>NC_082341.1:123500650-123806431 GCF_027477595.1 Haemorhous mexicanus
TGAGCAGCAGATCCCAGCCATTTTTCCCCTAATTTATATACTGAGCATGACACCATATGGTATGGAATATTCCTTTGACCAGCTGGGGTCAACTGTCCTGGCTGTCTCCTCCCAACTCCTTTTGTCCACCAGCCTCCTTGATGGGGGTAGTGTGAGAAGCTGAAAATTCCTTGACTTACAATGAGCACTGCTCAGCAAAAATTCAGCCATCAGAATGTTATCAATATTATTCTCCTCCTTGATCTAAAACACAGCACCGTACCCACTACTAGTAAGAAAATTAACTCAATCCCATCTGAAACCAGGTCAATATTTATGCCTTATTTTTAGACCATTTATGTCATGCCAAGGTACCACATGTTCCAATGCCTCTTTTCTGGTCTTTTTATATACACATGCAGATATAATTCCTTTAGCCTATGGGCCATTCCTCTAAAATATCAGTTGAGTTTGTTTAGTCCATGACTTTGGGATCTTTAATAGTAGTTCTTTGGGACAGGAGACATGATGTGTGATGTTGGACTGTTGCATTCTGAAGACAGTTCTGGTTCTGTCATTGCTCCACTTAGCCTGGTCTAATCAAAATTCATTTTCCATAGATTAATAAAGCTAAAAATTTATTGTAATAATTTTGATATGGCATATAGCAACCATAGCAAACATGTTGCACATTATTATACAGCAATTAATATAATATAATTCAAATAATTGCACGTTCTTACACAGAATCAAATTCCCTTGAGGGACACATCATACTTCTCCATTCTTCTGCATTACTCACCAAGTGCACCCAGGTTCTTGATCAAAAGCAATATCAGGGATGGGTTTGCCTTTGCCTGAAGTAGGAATAACCCAGCTTGACTTTCACAGCATAATTTCTATGTGCACTACAGGGACTTTTCCCTTTTGTAAATGTACATCAAAATTTTCATTGAGCGGAGCCAGTTTGATTAGAAGATGTTCTAGTGTTGGCTAACCATGGACTTTTGCTAAATGTGTATTCCAATGTTAAAAGTCCTAGCACCCCTTGCTGTCTGTGTAGTCTTTAACAGTTCATCTGTCCAATTTTCTGGAGGCTGGTGCATGGTAGGAGGTGTGATTTACCCATTCAACGCTATGCTGTTTGAGCCAAATGTCTAAGAGGTTGCTTCTGAAATAAGTGCCATTGTCTGACTCAGGTGTTCTCTCTGGGGTTCATTTTTACCTCATTTCTCAAGGCCCAGGATAGTATTCCAGCCAATGGCATGAGGCACAGAATATGTTTCCAGCCATCTGGTTGTAGGTGCCACCATAAATATTACTAAAAATTTATTTAAGCAAAGAGTAGTCCAGCCCTGGAACAGGCTGCTCAGGAAGGGGGTTGGGTCACCATCCCTGGAGGGATTTAAAAGATGTGTAGATGTGCATTTAGGGACATGGTTTGGTGGTGGACTTAACAGTGCTGGGTCAATGCTTGGATCTGATTATCTTCAAGGTCTTTTTCAACCTAAATAATTCGACAGTTCTGTGAGTGTAAGCACCTGGCACTTGCATTGGCACACTTCTGGGAATGTGATATCATCAATCTGCCAGACTTCCCCATGTTTATATTTCAGCCACTGTCCTCCATTAGAGAGAGGCTTTCACTGTCTGCCTTGCTTTACTTCAGGTCATGTTTCATATTCATGGATACTCATGGATAGTGTCTGTGGTTAAGTCCACCCCTCAGTCAGGAGGTGATGTATCTGTTGTATTTCTTCCTTGATGGCCTGAGATATCATGGGCTCATTAAGTTATAAATAGTTCACGCTTATGTTACCAGTCCAGATCCACCTGATCCATTTCAATCTTAGCATCCTGACCTATCAGCCGGGATTTTTGATGTTAGTCAGTGACCTGAGTCTTGGGTAAATGACTATATGATGTACCTCAAGTACAACATTCTCTATCCAAGCAAAAATATCCTGCCATAACCCAGCAGTCCAGGTAAACCCTAGGTGGGTTTACATCTGCTCTGCCAGTTGACCACCTGCTTCAATTTCAATACCCCCCCACCCCAACCCAAGCATTTGCCATATCTATGAGTCTGTATAGAGGTAATGTACTGGCCATTTTCCCTTTCAGCAATGTCTAACGCCAGCTGGATAGCTTTCACCAGCAACTTTGACCTCCTAAAACTGACTAGATTTACCTTGTCATTCAGCAGTGTCTGTGATGTTTATGGGACTCCACACAGCAGCTTTCCACCTTTGATATTTCCCAAAATATTCCAGGACTCACCAGGGCATATTGTTTTCCATCTTCTGGTATTTCATTTACAATGGGGCTTCGTCAGCACACATTACCTCCTTTTCAGGCAATATTCCAAAATCTTTGCCTTCTGGCCAGTCAATGATCACTTCCAAAATTCCCAGGCCACTGGGATTTCCTGTTCAAGCACATTGTATCATTGGTGTGCCCCACTTATTCCATGGAGCATCAGTGTCATGATGTGTAGAACGGACTCTCCCTCTGAATATCCTGCCAAGCACTGGCAGTCAGGGTGCCAAGAAGAGCTGTGCTTCAATACTAATAATGCCTGAAGCAGCTCAAACTCCTTCATATGATGCCAATATTTCTTTTTCAGTTGGAGTATATCCAGCCTTGAATCTTCAGTGTCCCTGATGCCAAAACCCTAAGAGTCAACCTTGAGCCTTCCCTGGATGCTTTTTGCCAATGGCCTCAAGTAGGACCACTCTCCCCAGCTGCAGCACATTTTCAACACCTTGTCTTGCAAAGAGCAGCCTCAGGGCTACTTTCAGTACTATTTCTTTTCAATTTGTTCAAAGATTTGTCATTGTTCAGGGCCCAAATGAAATAATTCTTCTTCCAGGTTAGTCAATAGAATGGGCTTTGTATCAGACTATAATTTGGAATAAATATTCTCCAAATACCTCAAAAGCCTAATACAGCTTATATTTCCTTTTTTCTAATTGGTGGAGACCTAGCTGTTATTTTGTTGATCACATTCATTGGGATACAATGACATCCACATTGCTACTTTATTGCTAATAACTGGATCTCCTGTGTAAGTCACTTGAGCTTACTTTGATTTATGGCAAAATTGACTTTCAGAAGATTTAGACAATTTTCTTCCCCTTCTCAAAAACTTTGTCTGCTGTGTTTCCCCATATGATGAAGTCATCAATGTATTGCAGGTGTTCCTGTTCTAGTGCAGTCTGGTTAAGTCCATGGAAAATGGTAGGGCTGGACTGCCACCTCTAGGGCAGGTATACTGAAAGGCCCTCCAAGGGAAAGCAAATTGTGACCTGAACTCTGCTGCGAAAGGAATTGAGAAAAACATGCTAGTGATATGATTGTGGCAGGCCGCTTGGCTGCCTTTGATACCAACTGCCTCCAGTCCAAATTGAAGTTCTCGCCGGTCTGGCACAGCAGCACTTAGCAGCAGCATGGCTTCGTTCAAGGTACTATAATCTACTGTTGATCTCCGCTCTCAACCAGACTTTCACAGAGGCCATGTGAAACTGTTACAGGGTGAGTGAGTCCTGCTAATCCCTCCAGGGTTTTCCAGCTGGCCAATCAGCTTACACATGGGAATCAGGGGGTCTTGGTTGGTGTGATATAGGGATGAGATGGTCAACACCTCATTTATGAGTTCTTCCTCTTCTTCCTCCTCAGTCTGCAGCCACCTCTCTTCCTCCTCTTGTTCTCATAATGGCTCTGCTTTGGATCAGTCTTCTTCCTGCTGCTGACTCTTAGTAGAGGCTCCTTCATCCCTTACTAAAGGAGCTGACTTCTACTTCCAGTATTTCTTCTACTGAAGATGGTATCTGTACAGATGGGTCCTTTGGTTCAGATGCAGTGTCTGTCGCTGGGACTGCGGCAGCCAAAGTGCCTGACATTTTGTCATCAGATCCAAAGACCTTATCCCCTTGAGGATACTGAATAGTGTTGAACAGGACTTGCTAGGCATGGGCCAGGCCCCAGCATGTTGCAGTGATTTGTTTCTCTCTGGAATTACCAGGTTGGCAGCATACTTCTTCCAAATATTTCACTAGTTTTTCAGGATTCTGAACTTGTTTGGGGGTGAAATTACAGAATATTTGAGATGCCCATTGTACATACTTGCCTGTATTATCCCACATATCCTGCCACTGTATATGTTTAGGGTCAGGGCAGTTATCTGGGTGGTATCCTCAAATAGTTGTTTAGTTCTAAACAAGGCCTGAAATACAATCAGGAGACATAGCAATAAGAACATACTGTTTTGAACATCCTGACTATATTCAGAATTCTCAAGAGCTATTGTAATTACCCTGGAGGAGAAGGGGAAGATGTGGGAAGTGTATGCCCCACCAATTGGCTCTAGGAGGAAAGATAAAGGATGTAATTAGGAATATTTTCCAATAGATGGCTCTAGAAGTATGGAGAAGATAACAATACTTGATTACAAATAAATTAGACTCATAACTATCGGTTTTATCATATCCTAAATCAGTGTTACAAAGTTCGACAACATGATAATCTAAGCCCAGCCCCCAGAGGTGATAAACAGCACAACAAGAAACATTCATAGCGAGTAAGATGTTACATAACCCAACCCTGAGAACAGAAATTTATTTACTTTCAACTCTGAGAGTAAATAAATCAACATCAGGATTAGCTATGATTACACTAATATAATGAATGCTTAAAATACATTTTTTTATGTACTCTAGTCCGATTTGTCATTATCTCAACCCTTTGAGCACCATGTTGGGCACCAAAAAGGGCTGTTGTGGTTTAACCCAGTAGGCAGTTAAACTCTACACAACTGCTCACACACCCCACCCCCAAGAAGGTTTTTGGAGAGAACTGGGAGAAAAAAAGCAAAATTTGTGGATTCAGAAAAGAACAGTTCAAAAAGACAGAAAAGGAAGGGGGAAATATCAATAATAATAACAGAATTAGATTACACAAAATAAGTGGCATATAACACAATTGCTCAACACCTATAGAATAATGCCCAGACAGTTTGTAAGCAGTGGGCCCCAGCCATTTTCCTCCCTAGTGCATACTGAGCCTGATGTCATGTGGTATGGAACATTCCTTTGGTCAGCTGAAGCCATCTAACCCAGCTGTGTCTCCTCCCAGTTTCTTGTGCCCCACAGTCTCCTTGCTGATGGGATGTGGTGCAAGAAGCTGAGATGTCCTTGGCTTTGCATAAACTCTACTTACCAAGAACTATAACAGTAGTGTGTAACCAAATTTATTCACACTCTGAATCAAAACCATAGATATTACGAAGAAAATTAGTTCTATTATAGCAAAAACTTATATAAACCTATTTATGACAGGTATACAATTCTAAATTGAATATATCCAATGAAGAGGAAAGTCAAATAATAACTTCCCTCAATCCAGAGGCCTTGCTCTTGGAGAAGTCCACGATGCTGTCCTCTACTTTGCTTCCCAGGCTTCCTTACCCTTAAGAGGACAGGGGGACCCTCCCCAAAAGGCCATGCCTGTATCCAGGCAAGGGGGATGAAAAACACTGGAGAATGCAGGCATTGATCCCACTACCTCTCACATGCTAAGCAAGTGCTCTACCACTTGAGCTAATTCCCCACCCTCTAGCCTCTGGCCAAGCTCCTCTCCCCTCCCAGGCACCCAGCCCTGACCCAGGAGGTCCTGCACCCAGAGCCTGCACATCCCATTCATATCACTCTCACACCATCAACAACTCACCTGATCATGTTCCTGCTGGGTGTGATTCCAGACAACACCAGTGCTCAAAATCACAATTTCCTGACCAGGGTTGGCCCAAAAATGCCTTGGCTGCTCAACTTCTCAAGGTCAGAGGGGAGCTCATGGCTGAAAATACTTTTGAAGGGGAGCCACTTGGAAAGGACTAAAAGGCAGTGCCAGTGCCAGTTTGGGATGTGTGTCAGAGGCAAAAGGTGACTCCTTTGAGCTGGAGTTGAACCAGCGACCTAAGGATGGCCATGCCTGGGAGCCTACAGTCCTCCGCTCTACCAGCTGAGCTATTGAAGGAAGCATGGGCATACACCCACGACCTCGCCCAGCACTTTGGCCAAGACACAGTGCACCATCATGCCTCTCTTGCCACATCTTGCTTCAAACAGCCTCAGCTCCAACATCACAGAACCTTGTTCAACCCATCAGTCATGCCAACCACAGAAATGCTCCATAACCTCTTTGCACATCATCTTCTACCGATCAACTTCCTCACAGCACACAGAGCTTACCTATATCCTCCTGCATTTTCCCCCGACTCCCTTTCACTCTGCTATCTTCAGCCCTCTGATCAAGCAGAAGAAAAAACAAAATGACAGCCATCCCTCTGCTCTGGAACTGAGTGTTGGAACATCATGTCTAAGTCCTCTGAACATCTCTTTCTGTAAACTAAAAGCACCTACTCTCCTCACTCTTCTTTAAAGGGAATTCCTTGAGTTCCTTGGTGGCCCTCCACTAACGTTGCTCTATTCCATTGACGTCCATTTCTGTACTTCGCTTGATACTTGAGAGCTGTCAAGCAAACAGGGAGAATATAAATTCGTCTGCCAAGGTGCCCATAATAGTCTTGATACAACCCTGGATGTCATCCTCCTCTGTGAATCCAGGGCACACCTTGAATCTTCCCACAGCACCCAGAGAATAGATGGATCCCTGGCAAAGGGCCCTGTGTCCAGGCAAGGGGGATGAAAAACACTGGAGAATGCGGGCATTGATCCCACTACCTCTCACATGCTAAGCGAGCGCTCTACCACTTGAGCTAATTCCCCACCCTGCAGCCTCTGGACAAGCTCCACTCCCCTCCCAGGCACCCAGCCCTGACCCAGGAGGCCCTGCACCCAGAGCCCATGCCTCCCATTCATATCCCTCTCACACCACACCAACCCACCCACTCACTTTCCTGCTGGAGGTGACTGCGGACAGCACCCATGGTCAAAACCACCATCCCCTGCCCAAGGGTTCACCCAAAAATGCCTTCTCTGGCTATCTCCCACACCTCAGACAGGAGATGGGCGCTCATTCTGGGGATTCTCCTGGGCAGGACCAAAAGGCAGTGCCAGTGCCAGTTTGGGACGCGTGTCAGAGGCAAAAGGTGACTCCTTCGAGCCGGAGTTGAACCAGCGACCTAAGGATGGCCATGCCTGGGAGCCTACAGTCCTCCGCTCTACCAGCTGAGCTATCGAAGGAAACATGGGCATACACCCACGACCTCGCCCAGCACTTTGGCCGAGCCACAGTGCACCATCATGCCTCTATTGCCACATCTTGCTTCAAACAGCCTCAGCTCCAACATCACAGCTCCTTGCTCAACCCATCAGTCATGCCAACCACAGAAATGCTCCATAACCTCTTTGCACATCATCTTCTACCGATCAACTTCCTCACAGCACACAGAGCTTACCTATATCCTGCCGCATTTTCCCTTGATTCCTCTTTACTGTGCTCTTTTTTGCTCCCTGCTCAAGCATAAGTCAAAACAAAATGACTGCCATTTCTCTCTTCTGCAACCTATGCCTAAGCACTGCAACAAGTCCTCCAAACATCTCTTTCTCCAAATTGAACATGCCCACTCTCCTCAGCTGATCCTTAAAGATAAATCTATCAGTTCCCTGAGATTCTTAGCAGCCCTCCACTGAGTTTGTCCTATTTCACTGATGTCCCTTTCTGTATTTGAGAACTGCCAAGCAAAGAGAGAGAACATAATTTCTTCTGTTAAACTGCCCATAGGAATCTTGATACAAGCCTAGATGTCTGCCTCCTCAGTAAATTCAGGGCACACCATAAATCTCCACAGGGAACAGATGGATCTATGACAAAGGGCCCTGTGTCCAGGCAAGGGGGATGAAAAACACTGGAGAATGCGGGCATTGATCCCACTACCTCTCACATGCTAAGCGAGCGCTCTACCACTTGAGCTAATTCCCCACCCTGCAGCCTCTGGACAAGCTCCTCTCCCCTCCCAGGCACCCAACCCTGACCCAGGGGGCTCTGCACCGAGAGCCTGAGCCTCCCAATCATATCACTCTCATACCACCAACCCACCTACTCACTTCCCTGCTGGAGGTCAGAACGACCATCCCCTGCCCAAGGGTTCACCAGAAAATTCCTTGCCTGGTCATTCTCTCAGCCTCAGACAAGAGCTCATGGTTGGAGAGATCTTTGAAGGTACGCCTCCTGGGCAGTATCAGAAAAAGTCAATGTGCCAGAGGCAAAAGGCAACTCCTTCAAGCCAGAGTTGTACCAGCGACCTAAGGATGGCCATGCCAGGGAGCCTACAGTCCTCCCCTCTACCAGCTGAGCTATCAAAGGAAGCATGGGTATGTTTTGTGCACATCCTCTGATTCTTCATAGTGTTGTTGTATCTGACCCTATAGAGCATACTTTCCTGTCTTCAAAATATTGCTATCTTCATTCAAAAGCACCCTCATCAGACCCCCCTTGTGTCAGAGCCTGGACTGATCTCGCTTTTTAGCCTAAGCCACCAGCTGACAGAGGTCTTGAGTTTATTTCACTGACTTTATTTCCCTAATTGCCTTATCCATCTAAGGCACACTTATCCGTCTTGAGGGATAGCTGTTTCTCTGTTTGCTGTCACTTTTCTCTCCCAAACTTGCTTGCTGCTGAGGAGGGCTGCAGTGGGCAGTGGTCCTAAGGCAGTGAAGGAGAAAGCCATTCACCATGAGAAAAGCATGAATAGACACAATCCCATGGTTTTGGTATAGGAAGTAGCCTACAAAGTCCTTTGTTCATTTCACTCTCTACTTTTTTGTCTTCTGCTTTTTTGTCATAGTGAACCCTATCTATTACATAACTGGGAATGTCACTTTTCCAGGGAACCACAAGTACTCACAGTACCATATACCTAGTACTTTGTGTTATAGCACATAGTTTTTGTCTTTACTTTTCTTGTTTCTTGGGTTGGACTTAACAGAGTCATTTGTCTTACTTGCATGAATTGCACTGCTAATATCTAGATCTTTTTCCCATTGCTAAATCATTTCAGTTAGTATATATCATCTCAGTGTGCAGAGAGTTGTTTTGGTAATGTACTCTTTTTAGTGAGAACATTTGTCCCAAAATCAAACTAAGAACATAGATTATCTTTTGTTAATTGCCGAAAGTAATCCTGTTAGTAGTCTAAAACAATACCAGGTAAAGTGAGAGTGCAACTACTGTCTTTCATTTTTTTAAAGCTACATTTTGTTCAAATTCTTATTTTTTATAAGATTGTTTGGGATATAGGTCCGCCAGAAGATGTCTTTGGGTCTCTGGGAAAAGAAAGGCTGGAAATTGATTGTCCAAGCCCTGCAAACATACATGGATTTTTGAAAGTAATACTTCTCTCTTTTTTCCTTTATTTCTTTTGATTTCTAATTGTTGGGCCCGTTTTCAGGTAAGAAAAGGGATAGATTGCATCATTTACTTAAATACTTGGATGACACATAATATCATTAGTCATGCAAGATTTAGCTTGTCTTTTCAGTTCTTACATTTAATTTTTTTATTGTGTTTAGGGTACATGTTAAACATGACCAAACTTTGTGTTTAAGGCACAATATGCACAGTGTATTAAATATGACTGAACACGAACCTATTCATGCTATTAGACACATGTTTAAGGAGTTATTTATGATCTATGATTCTGTGACTTGAGTGCAACAGAATTGAAGAGATCGTTGGCAGAAGCTGTTCCCAGGCTGATATCAGTCTTGATACTGGCAGAATGTCTTCCAGGCAGGAACTGTCATCAGGAACAAAGCAGTTACTTTTTATTGGAGGAGTAACCTATACTGGGACTTCAGAAGGAAATCAAGTAGGACTCTATTCTGAGGTTAAATTTATTAGAGGAAGTGTAGGCACACTGCCTTCACACCACAAATACTATTTTTGGTCATAGAAATTATGGATAGCTCTCAAAATATTTGGAGATAATATTTACAAAAAGAAACGTAACTTGGCTGTGATTAAATCAGATTAGAACACTACTAAATTACTTTCGATGCCACTAGAGGTCAGCACTAGTCATTAAATAAATGTCCGGGAGACTTTGCAAGCTCTTTACCGGGAGTATTGATTTTTGAAAAGATATAGTTCTGTCTATGCTTGTTTTCCAAGTGTGTGAGTTCACACTACCAGTGCTTCACGATGGTTGGAAGCAAACCCCTTCTTCTCGGTGCCGTGCTTCCCCAGTGCTGGGAGCCAAGAGTCACACACTGCACTTTTCAAGCTGTACCTCCCCTCAAATGCCAGAGTGCTGAGTACAGTCAGCGGCAAAAAGCAGTGACAAACCCTGACCTAGTAAAGGCTTCCAATGGCATAAGCTGCCCAGACTAGTTGGCACTACTCCATGCTCACACCACACAGGGATTACTGCATTTAGTTCTGGGCACCCCAAAATAAGAAGGATATGGACCTGCTTCAGCAAGTCCAGAGAAGGGACACAAGGATAACCAGAGAGATGGAGACAGGCTGAGAGAATTGGTGTTGTTTGGCCTGGACAAGAGAAGGCTCCAGGGAGACCTTAGAGCACCTTCCAGTACCTAAAGCAGTCCTGCAAGAGAGCTGGAGAGGAGCTTTTTAGCAGGGCATGAAGTGATAGGACAAGGGGCAATGGCTTTAAACTAAAAAGGAGTATGCTTACATTAGATATTAGGAAGAAATTCTTTACTGTGAGGGTCACAAGGCACTGAAACAGCTTACTCAGGAAAGCTGTGGATGCTCCATCCCTGGAAGTCATCAAGGCCAAGCTGGATGGGGCTTTGAACAACCTGGTCTAGTGGAAGCTGTCCATGCCCATGGAGATGAGCCAGACCTAGATGATCTTTAAGGTTCCTTGCAACCCTAACCACTCCACGATCCTGTGAAAATAACCATTCTGTGACGGTTCCTATGACAATGCCCTTTTACTCCTTTAAGGATTGTCTCAGAAGTGCAGCAGTGGGGAACTAGGCCAAAAGACAGGCACTTGAAACCGGGATTAACTCATTACTTGTGCTTCAAAAAGATGCTTGCCTTCTATTGTAATTCCTAACTGTGCTCTCCATCATCACTGTCTGGGCTTCTGCAAACACAGACACTGTTTACAACATTTTAATGTAGCTACTATTGATAGGCAATTGAACACAGAATTTCCTTTGCTATAAAGAAAATAATGTTGCTTGGATAAGCAGTGTGATCATCGTGTTTTTAAACAACCTTTAAAAAATCTTTATCTTTGCTAAAACCTGCTAAATGATGCAAATGAGTTGGCAATCATAATGCAACAAATGCCTGTGATTTATTATCATGTTGCAATCTGTGCTTTCACCATATATCACTGTCTACTTTAACACAGTAGCTGACTAGGTATCAATACACAAAGTTCATTCTCAGTGTAATAGGCACACCTCTTTCATCAAAACTTTCATGTTTGGTTCCTTTGTGTCACTTTTCTTCCACTGAGTACATCAGAGCTGGAAAAAAGAAGGTTGAACACACAGTTCAAAATTATTATCACTCTATGAAAATTATTATCACTCTATGAAAATATTTTTTGCAATGTTTTGTGTCTGTATACATGCACATATGCAGATGACTTCTTTTCCTTCTGTTTTGGGTTTTTTTTTTTTTTTGTGTCTCATATTTAAGAAAACTAGCTCTGAAATATCATCCTGACAAGAATCCAGACAATCCAGAGGCTGCAGAAAAATTTAAAGAGATCAACAATGCTCATGCAACCCTGACTGATGTGTCCAAGCGAAACATATATGACAAGTATGGATCATTAGGGCTCTATGTGGCAGAACAATTTGGTGAGGAAAATGTTAACACCTACTTCATGCTCTCCAGCTGGTGGGCAAAGGTAAGCTGTTATTCTCTTCTGGAAATCAAATGCTACAATGCACACTGATAATCACATACACAAGGAACACCCCGAAAAACATGATCTCTCTACAGGCTTAAAAATTAGTACGCTCTGACTCTAAACTAAAAACTTTATAAAACAAAATTATCTGGAAAATTGACGGTGGCAGAATGTAACATAAGCTCAGACTACTGCTAATATAGAAAGTTTTGTCCTTTTTTTTAACCTGGCATATAATTATAGTACATGTTTTGTAACACTTTCAGACATTAATTAGTTTTGAATCTAGTGCTCCAGGTTAATTTTGACTTTCTTTTCTGTTATGACTAAATAACAATGACTCATTATTCAAACACAAGAAGTCCCATTTATGTGACAACCAATTAATTAATTATTAAGGTACAAATTTAGCTGTCTTTTTTGCTATATATAGTACACAACGTAAGTAAGCAATAATAATACATAACACTGTGATTATGGCATTACATATGTGCCTTGGTGATGGAGTGAGAGAAAGGAACTAAAAGAAAAGGTTAGGAGAGTGGAATGGAGGAAGTGAGTAGGACAGGAAGAGAATGATACACCAAAACCCTGCATATTGCTCAATAAAAAACACATAATGGGCTGTTCTAGTCAGGAAGGATTTGGGTTCATTTGCTCCCTTATCACACTGGTATCCTCTGATGTGTGCATGTATCAAATTCAAGTGTTTCCGCAAATACTGAAATGTGACAGATATGCAACAAACAGAATTGCAAATATGCAAAATCCACACAGTTTCCATCCCACCTGTCTCCAGACACAGCAGCACAGGAAAGCGCTCTGCTGGACTGTGACAGAATACACAGGAAGATGATCTGTACTGCTTGAAGCAATGTGATGACAGTTTTTATCTGAGAACTGTGAAACACAGAATTCTCTGTTTGGCAAGGAACAGGCCAGTGCTGCATTGCCCCACATTCCCCTTTTAAGCTGGGAAGTCACTTGGGCACTTTGGCGGTCTTAGAAGCTATGATTTGACTTCTGAATCAGGATGAGGCAGAAGCTGCTCAAATGCAGAACAGTGCATGAAACCAATGAATAAAGTACTGGTGTTAGATTTAAACTTGCAAAGGTACTGCCCCTCAGAAGCTGTTTGGAGGCTATCTGCTTGCAGCTGCTGTAGCTGCCTCCTGCTGCAGGCTGGACACCCCACCATAGCTGCTGTCATCTCCTGATGGATCATTCCCCCTTGTCTTTGCTGTCCACCCTCTTCTTCTGCCTCTTTGTCACAGTTAGGTGGCCTCAGCACTGAGAGGGCAACAGTGTGGACTCCTTTAACAGTTTTTGGCAAAAAATATTTTCTTCACTGTTTCTTTCTCTTTTTTTTAATTTCTATTTTTCTTTTATTTGGTGATCTTTAATGGAGATTTTATTGAGTATAAAATCCTCTGGGGCCATAAAATCAGGTACAGAAATAACCACTGTGGCTTTGACTCATAAAGAGAGCAGTGGGGAGTAGAGAGAAGCTCATAAGTCCCTAACAACTAAAGGAGAAATGTGAGGATTGCTTCAAGCAAGCTGTATCCCAGAGGTGAGACAAGACATGCTGAAGAGCAAAGTAATCACTGCTTCCTGGTTTTCAAGAATTTTTTACAAAAAAATTTAAAATATGCATATAGAGTCATTTGAGGATTATCACAGGTGGTCCCTCTCTGTCTCCCCCAACCCAAAACCCACCACCTCCGAAGTATAAAGGGCCCACCAAGTGGTTTTGCATGGTTTTGTTACTTAGTTTGGTTGATGGAGGATCAATTTGAAATTTTTATATTGGTCATCATAATACTAGTTGAGTCTGAGGCATCATCTGCAGATGACCTCTGGACTCCTGATTTACTCCATTCTGGTGGAGGGCAGTAGGGACCAGAGCCTTGGCTTGTTATCTTCCTCACTGACTGCACACATTCCTCCTCCCAGCACATTCATACTGGGAAAATCTGACAGTTGCAAGGAGTGTTATCATTAGCAGTAAGGAAACTCAAATGAAAGGAGAAATGAAAAATAAAAATTACTGTTCTTTTTGAGAGTGCTAGACTTTTTAGCAGGCATATTAAACTGGGAACATACAGACGTGTAATGGGAACTCAAATTGCTTCTCCACTGGCAGGCATAGAGGTTGTTTTTTTAGCTGTTTTAGCAAAAAACCAATTCACCCTCTACCATGAAGACAGTTCATTGATAACATAAATAAACTGATTTTGGATTTAACAACTATGATAATATAAGCACAAGAAATATTGAAACATTTAAGGTATTGTGAATAAACTCAATGTGTTTTTCCCTCTACACACTTTCATTCTGTTTTATTTTTTCATTCTATACATTGTGGTGATTTATTCTTCATAACGGCATAAATGATAAACAGTCAGATAACTTACTTTGGGAATTATGGCACTGTTTCAGGTGTCCATTAGAAGGAAAGCGATTTATGACAAAAAGTCTGAGTCCTTTTCATTTAAAAGCACCTTGCTCACTCTAGACACATGCTTATATTAAAATTAGGCATATAAATAGTCTTACTACATTCAAAGGTGCTCCAGCCAGCCCTCATTAACATTAGCTCAGACATGCATGTATAATATTATCTTCATAGCTCCATTGTCTGATTTTGACAATATCCTGACATTTGTACTTACTTTCTTCCTCAAGCAGCATGTTGTCTTAGGAACATGACAAATACTTGGCAGACTGGAAAACTGCAATGCTGAAGCCTGGCTGTACCTCCAATCCCTATATACCTGGTAGCCACAAAGCTGTGCTGCTTTTACCCACACATTCAGAGAATCATAGAATGGTTTGCTTGGAAGGGACCTTAGAGATCATCCAGTTCTAAGCCCCCTGCCATGTTCAGAGAGACATCCCACTAGACCAGGTTGCTCAGAGATCGATTCACCCTGGTCTGCAACACCTCCAGCAATGGGGCACTCATAACTTCTCAGGAAAACCTGTTCCAGTGCCTTACCAGCCTCACAATTAAAAATTCCTCCCAAATATCCAATCTAAATCTACCCTCTTTTTGTTTATTTCTACATATCAGCTTTGATTTGCTTTCCAGGAATGTCACTGGTTTTCCTTTGCTCTTATACAACTGTGTCCATGAAGAGATGTCCATGGAGATTTCTTCTGTGTCACAAACATCTCCATGTAGTCCTGGATCTACCTTGGGTCAGGAGCCAGGCTGCTGTCATGTCCCTGTGGAGCACAGACTGGCAATGCCAGACTAAAGGTTCCCCTCCTACATGTCCATTGCTGTGATGCAGCACACACTTGAACATCTGGGGTGCTGTGCTGTGAACCCAGGCAATGACTTCGTCTGAAGGAAGAAAGCTCTGTAAATTTAAATTTTCTGACTCTTGACTCTTTCCAGGATCTCTAGTCTTGGCCCCAGGCAATGGTGTTGGCTCTCCTGAATCCTCTATGCTTTGTGCCATGGGGATAAGAGTGATCAAAGGTGGGAACTTCTTGCTGAGTCCCCAGATCAAGAAACCATAGTCTGAGGATTTTAATTTAGGAGATGTCACCTGTGTGGTCCTGCACAGGCTAATGGGGGAGAGAGACACCTACAATGGGCAATTCAAATACTCTTATGGCTGAACCTTCCCCTGGAAGGGCTTTTAACTTCTCTTTGACTGTGTGGGGAGTCACAGCAGCGACATCCAGTCCTAAACTGGATGCCTCATTTCAGTGCCCAAAATTATGTGGGATGCATCTGGGTCTTTGTTTCTTTTTCTCTCAGCTTTGTTATTGACAAGAGCTTGCCAGTAAATAAGTGTTTGCAAAAATGATCTTGGGCAAATGAATCATTTTAAAGATGGAAATGAGTCACGTTAAGGTGGGTGGAGTTTTGCATACTGCCTGGAGGGTTTTTCTGAGGGCCATCAGCAGAACAACAGACTTTCAAACATTGAGCATGTGGGGGCCTGTTGGTTGGTGTCTTCTTTGTGGATTTGGTCCTTAGTGACAAATAGGAGGTAGTGGGCAAGGAGGGCTTTGGAAGATCTGGCCCTCATTCAGGCACTGGGACAGCAGGTGGACTCCTCTGAGTGCCAAGCACTTAGGAACCAGAGTTCTGCCTTCAGGTGTAAGAGACAGCCACGAGTTTGAGGAAGGTCACTGCTAACAGGACTTTCATCCTGCTGTGTTTAACCCAGGGCCTGTTTGCGGTCTGTGGTTTGCTGACTGGCTGCTACCTCTGCTGCTGCCTCTGCTGCTGCTTCAACTGCTGCTGTGGAAAGTGCAAACCGAAGGCACCCGAGGGGGAACAGCAGGAGTTCTGTGTGTCTCCAGAAGATTTGGAAGAGCAAATTAAGAACGACATGGAAAGAGGTGTGTATTGTAGGGGCTTACCGTGTGGCAAAGCTGTTCAAAACAATCTTTAAATCCTGTAGTCCAGATGTTCTGCTCACAATGCTGAGGCTGCTTCCAGACTTCAGTGGAGACATGCCAAGTCACTCTAGCTAAGACCACAACCTAGCAAACCTCCCAAATTATGTATTAATGCAAAACCAAACTTGTGGCACTTACAACTAAAAATCTCCTGTATCTCTTATCAGACACACACACAATAAATGTCTTAGGGCTCATTTTAAGAGACAATGTTCACCCTCTAGCCCCCATGACCACATTCCTTCATATCCTAGATCCTACACTCATACAATAGGCTCTGCTGGACTGGTGCCTGTCACATCTGATTGGCCTGAATAAGGTCTCATACAGACTTTAGCTGTGTAAAATTTATTCCTGCTTGTGGTGGATACTGTATCCTTTCAAGAGAGGGCTTCAAGAAAAAATGCCAAGTTTCCTACAGTGAGGTTGTCCAGTAACCCAGGGGAGTATGCATGGGAGCTGCCATGGTCCTGTCCCTCTCCCATCCAGCCCCTAAGCTTCTCACTCTCTTCTGCAGTAGCAATTCTACCTTACTCAGGCCTTGGATAAAATCCAGGTGTAAACTAATCCTCTCAAAAATGTCTGTAGTTCCTGGCCCATTTCATTCTCTGGTGTGCTTCATGGTGGAGCAAGCAAGTGCTAACTTAGGGGCAAGAGGAACAGGAAACTTAGGAGCCAGGAACATGGGCCTGTGGCAGCAGAATGACCTTCACAGCAGGTCAGCTTCTTTTTTTGGCTTTGCTCCATTCTCCAAGCTGCATGTTCAGGTTTTGGCTCTGCCAAGGGATGATGGAGGTGATTTCCTAGTTTGGCACTAGTATGGGATACATGCCCTGAACCAAGAGTCCTGTCCCAATGTGCTGAAGAGGGGCAGTTTTGCCTTCATATTCAGGGGAAGCAGAAACATCTCAAACTGGATAGATATATACAGGGTGAGAGATGCAGTGACCCTTGCTCCAGCAATAAGAACCCAAGGTACCAGGGAAGGACTGAAGACACTTTTCAGATGCAAATTTATATAAATTATGATTAAGTTTACAGGTTTTTTATGAGGAAGGACCTAAGAAGTCAGCTCACTCTTTTTCTCTTCCATTGTTATGGAAGATCTTATACTGTTATATTCTTATACTGTTATATTCTTATTCTTATACTGTTTATTATGCTTATTATGCTTAAAATAGCACTGCCAGATTGCAAATGTCATGTTCCCTTAGCAGTAAGAAAATTTTTTCCCCCAACTTTTCACACAAATTTACCCTTCCATAAATATGTAACAAAACACTTGTAGTAGTTGAAACAAATGCTATTTTTATAACTGCTATGCCAACGTGTGGTGGTGTTTTTAAACTGATTTTGCCTAGAGGCATATCAAGGTAAACACAGCTTAAAAATTGATCATACTTAATCAGTCTCTGAAAAGGCAATAAAAATTACTAGTGAAAACTTTATAACCACAATACCTTGAGACAAATCTAATAACTTTTACAACATTAGGCACCTGAAAAGTGCAAATCTAAAATGGGTCTTGTTCTTCATGAGTCTCTGATACCAAAGCCAAGTCTAAAGTAGAAGGATGGACCTTTGAAGAATCAGAATGTTTAATTTCTGCTGGTTTTCTTCATTTGTTTATTTTTAATTTGGTTTATATTTATTTTAATTCTCCCTCAAAATCCAGAACAAAATTCCCCAGTGGTAGAAAAGAAATTGCTCTTTCCTTCCGGCACAGGTACCAGAAGGTATTGGTATTCTTTAATTTTAGGCCCCCTTGACATCCCTTTACTCCCACCGAGTCCCACTGAGACCAATTTTAAAAATTAATTTTAAATGCTTAGCAAAGTACCAGTCTGAAAGAAATAACATGGATTTTCATGTTTTAAGTATTTGGAATACAGTATTAAATACATAGGTAGGGTCCAAAGAAAACTAGATCTTTATCCCTGTTCTACCCTCCTCTTCAGTCTTGGTACATTTTCCTCCTAATCAAAACCAGCAAGTCTCAGTAAAGCAGAGTTCTCTTTATTTTAAAAAAGATCAACCTATAAGGAATAAAAATAAAAGCTTTATGACAAAGAGTAACATGAGCATCTTTTCTGCAGCTGAAAGGAAAACAGGCTATGCATTTAGGAAAAAAAAAAAAAAAAAGAATGACAACAAGATCCCTTCCTCCTTTCCTTGTCATCCCAGCTTCAGACATGCTGGCCAGAAAGACACAGCTGACTTTTAGAATAGCAAAGACTGTGCATTTTTGAATGTTGGGCCATGGAAATTAATACTCATGCCTTCTTTTAGGTAAATAATAGAAATGTTCCTGTATGTAATTCAGAAAGAAACTGTGTAATTCAGAATTACTTGTGCAGCAGATTTAATTTTGGAAGAGGAGATTCTATTAGGATCCAAGTTCTTTGCATGCCCTCTGAGCACAGACTGAGCATTCCAGCTAGTAATTAATTTCTTTGCTTCCTGCTGTCCCCAGCATCTACAGTATTTCTAACCAGAACTTCTCACTGAGGTCAAAATGTAGATTTTTCAAGCCAAGGCCACACTAAAAACTATCCAGATATTTTTTAATCAGTCATTGCTTTTCTGAGGAATGCATCATTGATAAATCATCAAAATTCCTGAAGCTACAAAGCTCTGAGACTGAGCCCTTAGCAGTTGTGCTCAGTGGGAGCTGCCTGTTGCTGGCTGTACTGCCCAAAGGAGTTGAGATTTAGACTTCTACTCTCAAACTGACACAACTATGATAATTTTTCAGTTCCTCACATTTCTCATTAACAAAACTATGGTTTTAAAGAGTTTATTTCATTCCTCAGACTAACATACCATAAAACATAATTATTAGTGAAAAAGAAAGAGGCATGAGGCCAAAGATTCAGTGATCCATTCCCTAAAATGTAAGAGCAAAGTGAGTTGCCACCTAAATCAACACAATCATGCCAAAGGCTTCATTCTGTTGATATGCCATTTCTCTAGAAAAGTATAATTTCTAGGGGAATTTATATTCCTCTAGAATAAGGTTTTAGTCAAATAAATGTCACTTGTTCTAGTGCTCAGCTAGGTCAGTGTCACCCTTGAGAGCCTCGTTTTACAGCATGTATTTCCAGGGGTAAGATGACCGTCAGAACTAAAGGAAATTAGGGGCTTGCAAGCCCTGGCACATACTTAGCTTACAAGGATTTCTCCTCATAACTATTGATTTGTACCAGAAGACTCTGACCTAATATAGAGCAGAAGACCAAAAATTAAATGTTATGTTTGGGCTATTACATTTTAAAGATGACATTTTTTAGTGTCTCAGATCAAACATGACATTAGAAGGGTGCAAAATAAGGTAATCTATGGTATCATGCCATGATGTTACAGGGAACCTGTCAAAATGCACTAGCAGAGGAAAGTATCACTTGCTTGTCTGCAGCACAGGCACGTGCAACACTTCATCACTTTCCCACACACATGGGGCAGGTTGACAGATTTTGCTTCCACTGAACTTGATGGCAAAATTTCTGTTAACTTTTGTGTTCCCGGAGGAGGTGGCATTGGAATTTGGATTGCCTTTGTACTTCAGGCTGTAATGATGCACTCAAAGCAGTTTGGCAGGTCTGTTCTCTCCTGTTCAGTTATCGTTGTAAGAACAAAGAAAGGCATTTCTAGACCAACTTTTATTTTACAGAAAATGAATTCTGGGAGAGAAAAAAAAGGACAAGAATAAAAGAACCTGAGTAGAAAAATACTTTCCCAACTCAGAAGCAAAAAGTTTTTATCACTTCATTGTCTCCTCCACACTCCATATGATACAAATGTAGGCGAACAGTGAGCAGGAGCTATCTATAGAAGGCAGTTTAAACTGTGAATTCTGCCTCACCTCCATTCTGCAGCTTGCCATTAGCAGACTATATTTGTGCAGTTTATTATGCTATGGGTCCCTGTTCTGCTAAAAAACCCTATAATAAATCTTAGAAGGGTGCAAGCAGCAAAATGCTTGGTGAGGGTGTCAGCTAAGAGCTGTCTGCAGATCAGCTGGAGGCAACGCGACAGATTTGCAGTGGGTCCTGTTCTCCTGTTGCACACCTGGGTATCACAGCAAAATGAACTGCTAATCTCTGCCCTCCATCAACAATCTTCCCGAAAATGAACAACTTGGAGGCAGAAGTGGGTGGGAGAGAATGCTGCTCAAAAATCTAGAAAACACAAAGCAACTTAAAAATGGATTGGAACTGCCAAACAAATATGAGCCTGAGCTGAGCTCAAAGCATTAATTACTCACATACTTTTAGAAGTTATGAAACACGTCTGTCTTTGACCTTGTGTCTAAATATGGAATTGCCCATACAGAGAAGCTGCTTGGCATTTAATCATTCTTGCCTTTCACCTTGACAGAGTCAAAGTTGTTCTACCCCCACCGAGTGGAAGCCGTATGGCATGCAATTAGATTCCTGCTCTGGGTTAAGTTACTCCTGTACATTACATCTTTTGCCCATGATTCATCCCATCAACTGTCATGTAAACAGAAGGAAATGTCAGATGAGATTTTTTCCCTGAACATTTGGTCATTTGGCAAAAAAAGTCATAATTTGTATTTGATTACTGTGAACACTCTCTTAGTATCAGGATATAGACAGTCCAAAGCTTTCATACGAAACATTTCACTAAGATGGCTGAACTTGTAAAAGTCAGTCTCTGAGACTTGAGTACTTCCCTCCCTCCAAAAAACATGTGGGTTGGAAAGAGGCCCAGAAGAATCTGTCTTACTGCACTTACTAAACCTTATTCTTTATCAGATGGAACACAGTAGCCATCAAGGAACTCTGTAAAGACTTCACTTCTACTTTCCTCCACTCTATAATAAATGCATTTTTAATAGATATATTGGAAAAGCAAACACAAAATTGCACGGAGTGAGAAAGTACACAGCAGTAAGGATTTATAAAGTGATAATATGAAGTTTTGGCAGTTCCAAGTTCATTAAAATAGTAATTCCCAGAGTCCTATTGCATTTACATTACATAAGACTTTAAATTAAAGTCAACATTTTTATTTAACTAGCTGGCTCTCAGGATGTATATTATTTCTCTCCTCTCAAGTGTATTACTATTACTGCTCACGCATTTTTCCTTTTAACTCTCCTCTTTCTTTACTGTTAACTCTGCCTTCTTCAAGACTCATTTCTGTCCCATTCTCACAAACAATGTCAAGGTTAGGGCTTGCTGACTCACAACAGCACTGATTATATTCAGCCATTTGTAGGAACAAGCACTTGCTATTAGAACAGGCAGGAACCTTTAGCCTGCAAGCTCTGCAAAGCACCAGGAACAGCAAATGTCCAGTCTGACAGCAGCAGCAACACCCAGAAATCTGCCATTGTATGAGAACTAGGAGGAAGAACATTTGTAGGCTTGGTGTGGGCAATGTCACCTTGTTGGTACCCACACAGCTGTCTGTGAAACCAAATTAAGCTGTAACCAGAAGAGCAAATGAAATGTTGTGGTGCTAACAAGAAATTTGAGTTTGGTAGCAAGTGAAGGTTCTTAAAGTAATCTTTTTTGTCCTCTCCAATTTAGATGGAGAAACTCCTATTACGCTTCAGCCGACTAACGTCACTGAGAAGACACAACTGATTGGGGACAGCCATCGGAGCTATCGCACAGAGTCCTAGGGCACGCCAGGGACCTGCTGGGCTTCTCACTGAGTCTCACAGTGAGAAAAACGCCTGATAAGTTCTGCAGCCTGTGTTCATAGCAGTCTTTAAGCTAATAAAAAGTAACCTGAGAGTGATTTCCTACCAAGGCAGAATGTCGCTCTATGCTACTTCCAATAGGTTGATACCTGCACTGTGTAGGGAGATACCCATGGCCTGCACAGAGCATGCTGGTCTCTCAAATCTTCAAATTGTCTTTCCCTCTAATAGTGTTCCCTTTGATACAACTGGTATTCTCCCTGCATGCATCTGTAGTTTCACCTCCCAGACACATTCTTGAGTCCCTTTATGGACACACTGGCTGTCTCTCCCTGCCCCAGGAACTTTCCTTGCATGCAGCAGTTTTGCTGGATGGGAAACACTCCTGTCAGGGACCCCCAGAAGTGCTCTTTAGCAGGTCTCAGAGAGAAAGTAGTAAGCAAGACAGACGGGGCTCTCCTTCCCAGAGAAGAAGTGCTCTTTGGAGGGCAGCTAGTGGCTTGCTGGGACCCAGCTCTGGCAATTATAAATCCTGAGCCAAGACAAAGTACTGGGAGATTTTTCTGATGGTTGTTACAGTGCAGGTCACTCCAAATCCAGGAGTCTCATCCAGAAGCACACATAGGCTCTGTTGTCTTCTCCAGCAAATGCTGCAAATCCGTGAGACAAACCCAGGGCTGTCCCCGAGCCTCTCTCCTCCTCCCACAGGTCTGTGGCAAAGCTCCTCCTTTTGGTTCCCAGCCAACAGCTTTCTGCCAGCTGGCTTACTGTACCGTGCCCTTGGCTTGTGGCCCTACTGCCCTGCTGGCACTGGGCTGGGAGCCATCACACCAGCACAGGTACTGGGGCTGTGGGAGCAGCAAGGACTTGGCAGGGAAAGCATGCAGCAAAGGAGTGACCGTCCTCCTCAGCAGCTCATTGGGGTAAGACTGAAACCTCCCTTCTGTGCCAGGCACAGGGGCTTTAAGAGCACATGGCATGATTTTAAATAAAGAGGCAGGAATGAAGTGTATGTTCAGGTGCACCACTGCACAAATCAGTGGGGACACATGTGGGCATGGCTAAAGGAAGCATGAAGAACTTAGGCCACTAATTTGTAAGAGCTAAAGGAATACCTCTTAAATCTTAACCTTAGCACCTCACTGATTTGATGTAGTAGCTTAAGCCTGAGGCAGCAGAATTTCTCCTTATTGATCATTTTACATCAATCATTGTCAGTTCTGTGTATTTGCTATTTTTGCATGCTGTGGTCTAAAGGGGGTCACAGTGTTCCACTAAATTATACAGACTTGTGAATATATAACTATCTGAAAGTGTTGTTCCCTTGCTTAAAATTGGATCCTGCAGTTGTGAAACATTATTATCTTCCTTCTATTCTCACCTTTGACATCACGTCATTCAGCTAAATATATTGGGAAAAGAATGTGTTTTATAGAACCAGCTGTAACTCCAAAGTCAAGACATACTACTTTCAATGTTTCTTTAAAAGTCCCATAACGCAAGGATATTTTCATGACCATTACTTCCTGTTCAAATTATCTGTTCTCTGGATGCAGGCACTGGGGACAGCCAGCATGCACATTGCCCTCACAAATGGCCCTGGATTTCTGCTTCAGAAAAGAGGGAAGATGCTGGCATGGCCAGAGTGCACAGGCACTCGTTTCCCTCCTACCCACAGGCTCCTCTTTGTCCTCAGTTGCAATGATTTTGGAAACCACTTGTGCGTACATAATTCCTGACCCCCATCCTACCTGCCCACTGAGGATGTGCCCATCCAACCCAGCGGTGCCAGGAGAAGGGGCTGGTGCCACCATCCTGCCACTGAGGAGACATGAGCCCAGAGGCTTGTCTTTCCAGGGGCAGCCGAGTGCTTCTCATCTTCCCATCAGGGGGATGGATCAGACAGCACTGGGGTGCTGTGAGATGGGCAGAGCCCAGAGACTTGGCACTCCTCTTTTGGCTTTCTCCACCATGCCCCTTTTCAGGGTGTTTGTTCTGGCGTAGGATGTTATCCCCAGTGAAGGAGTAGGGAGAGCACATAGTACATAACAAATCTTCAGGTGAAGTAATTCCTGGGTTTCGCTGTCTGGTAGAGAAATTTAGTGTGAAAATGTCTAAATGTTACCTAGTGACTGTTTCCAGCAGAGAGCTGAAAGAGGCACTGGGAAAAAAGTCTGGTGTAAAGTTATGTTTTATGTGTGGAATCCTTTCCCATGTGAAATCCATCCTACTTTTCCCATGGAAGTCACCAGGAATTGCACCCTTGCTTTCAACAACAGCTACAGAGCAGGCCTAAAGCCAGGGAGGAAGAAGTAAATCCCATAATAGCAGAAGCAATTGGGGAATTTTTTCACATGCAACACCTCTGATGGGTCTAGCGGGCCAGAGCCAAAGTTCACCAAAAACAATAAAATTTTCTCCATGGGCTTGAGATGCACTGCAAGTCATGTGGTTCTTATTTACAGTTTCTAAATGAGAGCCTTTTCTTGGGAAAGATTTATGACTTGATCTCACAGTGTGAAGCAAAGATGGACAAGCTGCTGCATGTTTTACAGACACAGGGTTCTCTACAGAAGAGCCACAACGCATTAGGTAGCATGTCAGTTAGCAAAAAATCTCAGAAGGAACCAGTGACCAAGCCTCTGAGGGGGTTGTCCAGGAGTTGCAGCTTAAAGATCTGAGTGTCTGAATTCATGGTTTAATTTCAAATGGGTAACTTAGTTTAAAGTACCAGAGCATTTGTGTCTCTCATTGATGTGAAGATCAGCTATTCTGAGGACAGGTGGAGAGAGAATGATAAAGGATTTCAGGACTTAGCTCTTCAATGGGATTTTACTCTGTTTGCTTTTCAGAAAAGTTCCTAACATAAACACATGCTAACATTATCTGCTTTTATGTACAGTTCAGTTGCACACCTAGAAATCTTAAAATTTACAGATTCCAGATTTTTTTTCTCTGTTTTGCAACATTTATTTATATGTAAACGTCCATGTATTCAAATCTACCTTGTCTGTCAATCACTGACTAATAAAAGTTGTATGTATGAATTATAGCACTCCCTTTACCTTGCCACACTATCAACAACTTCATTCCAGTAACAGCTAGAGAAGCTGTTGAGACAGCTGGCCCAAGTTATGGCTCTGCTCCCTGGCAAGTGTCAAATGACAGCTCAGGGTTTCCCCGAAGAGGAACTAGCTCTTGGATTGCAGCAGATGTGCCCGCCCATGCAAAGCAGCCAGAGCCATGGCCTCACATTTTAAATCCTTTACTTAATGCAGAATGCTTGTAAAAGAAATCATCAGTGACAAAGTGATGTAACACAGTCGTTTCACTGGAATCAACATCTCTAAGGAACAATTTCCCCCAGCAAAAGGTGTGTGCAGAGAGGGGAACCATGGTGCTGTTGAGGACGACAGCAGATACTCTGAGACATCCAGCACCTCACTCTGGGGTTTTGCATCTGTTCAAGAGCCAGCACAGAGTGCCAGATAATCTGGGCATGCTACGAGACAGGAATATTTGTCACTAGGTTGGTATCCAGCCTCTGTGACCACAAAAGCCCAAGCATTTGAAAAATGGACAAGGGGCAGCTGTTTTGGCTGTATGTATCCTCAAAGATCTGTTCCTTTGTGTGCTTAGATATTAACACATACCCAGATTCACTCAAAACACCAAACAGAAAAGGCAGCATAGACAATTTAGGCATACCACCATGTAACTAGTTATTTAGGTAGTTTGTGCACTTTTACTCCCCAGAACAAATTTGTGGGATAAGCCACAATGCTTAATACAAAAAACTTCAAATATAATTGTATGTCCCTTAATTTGATTGCCTACCTTGTATAAGAATGAATATCAATATGTTTCAGTCAAAAAAAATTACATCTCTGCCTCTTTGTAGAATAAAACAATTAAAAATAATTGAAGAAGCATGCTAAACTGAGCACAGTTAAAATTATTGATTTTTTCCCTATGTTATTATTTCCTGTAGAAGAGAAAAGAGTGTGCTGTTACAAACCAGTGAGAAAGACCACAGATGACCACAACCCCCTTCCTTCCCTCCACAAACTGAAGTCAGCTCCCTCATCACATCTGGCTTCTCCTTTCACTTTGAGAGATGAATAGGTAGAGAGTTTTGTAGAAGAGCACTCAGTCCTTCGGGCCAGTTTCACCCATCCCAGGGCTGGGAAGGCAGTAAGACGGGACAACTGTGTGGTAGCTGACACCTATGATAGACAGACCCCGTAAGGACACAGAATTTTCAACTAAGGAAGAGCATCAATACATGCTAATCTTGGAATGAATTGGGTAGGAAGGGCCCTTAAATATAATTCAGTTCCAACCCCCAGCCATGGGCAGGGATGTGTCCTGTCCAGCCTGGACTTGAACACGTCAGTTGGCTGGATAAGAAAATGTGTTCCTCTTGTGGCAGTGTATACAGATACACTGTAAAAACAGTGTCTAGACATTTGGAAGAGAGAAGAGGAGACTTGGAAAAATGACCTTCAGAATTTCAACATCCTAATTAACTGCGATGAGACAAAGGGATCTAGCCGGTATCCTCCTGCACTGACTTGCTTTGTGGCACGTTGGAGTATGAACACACATCTCGTTTTCCTTTAGAAATTCAGGAGGTGTTGGCAGTCCTGCATTAGGCCCGGCATTCTCTGCACCCGCAGGATCAGTCGCTCCTGAGAGTGAGATACAGCGCACAGGCTCGGTTTGCGATGCGGCCGGAACACGTCTAGAAAAGCAATCGTATCTGCAAAAGGCTAAAGAGACAGTTGCTTAAAAGCATCTTTGCATAGAAGGAAGAAAAACAGAAAAAAAGTTTTACGTCTCCTTCGAGCCGGAATCGAACCAGCGACCTAAGGATTCCCGTGGGGCGCAACCGCTACAGTCCTCCGCTCTACCAGCTGAGCTATCGAAGGGACCTGCGAGTCACGTCGCCGCCATGCACCAAGACCATGGCCGGCCCGCCCCGCGCATGCGCAGCACGCAGTGCCTTCGGGCGGGCCCTACGGCCGGTCACGGGGCAGGGCGGGAACGCCGGGAGCGCCCTCTGC
The DNA here is from genome assembly GCF_027477595.1 of Haemorhous mexicanus. Taxonomy (NCBI): domain Eukaryota; kingdom Metazoa; phylum Chordata; class Aves; order Passeriformes; family Fringillidae; genus Haemorhous; species Haemorhous mexicanus. The sequence continues at coordinate 123,527,655 of NC_082341.1, forward strand.
CGGAAGGGCGGGGCGGGATCCGGGCCGTGGGGGATACCCGGGGGTGTCGGGGGACGCGCCGCGCCCTCGGTTTTGGCTATACAGGACAACGGGGGAAGCTTGCATACATGCGGGGCCAGTGGCGCAATGGATAACGCGTCTGACTACGGATCAGAAGATTGTAGGTTCGACTCCTGCCTGGCTCGCATTTGTTTTTTTCCTGTTCTCAGCCGTGATGGTGCGTTGAAGGGGTCATGGTTTGCCTTCTGATCTCACCATCCTGGCTTCTTAGATTTCTCTTTCCTTTTGATTTCTCTTTTTTTTTTCTCATCTGATCTCATCATCCTGACTTCGTCAGGTACTGGAGTGACAGGACAGGGAGTTACAGGTACAAAACGAGAGGGGAAATTCCGATTAGAGATCAGGAAGAAATTTTTTGCTATCAGACTAGTGAGGCACTGCAGCAGGTTTCCCAGAGAGGCTGTGGGGGTCCCAGCTCTGGCAGTGTTCAGGACCAGGCAGGATTAGGCCTTGAGCAAGGCCTGATAAAGCCTGAACACGACAAGCATGTCTTGGTGGGAGGTGTCCCTGTCCCTGACAGGTGGGTTAGGACCAAATGATCTGTAAGGTCCCTTCCAACCCTTTAAAATTCTATGATTTAACCCCATTTGTCTGCCTGGTGGTGCTGTGTTTTCCAAAGCAAAACACCACCGTAGGCTTAAATTTTTCAATTTTTTTTTTCCAAATTAACCCGATTAACACACCATTACATTACATGTGGGAGTAACCTTCTGGCCGTGGGAGAGGAGCAGGGTACTCCACAATGGCCTGACATTCTGTGGTTACTCCCACAGAGGACATCAAAGAAAACAACCACGAGGTCTCTGAAGGCAGCAGGCAACGTTGCTGTGATTAGGATGTTGTTTACATTCTAAGTCTTCCGAGGTGCAAGAAGATCTGTGTTGTGTAGTTGCATGAAAAGTGTGTGATTTTGCAACAAAACCCAAACTTTTTGCATTTACATAAAGGCTATGCAGTGTATGAAGAAAAGCTTGCAAGCAGGAGAGGCGAGGAAGGCATTCCCAACGTTTAGACTGAAGAGCACACCTTAGCTTCAGAGTAGCCACTTATGGAATCAGAATGGTTTGGGTTGAAAGGGATCTGTAAAGGTCACCTACTTCCAACCTTCCTGCAGTGAGTAGGGACACTGGATATCTTCAGCTCAATAAGGTTGCTCAGAAGCCGAGACCTTGAATGTTTTCAGGGAGGGGACATTTGCCACCTTTCCAGGCAACTTCTTCCAGTGTTTTCATGAAACCCACTGTAAATTTTTTTTTCCTTATATCCAGTCTGAGCCCACCCTCTTTGAGTTCAAAACCATTACCCTTTGTCCTGTTACTACATGCTCATGGAAAAATCCCTCTCCAGCTCTGTTGGAACTCCTTTAGGTACAGGAAAGTGCCCTGAGGTCTCCTGGGAGCCATCTCCAGGCTGAACAACCAAAATTCTCTCAGCCTGACTTCACAGGAGAGTTGCTTCTACCCTCTGATCATTTGGTGTCCCTCCTCTGGACTCGCTCCATGCCTTTCCTGTGCCCATGGTACTGGATGCAGCAGTGTGTGGATTCACATGTCCCAGAAGAAGTGATTCCTGGTAGTATGAATAAAAAACTGCAGTAGCTCATGAGTGCAGGTAACACTTGGAAGCAATGTGTGTGTGCTGCTGAAGGGCCCTGCTTTTGCTTCACGACACACAGCTGTGCAAAAAAATACACGGCGCAGGCGGAGTCAAACTTCCACTCTCCACATTCGTAGTTAGCAGGGTAGGTAAAGGCCATTACGCCATTAGGTGACTCCCTGACACAGCTCCGGCCCAGTCACCGAACCCGCTTCCCGTCTCTCGCCCCGGTAAGGGCCGAGGCTGCCAGGAGCATGCGCAGAACTGCGCGCGGGGCGGGGCGGGGCGGTGCCTTGTGCGGCCGCTGGGGGGCGGTGACCATGTCCCTTCGATAGCTCAGCTGGTAGAGCGGAGGACTGTAGTGGCTGCGCCCCGCGGGAATCCTTAGGTCGCTGGTTCGATTCCGGCTCGAAGGAGACATCCGAATTTTTTTTCTGGGACAGGAGAGCGGGATCGCTCCAGCTCAGGAAGACGCTCCTAGAGCCGTTTACAAACATGCGTGCTGCACAAGCAATTCACCTTTTTTTATTCACTCCTGAGGGGAAACAAAAAAGAGAAAACACCGCAAAGAGATCGCATATAAGAGTATATGCAGTAAATACTGATATGCATCTTGTAGCGATGCTCTTGGAAGTGCCTTGGTGTTTTCCATAAAATACTAGTGATTATTATGTTTAATAAAACTATTATTAATTATTATTTAATGAGATTTAATAAATAATATATTATCGTGATCACAGAATTGTTAGGATTGGACGGGACCTCCGGAGACCCCCCTGCTGAGGTAGAGTCACCTAGAGCAGTTTACACAGGAATGCATCCAGGTGGGTTTTGGATGTCTCCAGAGAAGGAAATTCCATTACCACCCTCAGCAGCCTGTCCCAGTGCTCTGCCGCCCTCAGTGTAAAAAAGTTCTTCCTCATGTTGAGCTGGAATTTCTGGTGCTTTAGTTTATGGACATTGCTCCTTGTCCTGTCACTGGGCACTGCTGAAAAGAGTCTGGCACCATCCTCATGGCACCCACTTAGATGATTTAATGAGATCCCCTCTCAGTTTAATAATACATATTTGGCATTCTCCTATGTGAAACCAAAAATAATTAATAAAATAATAAATAAAAATAAAAAGTTAATTTAGTTCAGTCTTAGCTAGTTTTGTTAGGTCTTCTTTCCCATGGTGATCCTTTGTGTTCCACTGAGGACAGCCTCTCCTCATTTTGCATGTTGCTTTATGTGATGCCACGATTGGGCTTTCTGTGATGGCAGATAATCCTTACAAAGGAGGGCTGTGAGCACCCTGGCTGATAGGAGTGGATTAAAGTCCTCCACTGTCTGTTGACTTAAGGCAACAGATGTGATGTTTGGTCCTTTGGATGTGCCAAAAATGGTGACATGGGATGTTCCAGCAGAATGTGGAGCAGAGGGAGAGGGGTCATAGAGGTCTTTCCATGGAAGGGGTTTGATGCAGACTGACATGGGCTTGCTTAGGACATAGTTAATAGGAGAGCCAGCACTCATACTCTGCTTTTTTCTCTCCTGTGTTCTATTGTTCCTTTTCCCTTCAAGTCTTCTTTTCCATTACAGGTGCTACGTGGGGTGCAGAGAAACATGCTTGGCAGCAGCTCCTGGCTTGGAGAGAGTAGACGTGTCTGAAAGTGTCCAAATCTGTCTACATAGCAAGGGGAGAATGGAAGTGAAGTTTTCTCCTTCAACAGAACCCCGGGTGAGTCTTCTCTCTGAGTGGGAGTGTTTCTCTGGGGTAGATTTCAGATATGAGAGCAAGGAAGACCCACTCTCTGTGGGAATATAGTACAAGCAAGATTATCAGCAGGGAAACAGATTTATGAAGCTCGGGAGGAGTCAGACCTGCACACTGCTTCTCTTTGTGCATTTCGTCCCTGGCCCCCAATACCCCTTCATTCATTAGTGTGGTTTTGTGCATGTGTATGGACACGCACACTGACACCAACAACAACCTTTTCTTCCCTTCTCCTCCAGCATGGTGCAGTGTATCCCTCTCAGGAACTGTCCCATGAGAAAACTGTCTCAGGCATGAAAACTTGCCTTTTAGAGAACAGAGGCATCTCAGTGAGCACAAACTGAGGAAAGGCATCCATTTCCTTAGCTGTCTGTAATCCACACAACTTCATACTCACTAGCAGTCAAATCTGAATCCACAATCCAAAAGCACATCCCTGTGCCATTCCCTAGTGTGGGACAGGGCACAGACTCTCTTTAGGGCCAAAGATTTATTTTATTCCCAAGATTCACCCCATCCTATATAAACGTCTCTAAACTCCTTTGTTCCTTTTCACTGATTCGATGGCAACTCTTTTCACTTCTCCTAAAGGATAGCTTCCAAAATAAAAGCACAGACAGACTTTCTTCAAGAGAAGGGATCATCTCCTTTCTCCCTCTGTCTCCACCGCTAAGATATTTTTTCTCTCCCACCCACTCAGAAAGAATTGACATGCATTTCTGTGTAAAAGTGTAATACTCCTGAAGGATAATGAAAGCCAGGAAAGAAAAAAACAAAACCAAAAACCCTCACAAAATGTCCTGGTCTCAGGACTTACTTTATGCTAAGCACCTTTTCTGCCTCTTGAACTACAGCCTGTTACATTCATGTGACTGTTTGGCTCAGCTTCCCAGTCTTGTAGGACATGCTCATGGATCTAAAGGTACTAAATGTTTTCCACTACAGAAGCAAACTATTCAGTGCTTGCTTTATAGTGTAATCTGTGAAATACCTCATTTAGGTGCAAGTTAATACTGACAGTCACCTGCAAGTGTATAAATATTTTTGTATCTGGTCTCCAGCAAGGGCCAATAACGAGCTCTGTGTGTACAGTCTGTTCAATCATTTGTATCATTTAATAATGGAAGATGCCAGAGATCATAAAAACCCCAATCATACAACATTTCACTCTGATACACTGGGTTGGTGGGCGCTTCAGGCAAACAAGGGATTAGGGGATTTTAAATTGCCTGATGGGTACAGGGAGGACACCTGCTGCAACAGAAAGGAAATTTTCAGGTCCTGTCTTGTAAGAAAAGGTTTGTTTGTATTTCAAACAAAAGTTGTCCCTTTTGCTGGAGAAAGGGAAAACAGAATAAATCTCATGGGAGTATGAGGGCAAAAAGTTTCAGTCTGCCTGGATTTCAAAGGAGATATGGTGAAAATGTTCCTGCACAACAAGGTGCTTCCTGATGGATGCAGTCTGAGATATGTGGCACATACCAAGACGTTCTGCTGTTTGCAAAGGTGGGAAACCACTGGAAACAACAAAGCACTTTCCTGATTTTGTTAGTACCTGAAACTTTATTATTCCTTTTCTGAGGAGCTCTTTGTCAGTGTATTTATTTTGAATATTGTAAACACATACTTCCTTTTGTACCTACTCTTCACCTGATCTAAGTGGGATTTCAGGGTTACCCAGCTATCAGCAGCTCTCCCACCTCACATCCTGGGCACTTAGACATGATTTTTATCTCCTTGGCACATTCACCTGCCTCGTTTCAGCAGGAGGAGTTGGATAAATGAGCATCCTCCAGGGTCAGCCAAACTGGAGTGCAACAGTGGAAAACTGGAAGATGCTGGGAATAGATGTGAATATTGAAAGTTCCCAGGGGGGTTGGGAAAGATCCATGTAATAAAATCTTTTCAAAAATAAGTCTGTTTGGAGGTGGAGTTGACCTAATTGAAAATTCTCAAGCAGAATGAGCAGGATGTGTGAGTATCAAAATAAATGAACACAAAATCACTTCTCCAGCTTTTAAACTGCTTGGTTGTTGAGATTTTTGGAGTTTGTTTTTAATTACCCAAGCTTAGTTTCCCCTCCACTTATGCTCAGGGAGGATGGGTGGGAACTAGGGGAAGACCGGGGTTAGGAGGGCGAGAAAGAGCGTAAGAGTGTAAAACTGAAAAGAACGAGCCAGGTAGGAGTCGAACCTACAATCTTCTGATCCGTAGTCAGACGCGTTATCCATTGCGCCACTGGCCCCCAGCTGTTCTTTGGTCAACATGAGGGCGGCCCTGTAGACTTCCAAAGGGACCTAGAGGACACTTCTCCTAATGCCTAGCACCACCAAAATGCAGAGGTTGCCCAATATCTGTGTCCAAGCTCCATACCTGATATTGCTTCACTGTGAGGAGAATCTTTGCAAGTGCAAGCTGAGAATAAGTCCCATTGTGTCACCTGCTCCAATATCAATGCTGAAAGGAAAACAGGAAAAACATCATCATGTCATCCAGTTCCCAAATTGTGGCAGATGTGTCATGCCCCTTCACTCATAAACTGTTGTCTCCCTGCCCCTAGCAGCCGTTTGGGCCAGCACAGTCTGCCTGTTCCCACGGTGTCTGGAGGAGGAATCTCTGCTGGTGGGAGAAGGAACAGGAATCTGCTGTTTCCATAGTTCCAAAGCAGACAAGCCTTCACTCCACGTCCTCCGAGAAGGACCCCAGATCAGACAGACAGGGCCTGGAGAGCAGGGACTGACACAGAGCTGATCTGCTCCGAGGGATAAGGGCATCTCTGAAGGTAGTCAGCTTCAGCACCTCATCTTCCAGGGAGCCCTCACGCCACTGTCACATCAATGCCTCTCCTGTTACAACACACCTGACTCACGTCCACATGTTGGTTCCTGCCCTGACCTCTGAATTACTCTTGGTCTCTACCCCATAATTTTTTCCTGCAGCTCAGCTGCTAGAGATGATGCTCTTTGAACTGTCTGAACAGGCTTTGCTTCTGAATTCCTGCAGTGCATCACACTCGTGCTTCACAGAGGTGGCGAGGTCTTGGTCACTTGATATGCTCCACAAAGGCCACAAGGTCACAGAACTTGTTTTCCAGTTTTTACTCATCAATCACACGCAAAATAGATTTTTCTTTTCCAATAAGAGATGGTGATTTATGACATTTTGGATTCAGCTTCTGGACCTCTTGCTGACACTTGCTGCCTGCTTTACTGAGCCCTTTGCTTACCTTGCGGCAGTCAAATGTGTTGATCCACCACTGATAATAACTCGAGGTCAGTAAGCTGCAAGCTTCGTTCCTGTGGTAGCCTTTGTTTGATGTTTGAGTTCTGGCATGACAGTTATCCATTCAGGCTTTCATAGACAGGTCTGTACCAGAGAGAGCCAGGATACTGGAAAAAAAAAACCTCTGCATATTCAGCCCTAGTTTCATTAGGCCAATGAAAACCAAACCAGTTAACCAGCGTTGTACATTAGGGAGCTTGGGAAAGAACATGATGGCACTTTTTCCCATTCCTTAGAAGCAGGATGGGATTCATGCAACCTGCTGCTACAGAAAATGTTGGGAGCTGTTGGAGTCAGATGTTAATTACCACAACCCTATTTGAACATGCATTGCTACTGTACCTTCCTGGCAGCAGTGACTTTGCCTGACTACTGTGGTGATGGCTTTTGGCTTGACTTGCTTGTGAGTGCTCCTTCAAGTAATGGATTCTCTTCTGGGGTACTGAAGGTATTAATTATGTTCTGGGTAACAATAAGGAAGTTGAGGATGAAGTTTGAAAGGAGGATGAGCCAGTTTGGCAGCTCTTTAGTCCAAAGTAGAGAGATCCCACTTCTGTTCCCCTCTTCTCCATGGCTCTGAAGTACAGAGCTTGCCTTGACCTAGCTACAGTTGTCTGTGGGCACTCCAGGCACCTGAGTCACCATGACGATCCAACAAGGTGGGTAATTTTCCAATGGTCAGTGAAGTGAATCAGCTCAGATGGTGCTAATAAGGGGACCAGACCTTGCGTGAGAAGCCCAGGCTGCTCTACCCTGCTGGCCAGGGCAGCTCAGCCTCTTGCAGGTGCTTGCCAAACTGCAGCCTGGAGGAGGAGTGTTGTGCTGAGGTAATGAAGAAAAAGGCATGGAGTGGGAACAAGGAGTGAGAAGTGGGGAATGTATTCAGTAGGTGAGAGGCAGAGCCACTGTCTGTGTCCACAGACAGCTCACTTTAGACCTCTTATTCAGTCCAATCTCTCTTCATTTTCGTCCTTGCTCACTTTACTTTGTGAGGTGCCAGTAAGGTGGGTAGTGAAGATGAGGCCAAATTATTCCTGACTGCCTCAGGCTAGTGCAGGGGGATAAACTGGGAGGAGCAGATCCTTCAGAAGCAAAGACTTGCAAATAGCTTCTCTCTTGCAAATGTTTTATTTTCCCCTGAATTAACCAGAAAAACCACAAAGTGAATGAAAGGGGGTGAGTGTGTCCAAATGGGTGGTGGGTGTATAACAACAGGAAGGGTGTAATTGCAAACAGGAGTTTGCAGGGGTGGAGGTGTTGCCTTTTTCTGCTTGGGCATCTTGGACTCATACCTATTCCTCCAGTTGGCAGCGAGAGAGATGATCCACTGCATGCCCAGGCTAGGCAGGATAGAGGGCTTCCATGTATGAGCTTAGAGATCCCAGGGATGCTACCCCTCCTGCAGTGATGGGATGAAGAATGATGTTTGAGAAGGATAATTTCTTGGGTTTCCATGTAGTTCCAAGAGAATTTCTCTGAGCAAACAAGGCTGATCCATTTTGCCTAATGCAGCATGTGCTGCATTCCAAAACAGCTGCAATGTGGTGTCTGGCAATTCTGAAAGCAGGACCCAGTGAGGTGGGCCCTGCTTGAGCCATAGACAGGGTACAGCCAAAACTAATGGTTTGAGACAAAGCCTTGGTTGTAGCAAACACTCCAGATGCCTAAAGAAAGCTGGAGCCAGAGCTGGGAAATCAGGCTAGTGGACAAATAAGGGAGTGAATACATGTAAGAGCTAGAAATGAGAAGGGGTAATACATTTCTAGAATGCTTCTATACTTCTCCTTGCCTGACTCTTGGCCAGGAGAGAGCATGGGGGCTGCAGCTGAAGGAAGGGACATTGCTGTGGATGTTTGCACACAATGCTGTGGATATCTGCACACAGTGCTCTGGATATCTGCACACATTGCTCTGGATATCATGGAGAACAAGCTGGCAAGCCAGAGTGCTGGTAAGGTGCCCCAAGCTCTACGTGGAGTTTTACCACATCCTTTGGCAAGGAACAAGTCATTAGTATCCAATTACACTGAAATCATACTTAATGCAAGACAGGTTAAGACAAAAAGAAAATAAAAACATATACTCAGCTGCCAAGGCAGATAAACTTATAAAAGAGGTAGGTGGGGAAATGAGAGAAAACCAGGCTTCATTTACTGGCTTTGAAGATTAAATCAGCGTGGCTATTCCCTCATATCCAGGCATTTTGCTGCAGGCTCTCCTGACACAGTAAGGAGCAGACAGCCTACCTTCCTCCACACCTTACACCTCAGGCTGTGTTGACCAAGAAACTTTTCCTTGTGGGGGAGCAAAGCACTACTCACATTCTAAAAAATTTTCTACTAAAACCCCAAATTCTTCCAATCCTGAGAATTTCACTAATTTGGTATAGAGCTCTTCCTATTTCTTCCCTATTTAAGAGACAGGATGGCCTTACTTCTTGGCAAAAATAAGAATGATTTCATTCCTTTAGCATTACCTGGCCAGCTAACAATACCTTGGCTCCAATGCTAAGCCTGAGTGCTGTCATGGGAAAGGCACTGGCTTGATATATGAATGCCATTATTTTCTTTTTCTCTTTTTGTTTTTTCTTCTGTAATAATGTAAACATCTCTTCTTTTCCCTGCCTGCTGTCATTATTCTGGTGTGCAAAACCAGAATACAGCAAAGTGTGTAAGCCTAGTCAGCCTTGGTTTGGAGGGGATGTGTTGCTTCAAGCTATTGCTGGGAGCAGAAGCAAGGGGAGCAGTCCTTACCTGCTCAAGCTGTCCTTGCCTGGTTGATGGGACTTGTCTTTTCAGGGAGAGGGTCAGACAGTTCACCCCTTCATGGAAGAGGATAAGGGAGATGACAGTTGGTGTGGGACGGATGTGAAGCAAGATGCTGTGGTGCTGCGAAGTAGCAGAGGAGGTGGAGGCATTGCGCTGGGCTTGAGAAATCACTTTTAAAGGACCTGTTCAATGCAGACAACATCCTGGGACTTACAGCTGTGCATGCACACACAGTCTCCTTCCTTATCCTCTTGTGTCTTTTTCCCTTTGCATCTTCCACTTCCCTCAAACATTCTCCTGCCACTCTTACAAAGTGCCCTCACACAGGGACCACACAGAGATACCCTTTACCCAGCTGGCAGCACAGTTTCCTTCCTAAACTGGAAAGAAAAGGTTCAGCACTTTTCTGCCCTCCTGCATGGCTCCTACAGCATTTGGGGTGGAGGGAGGACTGGGGACAACACCAGGCTTTTATGCCTCCCAGATGCTGGACATGCTTCCCTAAGAAAGCTGTAAAGTGAGGGAAGGGCTTAAAATGAGAACACCAAAGTGAAGAAAGGTGGAGTTTCCTGCTCTCCCCATTGGCTCCTTGAGAAGCTCTGTTTTTCACTTTCCATCTCCATGTACCTTGTGAGGTCAGGAATAAAAACCATTTCACATAGAAACATATTAACAAGTCACCAGAGAAAAGATGAGAGAGTTGGCAACTTCTTCCTGCCTGACTGGATGACACCTGGCTTGTTAAAGAGACATACTTCCCTGAAAGGGAACGATGCATGACTTCAGTTCTGGGAATAAGCATCCTGTCTGGACACATTTCAGGAGCCCAAGGGACTAGTTATGAGACCTGACATATCAGGAGTACTCCACTGAATGCAACCTGAGATGTTACACGCAGAGAAGGCTTCTAAGGAAGCATCGCCCCTTCTCAGGAATACCACCTGAACACCTGATGATGAGTGAGAGGTCTTGCCAATTAAGATCAGCAAGGATAGGAGCCTGTATAGTTTTTAAAGTATTCCATAAATATAATCTATTTTGGATGGATATTAATGGATTTTTCATGGATGAATTATTTTATTTCCATTCTTACTTCTTCTCTTCTGGATTAAGTGGGATTTCAGTGTTACTGATTGCCTGCTGACATTACTAGCTGAAGGGGACAGTGAGCTGTTACTCTGTGACCACCTAGCTCATGTCAGGCTCCTTGCCATGTTCCTTAGGATGCTAAAGGTTAGCAATAGCCATGCCTGCCCCATTTTGGCTGCAGAAATGAGGTCCCTGGTGAATATCTCTGATGAAGGTCAGGGATGGCAGAGGCATCCTCTGCTGGCAAAGGCAGCTGTGGACGCTGGTGTGGAATGGGACAAAGGCTCTGGGTATGACTCCTGAGGTTCCTCAATGTGTCTGTCAGGGGTACAATAAGAAGCTTAGTGATGAGTAAAAAATCTTACACCCCTGCCAAGATCCCCTCTCCTCTGAGCTGTAATTAGAGCCAGTGACTTAAGGATTCCTCTGAAGACACTGCAGCCCTCTACCCTGGGAGCTGAGCTATCAAAAGATGAGAGATGCAGTCCTTAGAGAAACTCCCAGCAGGATCTCACAGCAGTCCCAGTCCCAGCAGCATGATGGCAAGTAGCAGTTGTATCACTTTGGGATATGGGGGACCAAGGCTCAAAATACAAATTTTTGCACAAAACAATGCTGCTGCAAAGCTGTCAGCCTGTTGTGAAGTGCTTCATAGCACTTTTTATGGATGGAAATAGCACCAAGGCCATACTATGTGGGTAACTGGAAGAGATGTGATTTTTAGTCTACTCTTACATAAATCTATTATCACCCGTCTCATGTTTACATTACAGGCTTTGGAATTATCAGAAGCATCAGAATAAGGCCGGATACTGCTCCAGCTTGTCATTTCTTACCTAAGGATTATCTGAAGTAAGAGTTTCTGCACACATACAACAGGATAAAGATGAAGGGAGCTGACCCCACAGAATTATAAAAAGAGCAACACAAGTGACATGAGGAAGCAAAATTTGCAATAAGCAGATCCATCTGAGGCTCTGTCTTTACCTCTCCTTGTTTGCAGGCTCCATTAGCAGTGCAGCTCTAAATGCTGTGACAATGGAAATGCACAGCAGCTCTGGCACTGATCCTATGCTCTGTTTTGCCACCACATCCCAGCCCTCCCTGTGCCCTGCATATGCCTGTTCTCTCCCGCACCTGTCTTCTCCTGATCCAAAGGGTGCAGTGACAGGGAATGTGAGGTCAGCACTGTTTTCCCAGCTCCTTGACCACAGTCGTGGGACAAAGGAGCACGCTCAGCTCACAGCAGCACACCTTCCCTTACATTCAATGCTGGAACAGCCTCCCTCAGTGCTGATGGCTGGGGTCACAGGGGGGTCACCCTCCAGGCTGAGGACAAGCTCTGTTGGCTGCATCAGGGGGGAGACTTTTGGAAGGAGAGGAGGACAACCAGCGACAACTCTTTGTCTTCCACCCAGATCATCATATCAGACTATTATGGTGCTGTCTGTTGCCATGAACTATTGGTTCATATTGCCCAATCCTGACTGCAGAGGGTAGAACTGTGTAGTAAGAGATGTGCATCCTCAGTCAGCACTGGCAAAACACAAATCTTATTGCAAAGCTGCCCCCTCCATGGCAAGGTCAAGGCCTTTTAGAAGACACACAAAATCTGAGTTGTGCTATGGTGAAAGGACTTGCTATGCACCCTTTCTTCCCTTGCATTCCCTAAACTCTGCCAGAATCAGAAGGGCTGACTCTTAGGGAACAGCCTGGTGTGGGGAGGGGGTGATGCAACACCACGTGTGTGGACATGGGCCGGCGTGCTTGAGATGCTTCCTGAAGTGATAATTCAAAAGGACATTAATGCAATAAACTGCTGCTTGGTAGAATGAACACAATGTCACAGTGGATGGCATTTCTGATCATAACTAAAAGTGCCTGGCTTGAAGGCTTTTCCTGTTGTTTTCCTTGCAAATGCCTGCATCTCTCTCTCAACTGCTGTGCTCCCCTATGCTCACTAAAATCTCATGTAAAGGAGTGGGTGAAAGAACCTGACTGGAAAATGGCCAAAAAGAAAACTTTGTCTTCTTATCTGACTTTCAAAAGGGAAAAAAAAGGTATTGGTACTCAGGAATGAAGAGTCATGCTGGTTTTGCTACATGCCCTGCAAATGTTTTCAAGGCATATAGCAAAATGAAATAAAAGGAAAACAAAAGAATTTTAGAAAACCCTGAAAACCCCAAAACCCTAAGAACATTTGTTACCTCTGAAACCAGCCACTTAATAAACAGACACTTTCCTGGTTCTGGTAGCAACTTACTGTGTGAAAACCTTTCTGCCCCAACACACAGTATTTTTCTTTAGCTGTAATATGGAAATATTTGACCCTTTATCTTCAAGCACTGAATCTCTATTCTGTCCTGAAAGAATGACCCTCAAGATGGGGTTGGATGAGAACATAAACTAGACCATCCTGGGGAGCTGGGATGGAGTCTCAGCAGGTCTCTGATGTGATATAAAGTTTGTGCTGAGTACAAACTTAAAATCAGTCTCTCCTTTGAGCTATGGACCTGAGCATTGTCCTGGAAAAAAAAATATCCGCAGTCCTCTGCTCTGCCAGCTGAGCAATGGAGAGCATACTGAAATAGCATCAAGAGTGGCTTATGTCAAGCAGACCAAGGCTAGGGAGAAACCTGACACTGGGACAGGGCTGTATCCCTGTGAAGTGATGAGCTGATGCCAGCTGGGAAGCCTGAGCTGGATCTGTGCTGTGAAACACAAGTCCCTCTCTACTGAACATCACTCTCCTTTCCTACTGACAGAGCTGGGGCTGTAGTAGTGAGAGTTGGAGTGCTATGGCCTGTTAAGTCCAGAGCAGAACACAAATCTGTCACCCAGTCAAAATTCCTGTTGTTAAAGCTCTGCAGTGCCTTTTTCCTTAAATTCTGTTATGCTTAGGAGGCCCCCTAGCACTGCGCCTGCTGTGCCACCTCCTGCATTCCAGAATCAAACATCCCTGTTATTCCACCAAATGGGGGTACCTGGGGAGGATTCACCATTCCTGCCTTTCTGCTAGTAGAGGAGACATCGAGCCATGATTTACAAACAGGCTCTCATGGCATGCTGCAATAGCAAAGTAGCAGGGAAAGGGTCAGGGGTGCATTTGAAAAGCAGAGGGGTTGTGTTAAAATAGCAAAGTACTTGCTTGCTTACTCTTCAAAAGGAGGTGGGATTTTCCCACTTTTCTAACTGGTGTGCTCTCCCCTTTTTCTAACTGCTTTTGTTTTACCTATATCTTTTCTTTCTTCATGTCTCATTTTCACTGCAGGGTAGGTTTGAGGGTATGGAAAAGCAAGCCTGTTCCTGTTATCTGTGAAACTTGTCCCTAGTCCTAGAAAGGACCTATTTTTAGGTAGGCAGTAGTGCAGTGCTATTATTTCCCACATGCAATACTTCCCCAAGTCCTTTGGACATACTTTTATGCCTTGGCTGTGAAATACAGATCTCTTTCTAGCAGTGATGTGTGGAGGGGAAAAAGATTTGGGAATCTCCAGGTTTGTAAAGTTGCATGTGGTTTGGGGAGGTGCTGAACTATTCATCTCATGTTTGTTACCCTACATCTGGTCTTTTTAAGCTCACTGATTTTGAGACTTAGACAATACTGATAACTGCAAGGAACATGGTAAATGTCTCATGTTAATCACCTCACAGGGTCACCCTGTCTGCCTGAAGGGTATGGCCTGAGCACCATTTCTCATCCTGATGTTGAGGACTCTGAGGAAACCAGGGCTTTCTTTCAGGAGGGCTTTGTTTCCCTGTGTCCACTAAAGCTGGGTGACAGGTTCATTCTGGCTTGCTGGCACTGCTGGAGGACAGAAGGAAACCAAAGGATCTTCCTTCTCCCAGGCAGCCACATGGGGCAGTGACCTCATGTCTTGTGTCACAACAACGGCAGAACCACAGCATGCAGGAATGAGTCCTCGGTGCAGTTTGTCCACAGACTCTCACTGTTTCAGGGTCTTTTAATCCAAATCTCTGAGGTTTATCTGCTATAATTTATGTTGGCACCATTGATTAATTTGGAACAGAAGTTATTATCTAATTCATATGCCCTTTTATCCCATGTTTCTCCCGGTTTCCTACAAATTGTGGAAGGTTCTTGAGCATGGACAAACCCAGAGAAGGCTGCTTTTGAGCACAGTTCAGCTCAGGGCAGTGTCCATCCTCTTTTAAAAATAAAAGGGCAGACATCCTCCCTCTGTCTGGTCTTTGTAGCTGGTTCCTGAAATCTCATGTCCCATACATTTGATGTGCTCCCAGTGACTCACCCTTGGAAATGCTTTTGAGCTTTCCTCTTCTGTTGTGATTTCATATGTGCAAAAGAAACTTTCTAAAGATGTCATTATCTCCTGTGCTGGTCTTTGTTTTCCTGGAGATCTGAAACCAACCCTCAGACTGTTTTTAGAAGGTCTCCAAATACTGACCGCATATGGCCTGTCATCACATATGAGGTACACAAAGACAGATATATATGTATATATATGTGTGTCTCTGTGTGTGTGTGTGCTGAATGGAAAAAATGTCAGTCTCAAAGGCAAGTGTTTTTGAAAGCACTTGTCTCTGTTGCAGAGTCTCTCTTTGGCTGCATAAATTGAGTCACACACAAGGGTAGTCTCAGTATGGCGTGTATATCGATTACAATAAAATCATGAAATGCAAAATAAAATTTGCAGTTTGCTCTTGTATAGGTAGGAGGGCTTCATCTTATAGCTGGCTTGTCGGCTCCTGAAGTTGTTGCCAATGTAAGTGAAATCTGAGTCTGTGCAGCATGCTCACTTGTAGGTGGGAATGTCATGCTCACTTGTAGGTGCTTGCCACCTGCTCCCGAGGGACTGTTCACGGCAGGGTAAATGGGCACAGACAAAAGGTGAGGTTGATGGAGAACCTCCCCTAGCCTCCCCGAGGCATGCTTGGCTAAAAATGCAAATCTTTTCAGCCAGAACAACAAGCAGACGTAGCAATATGGGAAGAGGGGAAGGATGCATCATAATTTTGCCCTAAGTCTCACATTTGGGTAGGCAGAATTGGAGATGGCAACCTCATTTTTGTTAGGATGTTGTATTGCTCAGGCACCCACCAGCTCTGTCCTCTTCCAGCAGCTGGGCTGTTGTGGGAAGTATGCAGGTGAGTCCCACCAGCCTCAGCAGTGTGGGGAGCTGCTGGAGGCAGTGGGGTGGGGAGGGGGGGGGTGTTGATCCCTGCCCAGGGAATGATGGGCAGCTCCCAGCTGTTTTAGGCAGCTGCCAGTGTAGAGGTCTGCTGGCTCCTGGGCTGAGTGGCGGGGTGCTTGCTCATGCCCCAGGACAGGCAGAAGGTGGGGTAGCAGCAGGCCAAGGCACTGTCACCCCATGGACCAGGATGCTTCTCACCACCCGCCATGTCCGGGGCAGGATGCCTGGAGAAGGAGTCTGCTCCTTGCAGAGTGCACTTTGTCTCTGCAGGCTCCTTGGAGAAACAACTCATGTGAGAGCATATTTTTGACAGCATCCTCTGGCCAAAATATGATTTTTCTCTTTGTTTTCCAGTCATGCTAGAGAGCCACAGGGCTGATTTTCTGAGTGACACACAAGAGCTTCACAACTCTGGTATAAGATAAGAGGTTGCAGAGGGGAATTCTGTGAATGCAAAACCCAGAGATGTCATTATGGCATTGAAACCTGAACCTGGACATCACTCAACCACTCCTTCCTCCTCCAAATCCCTCTCCTAAGCCCATTGCTTTGCAGCCAGCTTTCCAGGTTCCAGGCCATCAGTCCACAGGCCACAAGCTGTTATTTGGCTGCAGAATAGAGGAGTTAGAAGGAATGTCTGTAAAAGCAAGCCTATATTTAGGAATTAGTGTTCTGGTTATGTCAACAAAGCCAGGTAACACTCCTAGACAAGCAATACTGAAAAAAAAACCCTTATTTCTTCTTGGTGATGGCTGGCAGACATCCAGATTTTCTGTCCAGCAGGAGTGTTAAAGCAATTTTTCTTGTCCTTTGTCCCTGGAGAGATGGCTTGATTTGGTAACTCTTCAGAGGTGGACAACTGTGTGTGCTGGTGGCCTTCCTCTGCAGGAGTGGAAGGGGAGGAAGAAGAGGGGAACAGGGCTGCTAAGAAGACACAGGAAGGTGCCAGACTCTTGCTCAGTGTGAGTTCTTTGAAGCTTATCCTAAGTTGTCCCTGCAGAAGACCAGCTGCAGGATCTTCCTGTTTCTCCTCAGTGTCTTGAACTTGGCTCTTCTCTTCCTCTTTCTTGCAGAGTGGTCATACAATGTGTGGCTTTCCTGGCACTTCTCATCCTGCCTTTGCAAGTGGGGTCAAGCCTCTGCATTTCTTTACCTGTAATTTATTGCTGTGGTTCACAATACCTTGTCAGAAAAACCTGTACTAATTTTTCCCATGTCTGGACTACATGTTCCTGCCAGAAAAATATTTCAGCTCAGGCCTGGTTGCAAAAGGTGGGTTTATCTTTGTTTAGTTGACTCCTCTTTTTGGTTGTGCTGTTTGTTACTGGTTCCATGTCTGCATGCTTCAGCACACAGAAAGGGGAAAACCAGCAGCACACTGTCCCTCACCTTATTGTCACCAGATGTCCTCTGCAGATGCATCAGATGTCCTGCTCAGCCACTTAACAGAAGGCTTCTGGGGGTTACCGTGGGTAGGTATAAAATCCCCAGAATCACATCCCAGAGGCATGTTACACCCTGAGAGGTGCCTCAGTTTGTTCTCCAGAGGGCCAGCATGGGGTTTTTTTGCATGCCATGAACACCCCCTTCCCTACATCAGCATATGCAGGTGTTTTGGTGTGCTGACATTTCTAGCCTTCAGCTTTTCCCTCCAGAATTTCTCTGTTTCTGCCTGTGCAGAAAGGTGGAATTTCCTGCCCTGCTAGATGAGGATGACTTTTCTTATCTAATTTTTAGAGCCCCCTATTGAAGCAGGTTTTGCTGTGCAAGGGGCAGCTGACTCAAAGTGAGGAGGGCAAGAATAAGGCGTTCAGATTCCTCCAGATGCAAAAGTCACCTCTGACCCAGCTATGAGGGGAGGGAAAGAAGAGAAATATCTTCATGCTGCTGCCAGGGAAGGCTCCCTGCCAGCCCTGCCAAAAGCCCCAGCTGTCCACAGCTTAGCTGCCAGAGCAGCTTCTCCCACTGGACTCCTGGCTCTTGTCCACACCAGGCAGTCAAAGCAAAGGTGGGATTTCAGGTGGGTTTAACTAAGCTATGACTAATTTCCCGTGAATGCAAGACTTAGAAAAATCGATTTGTTTCGATGGGACTGCTGACAAATGTGCGTAAGTTTACACAGGGGAATTTTCAGCTTGGTGGGGTGCAAATGAATTCAGGAGTTCACTCAAACACTTAAGAAGCATGTGAGGCACTGAAAATAAAATAGTCAATAATACATTTAATTTCATGTTATTTATTAGAATTGCATGCAGAGGATTGTATTTATTTTCATGCAGAAATCCATGAAAACCTTCACTTTTATATTTTCCTGAAGTGCACAGTTTCCAGACTGGTGTTGCATGCAGACTGAGGGCCCTGCTTTAGAACTGGGGGTCTGTCCCTGGATGCATGGGGCATTCACTCAGCTGCTCTACTGCATTTTTCAGATGCTAGCCCTATACAGTCATAAGGCAGAACAAACACTAAAGGTTTCTACAAGACACTGAACTGAGAAACTATTGTAGTTATTGACTGAAAGAGAAGAAAATATTCTGATTACATGTACAGTAAGGTGGCAAAGTGATTTTATACAGTAATGTGGGGACTTTGGCTTAAATTTGAAGATGAGATATTTATTGCTTGTACAGTTGTGTGATAAATTATTGGCAACTAGAAGCACAGATGGCTTTCCCTTAAGATCAGGCATCACATGTCACAAATTATCTGGGAAATTGTCATTTTAAAAATAACTCTGGAACAAGTGCCAAGCTGAAAGGGATATCAGTGTCTAATAAACAGATATAAACACAGCAGTGCCCAAAACTAAAATATATTTGAATCAAATTATCAGAGAGAGAGCATATACAATTAGTACCTATTCTCTAGCAGCACAAATGAGAGCCTTTCACACTGGATTTTTTCTCATCAGGAAATTCAAATGTTTTTCATGCATATTTAACCTGCCCATGGAGTTAATGTGCACAAATGGCACAAAGTTACAATGGATTTTTATGTTATAGCTCCTGAGACCAAAATCTTACCAGAACAAACTTAACCATAGTTATAGGCGGGCAATTTTGTTTGTCTGGTGTCAGACTATACTCTTTTCTGACCCAGAGATGGGGCAACTGAGAGGTGTTTTAAAAACTTTTATTCTATTTTCAGTCTCACGAGAAGGGTGAGACAATACAGATGTTATAATTCACAACAAGTCTGAATTGTCCAACAGTCTGGTTTTCAAGGTGGTGAGATGCTTACACCCTGAAGTGTTCAAGCTCCAGAGCACCCATCACTCCTACTGTCTTCTCCAGGAACCACATGTACTTCACACCTTGAAAAGGTAGGATCCTGGTGCCTCCCAAAACACATGGGCAAAATGACATCCTGCCTCAGTGGCTGCCCACTGACAACAGAATGTCTCTTAGACTGCAGGATGTGGCTGTGCAGGCTGGGGCAAGCCCTTCGGTCTCCACTGACCCGCAAAGATAAGGGAAGGGAGCAGATGGCCTTTGCTTATCACTCCCACAACTCCTCAAGGGGTGAAGGCTGCCATGTGTGAGTGAGGAGAGCCAGGGCCTCTCCGGCCTCCCCCCTCCCCAGCAGCTGTCACCTGTCCCAGCCTGTCCTGCTCTCACGCGCATATATGGGCACGGCAGGACGGCAGCTCGTGACGCAGCACTGCTAAAAACAGCCCCGGCTCTGCTTGGCCCCTCGCTCAAACAATGTCCTCCAGCCTGAGCAGCACAGAGAACCTCTGATCACAGACAGCCTTGGACTTATTTCAGGGGAAATTAACCCCAAAACCTCTCCACAAGGCCGTGGCCCTGAGCGCATGCCCCAGGAAAAGCTAGGGATGAGCACCTCCCTGAGCTACAAGTCGTTCTCCAAAGAGCAGCAAACTATGGATAACCTGGAGAAACAGCTGATCTGCCCCATCTGTTTGGAGATGTTCACCAAGCCAGTGGTCATCCTGCCCTGCCAGCACAACCTCTGTCGGAAGTGTGCCAGTGACATCTTCCAGGTAGGTTTTTCCTACAGACAGCTCTGCTTCCCAAGCAGGACTGGCTGGAATGAATGGGAAAGAAGATTTTTTACATGTTTTGGTGGGTCAATTTTAACAGTTGGTGAGACAGGGTGGGGGGAGCGATTTAAGGCTAAAGATGATGTATCTGGGTGCCAGGGCTGAGCTCCCAGCAGGTGAAAGTGCCACCTGTTGGCTGTGGTGACACGGCCGAGCGTGAGCTGAGGGACTGGCCCCTCGCCCAGCAGTCACCAGGTGCTTTCCCAGGGGTGACATGTCGGAATTACCCTCTCATTGGGCATAGTGACAAATGGTTTCCTACCATTTGGTGCTTTTGGAAGAGGTTTTTCACGGCCATACCTTCCTCTCCTTGTGCTGCTTGGCGAGAACAGGCCTCCAACCCCTACCTGCCGACCAGGGGAGGCACGACTGTGGCATCGGGGGGCCGCTTCCGCTGTCCCTCCTGCAGGCATGAGGTGGTCCTGGACCGACACGGCGTCTACGGGCTGCAGAGGAACCTGCTGGTGGAGAACATCATCGACATCTACAAGCAGGAGTCCACAAGGTAACAGGGGAATGCGTGTCCTTCAGAGGACACGCGTGAGGTTGATTTAGTTGTTTTGTCTCTTGGAAAAACGAAAGGGATTGTGCTGCCATGCCTCACTGTCTGCTGCACCATGAAGTCAGCTCTCACTGAGGACAGAAAACTGTATCGAAATAGATGCTGAGCTTCCCTGCTTCCACTTACAGCAGAGGATTGGGCCATCTTTATTCACATGAGCAACACTTACCCGCACAAGCAAGGCCCTTGAGGTCAGCACAGTAACGTGATTAAGAGAAAAGTATCTTGGTTACATCATTTAGTGCAAAAACAGTTCAGACAATTATTTGTGTGTTCTTATGCTAAAGAAGGGAAAGGATTTCAAATCTTATTAGGAAATCCTGAGGTACAGACTGTGCAAACAGAAAGAAAACTGAATTTCACACAGAAGGTACCCTGCATCATAATGCCAAATGAAAATTCTGTTAAAAATATCTCTGTTTCTGTCAGTTTGGGATGTGAACTTATGAAATCAAGTCTTATTTATGAGACCATGAAAGAGAAGGAGGAGCAGTAAACAATACATTTCAGAGCTGTGTGGCTGTGCACAAGAATCAAGACCTCAGAGCAGAGAAATAGGTCAATTCTAAAAAGTAATGGTAATGGTCAGTTCTAAAAAGTAATGGTAATGATAATTTCTCCTGAATGGTAATTTCTTGCATGTTATGTATAATGGATCCAGAAACAGAAAAAAATGTGTTCTCATCTTTATTTCCTTGGGATAGATAGGATTCATGGTACCACTGGGGAGAACTTAGCTGGGGGGGAAGGTGAAGAAGATAATTCTCTCCCTCTACTTTGCTCTTATGAGACCCCACTTGGGATACTGCATCCAGCTCTGGAGTCCTTAGCACAAGAAAGACACGGACCTGCTGGAGTGAGTCCAGAGGAAGGGGTACAAAGGTCCTTAGAGGGCTGGGGCATCTCTCCTCTGAAAGAGTTGGAGTTGTTCAACCTGGAGAAGAGAAGGCTCTGGGGAGGCCTTAGAGCACCTTCCAGTACCTAAAGGGGAGCTGCAAGAGAGTTGGAGAGGGACTTTTGACAAGGGCATGAAGTGATAGGATGAGGCTTTGAACTGAGAGACAGTAGGTTTAGATTAGATATAGAAAGAAATTCTTCACTATGAGGGTGATGAGGCACTGGCACAGGTTTCCCAGAGAGGTTGTGGATGCTCCATCCCTGGCAGAGTTCAAGGCCAGAAGGGATGTGGCTTCACACAACCTGGGCTTGTGAAAGGTGTCCCTGCCCAAGGCAGAGGCACTGGAACTACAAAATCTCTCAGGTCCCTTCCAAACGCAACCATTCTGTAATTCTGTGATTCCATGTTGGATTTAACCTGGCCCCAGGCCACCAAGCAAGGAACTCTCGCCCAGGGAAGCTGGATTTTTTGTCACCAGCATGGATCGTTAGAGTTGGTTCTGTATGGCAAAGTGTTTTGTTCACCTGGAAGGTGTAATCCTGGCCATGCTCCCTGATGGTCTTCTGATCCCACCACAACAAGGAGCTGGACTTCCCAGGGACAGAGAGATGGCATCACTGGTGCAGGTGGACACAACCAACAGAACCCATTTTCTAGGATGGCTGAGGACGCTTTCTCCAGCAAAGGAGGACAGTCACCAGCAGAGAGAATGCTTAAGAGCCTGACAGTGGCTTTGGCTGTTCTCACCTGCTTGAATCTCTCTGAGGACTGTGGCAGCTGGGCATAGGTTGGAGCTCCAAAGCACTGGAGAGCACGAAGTTGGCTTAAAATTGTCCTTTCTGCTGCCCTTTGCGCTCCATGCCAAGTAAAGGTCAGCTACCCCCGTGTGTGTCATTGATACTCAAATATTATTTTAGTCAGGAAAATCTCAGAGGAAATGAATCAACAAAGCTGCAAGGGTGGACTTTGCTTTTGATCAAATAAGCTGGATATGTTTGGCCTCATGTCTTCCTTGGTTTTGTTTTATTTTAGCTCACAGTTGTATTTAACAAACAAAACAAAACAAAACAAAACAACAACAACAAAAAAAAGGCAGGTCCTCTTTTCTGTGTAGTTCATGGGGAATTGGAACAAAATACAGTTAGGTAGAAATGTAAGAATAGACTTAGTAGATTTTTTTTAAGATCCACAAAAGTAAAATACATGATGAATAAAATGGGAGAACAGGAAAAAACCACAAAAACATAGATTTACTTATATATTTGTCCAAAAGATTTGTTTATTTAATCTGTTAAGGTGCTTATTTAACCTTCATGTATGTCCTTAGAATGAAAGTCATTGTCAGAGTTACATAGTAGCAGCACTGCATAGCAGCATTATCTAAACTATTCGGCCCTTTGTGGGCCTCAGCTGCTTATCTCCCTCTGCCTAACATTCCTTGGACTCCGCTGAGAGTGTGAGCAGATCTTTCATGGCGTCTCCCAGTGCTGTCCCACTGAAAGCAAAAAGTCAAGGGAAATCAAGTCTTCCCCACTTCTTCCTTTTATACCAGTCTCTTCCATGGTGACAGCTGGGGTCTGGCAGAGATACATAGGAAGAAGGGTGAGATGTGATATTTGCCTCCTTGATCTTCCCAAGACAACTCCTCAAACTGGCAGCACGTGTGGTTTCCAGACAGGAATCTCTTCCCATCGAGTTCTCCTGTGGGTATAATTCACTATAACTGCATATGCCAGAATGAGGCCAGTTCCCATCTGCATTTCACAGGAACTTAGAGTAAAGAGAGAGTAAAGGGAGCAGGGGAGCAAGATTTGACTAGCTTATTTCAAAAGGTTTGGTTGTTTTATTTTATTTTATTATTTTGTAATTGGACTTTCTATTTGAATTAAGGAGTTGGGGTTTTTTTTAAATAAAAACCAGGGCAAGAGCTGGACTGAGGTTGGGAGAGTCTGCCTAAGCCCTCATATGCAGCCCCTCCTATTACTAAGTATCACATCATATGGTCTTTTATCCCATTGCTCATCAAATTCCAGCTGATGGCAGCATAGCCTGTTGCCCAATTTAGAATGCATTAGCAACACAACGGAAGAATTCTTTAGCAGGAGGTGGCTTGCAAAAAGCTTTAAAAGACAGCAAAGGACTGAAAACAGTGGAAACTGAGTTGGCTAAATATTAAACCAGTCTTTGAAAATCCGTAGGCTGCTGATCACCTAAACTATCTGAGGAACATCAGGATCCCTGCTGTCACCAGAAAAGGGTAGCAACAGGAGGCTGTGACTTTTTGTGAAATCTGGCAGGTTCTAATGATCTCAGCTGGCTATTCCAGATCAAAAGGTGCTTTGGGCTTTGTTACCAGCTGAATCCTGATCAGGGAGAGTCGAGCACTCTTTCTGCCTTGCACTTACCAGGGAGAGCCTGAGGAACGGGCTGTCCCTGCAGCCCCCAGCACAGGTGGAGCAGAGTGTGCAGCAGGGACCAGGCTGTGCTGAGAGCAGCCTACATGGGCTCTGTGATGGTGCTGACATCCTGCAGGGCCCCATAGCCAGCACCACCAGAAGTGTCTGTCCCTGACACCTCCGAGGTCTTAGCCCAAACTCCCAAGGCAGGATGTGTTTCTCTAGGCCACGCTGCAGGGGCATCTGGGGATCTCAGACAGGCTGGGCCAGGGAAATTTGCTCCCTGAGCACAGGTCACCAAGAGAGAAGGAGCCCCACAAGCTATGCAGTGAAAGAGATGAGGAGTGGGATCATCTGGATCTTCTCCAACTCCCCACAAGACAAAGCCCCAAGCTCACCTGCACCAATAATTTTCTTGGGCTGAGCACCTATGATAGTAGTGTGACAGAGCTCCAGGAATCCTTATGTCCACATGAACTTCTAAGCCTTCTCATTTTTCAAGCCCCATTTCTACCCTGGGTATTGGTGGGCTTTCCATTGCTTTTGAGAGAGTCCATCATTGTGGTTGATTTTCAAGGACCACCTTCCAAGGCCAAAATGGTCTATCCCCATATACAGGAACTCAAGCAATGGTGCCAAAACACCTCTGTTGATTAAGAGGGAGCTCCTGATTAAAAATGAAAAAATTAAAAACAAACAAAAAGAAGATGGACAGGTGGATCAGCAAGATTTTGAGATACTCCCCAAGCACATGCAGATGAAGAAGAAAAGCCAAGGTCCACCTGGAACTGATTATGATGAGGGACATGGAGGCTAATGATTGCTTCTACAGCTTCATCAGCAGCAGAAGGAAGATGAGGGAAAGTGTGAGTTCACTACTAGACAGAGCAGGGCCTCATATAACACAGGAGGAAGAAAAGGCCAATGTACTCACCTTCAGACTTCACTATTCAGTTGAGTTTTATGGAATCATAGTACTCTGAGACCAGTGGAAAATTCTAGAGCCAGGAAGACTCACCTTTGGTGGAGGGGGATCAGGTTAGAGAGTATTAAAAAAACCCTGGACATCCTGATGTGAGGCATCTATAAGTGGTAAGGGAGCTGACATATTATTGCAAGGTCACCCTCAATAATCTTTGAAAGGCTGTGGTAATTGGTACAGTTTCCTGTGGACTGGACTGGAAGAAAACAAATGTTCCTTAATCTTAAAGGAATGCAAGAAGGAGAATCAAGGGGACTACAGGCTAGTCATGCAC
The DNA here is from genome assembly GCF_027477595.1 of Haemorhous mexicanus. Classification (NCBI taxonomy): domain Eukaryota; kingdom Metazoa; phylum Chordata; class Aves; order Passeriformes; family Fringillidae; genus Haemorhous; species Haemorhous mexicanus. The sequence continues at coordinate 123,552,557 of NC_082341.1, forward strand.
ACTGATCCCTAGAAAGTATTTCATGCAAACCGTCCTAGAAACCATTTCCAAATATATAAATGACATGAAGGTGATTAGAAATAGCATGGATTTATGAAGAGCAAATCAGCATGACCAATCTGAAAGCCTTTTATAGTGAGATGACTAACTCAGTGCATGAGAGGAGAGCAGTAGATACTGTTTATCTAGACTTTAGACACTGTCTCCTGTGACAGAGTGGACAGTGGAAAGTGAACTGGACTAAAAACTGGCTGTACTACCAGACTTAAAGGGTCATGGTGAGCAGCATGAAGTCAGGTGGAGGCCAGTCCACTGTATGCCCAAGATTGATACTGTGGCAAATGCAGTTTCATGTCTTTACTAATGACTTGGCTGTGCCTCATAGAGCCATGCAGATCCTCTCCATTCCCTGACCAGGTGCAGACAGTGGGTGATGTGATGCCACAGAAAGGGCTACAGCTGTCTCAGGATCCTCATTAAAAACACTGTCATAATTGGATTCAGGACTTCAGTAGAGGCCTTTTTGGATTTGAAAAATTCCTACAGAAAACATGCTAACAGCAGTTTTCCTAAGGGTTTACTATGTTTTTAATTAAAGTGTGCTTCTTTATGTGTCCAGCAACTTTGCACTTCCTCACCAAGTCACAGTCACAGAATGGTTGGGATTGGAAGGAACCCCTGGAGATCATCTCGTCCAACCACCTGCTGCTCAAGCAGGACCACCTGGAGCCAGTTGTCGGGGGCCATGTCCAGATGGCTTATGAGTATCTTCAAGGATGGAAACTCCACAACCCTCCTGGCAACCTCAGTCGCTCAGTCGCTCTCACAGTAGAAAAGCATTTCCTGATCATCAGAGAGCACCTCCCATGTTTCAGTTTGTGTCCATTGCCTCTGGTCCTGGCTTTGAACAGTGCCTGACTCCATCCTCATTGCACCTTCCATTCAGATATTTAGATAACCAAAGGCATTGATAAGATCAAGGTCATTGTTAAGATTCCCTTAACCTTCTTTGATCCAGGCTGAAAGTTCCAGCTCTCTCAGCCTTTCCTCACAGGAGAGCTGCTGTAGATCCTTAATCATCTTCAGGGCCCTTTTCTGGACTCCTTTCAGTATGTCAATGTCTTCATGTACTGGGCAGTCCAGAACAGGACCCAGTCAGTTCTTCAGCCGTGGTCCAAACACAATTTCAATGGGCAAGAATAAGCCTCTGGCCGTCAAACAGAGGCTTAGCATCTCAAAAAGCATCTCAAAAAGAAGAGTCCAAGAATGAGACCACGAAGTTATCAGGACATTTCAGCAACCTGACATTTCTCTCATCACCAGCACAGCCGTGGTGAGCCTTTTGTGTTACTAAAGCCATGCAGTCATTTTCCTATCAGCTACTCTTTAGTCTCCTGTTTCAGAAGCAATCTCCATTTTAAACTTAGAGGTTCTGTTTCAGCCTTTGTTACCCCAACAGATCTAGAGGATCCTATCTAAAGTCAGGGAGTGGTGTGCTAAAAATCTCTCCTTTTGCACTGCCTGGGGAGGAGACTGTAAATCTGTTTATTTCTAGTCTTCTGACACTGTCTTCAGGGCCCCACTAGTTCAGGGAGTTCTGCCAGGTTGCTTCCAGCTCTCTGCGGCACCTTTGAAGGTTGGCTTGCTGCTGGCTGAACTTGCTTGACACCGTCACCTTTTTGCTCTATGTAGTGTGTCTTTCATGCAAGTGGCACCATTCCAGTGTCCAATAAAATTCTAGTAGTTTCTGGCTCTGATCTTGTAAATATTTGCAGGAAGAGCTGCTATCTCAGGCTTAATTAATCACTTTGAAATTCGTTGTATTGCACTCACACATGGGCCCTCCCACTGCTGCGCTATGGCATGAATATATTAGGGGCTGTTTGCAGTAATCTGCAAACAATGTAAAGCATCTGTTATGAAGGACACACCCCTTTTGACTAGCATTGAAACAATGCTTGATTTAACAAAGTGCCTTATGTTAATGAATGCTGGAAATCTGACCCAAATAATGCAGGCATTCTTCAGAAGTGTTTGTCTTGTTTTATTCTGGTATATCAGATTATATGGCAGATTATGGATTTTCCTTATGAACCCTTTAGATCCCAAGGCACCCTTGAATTAAAAAAAACCACAAATGTGTAAGACATTTGGTTTCTTGCTAGATTTTTTTTCTAATGCATCTTACGGATCAGATTCCATTCCCTTCAGAAGAGAAAATCTGTACTTTGCCATTGAAAAATAAATGCCATATCCACTCTACCAAACGGTATGGAAAATCTCTACTGTAATATTATATAAAAATAAATTTTTTTCCCATACATTTTAAGATTTAATAGAATGGCTGGTTGCCTCCTTTCTACAGAGCTCTGTAGAAAGGCTTTTAAAAAGGTTCCTATGTAATTCCAATAAATTCCATCATTTCTAATGATGAAAAAACATTTATTTGATGTCATTGTTCCACTTGTTACAGGCAAGTCATCATTCTCTTTCTAAACAGTAGCAGAAGGGGATAATGGTTTGTGCTGAAAATATTTAACATTGCCACAGTAACAGTGGTGGCTTTTGAAGGCTTGAATCCCAGACACACTCTTTCCATCAGTCTACTTGGTCCCTGTCTTCTGTACCACATGCTTACACACTCATGTGTTTGCCACAGCTGTGCTCAGGGTGCTAAACCTGAAATGTGGGCTCAGAAAAGCACCACCCTGCCCACACACACCAGACCAGAGCTGTCACTTGCACTGGGAGTGTTGGTTGAGCGGCTCATCTGAAGGAAGCTACAACTAAATTATCCTAAGATAGCAGGTTGTGCAGACTGGTGTGTATACAGCCAAATGGCTTTGGTGAAGAGAAGATCAGACTCAGCTATAATGTGGCAACAGTTCCTGGCTTAGCACAGGAGAAAAGCACTTGTGTAGCCCATGCTTTTTCTGCTTGGTACAGATGAATAAACTACTGCTAAAACATTGGCACTGTGAAGTCAGACATGTGCCACCTGGCTGAAATCAGTTTGTGTGGCGCCTTATTTTGGTTGCTGGCCTAATGTAAAGGCTGTAAGGACCCAGTGCTATTTGATATTGACAGTCCTGACCAGGGCCTCACAAAGCTCAGCAGCAGAGATTTAGAGTTACAGGCCTAAAGGTTCATCAGTATCTTCAACTCTTGCTTAAAGTCAGTCTTCCCCATAACAGCTTTGCTGTATTAAGCCAAGTGCACAACAATTTGCATGATGAACCAGAAAGAAATTACATATGTTTCATATTTCAGACAGATGTTAGATAACATGCTAATTAAAATACATGAGTAGTCTGAGTCCAGGCTTAGTGAGGTTATTTGAATTTTTAAATATGAGCAGGCATTCTGTCACACTCCCAGTCACATTCCTCATTCATATGGGAATCTCCATATGAAGTCATGTTGCTGTCTCATCATCACATCATATTGTGTCGTTTGAGCTGTATTAAGCTGTACCATCAAGCTGTACCATTGTCTCTTCAGTCATCCCATGGGGCAGGTTTAAGTCTACTCTGCCTATTCAGTCAGCCTTGGATGCTGCTATATAAATGTACCATATTTCATGCTAACACTCTAAGTGGTGATATCAGAAACTCATGAGCACCATCTTTGTTTTAAACAAATGTTTTCTTTTGCAGACCTGAAAGGAAGTGTGACCAGCCAATGTGCGAAGAGCACGAAGATGAGAAGATTAATATTTATTGTTTGAACTGTGAAATGCCCACCTGCTCCTTGTGCAAAATCTTTGGTGCCCACAAAGACTGTCAGGTTGCTCCTCTCACAAATGTTTACCAGCAACAAAAGGTAAATATCTTTTTGTTACTCAAAGTGCTTGAAGAAACTGGCAGGACCATCAACAGGAAAGTATTCCCATGACCTTCCTGCGAGTTTCCAAAAGGGTCTGGGGTTGCCTTTGCCACCCGTCTGTGTGACTGAAAGGCTCCTATAAATCTGTAGAAACTGTTTAGAAACACAGAAAAAAAAATTTATGAGAGATCACACAAAAAGATACTACAATTTGCCCCGATTTTGATGTGGAGCTGAGGATTTCTCTTTCGAGTTCCTAATCCCTTTTTTGCAATTCTTTTAGATGAGACAAACAAGTGGTATTTTCAACACTAAGAACTGGAAAGAGAACAGACCATTTCAAATCAAATAGTTATCTGTCAGACACTTTAACATTTAAGCATGCCATTTTTAAGAAAAGTTAAGTGAAAAACCTCCTCCTGCAAGTGAATGAAGGAATATTCAATAGTTGGCAGCACAGGATGTACCTAACATCTTCTGCCCTTGCTGTCACCAATAAGAGACTTGTTTATTTTTAATACAGTGTTAATTTAAAACCTGACTCACTGGGTTATCCTCCTGAGATAAACAGCTCATTTTTCTGGAGGGCCCCAGTGGGGCAAGCAATCAGACAGGCCAAGTTTGCAATCCCAGCCTCCAACTTCGTCACACAGATGCATGTGTGCATGTAAACTACAAATGAGGAGTTACTTCAGGGAAGGAGTTAAAAACATCCTTTTCAATCAAAAAGAGGTGGGAGAAGAGGGAGAAGTTTTTTGGACTGAATCCATGCCCGCAATCACTCATTTTGGATGGAGATTTGCAAGCTGTGTCTTCCTTTGCAGAGTGCCCAGTGAAGGGGGCTGTCATGCCCAAGATGAGAGGCATAACCTGGAGGCTGCAGGATGCATGATTCAAAGGAGCCTTTACAGAGCTGTGGAGGCCATGAACACCGTTGTCTCTGTTACTACAGTGGTGTGCCAAGGGCCCCTTGCACTCACCATCACCCTCCCCAAGTTCCCTTGGGGAACTTGGGCTTCTTTGTCTCTCTTAGGGATACCTCACAATCATCTCCATCCCCATACTTGGATTATTTTCTATATTCACTCATTTCCTTCATGCCAGTGGCCCAGCCTCTACCTTCTTCTCCTCCTTTTCTCCTGTCCTCTCTCACCATAACCCTAGCCCCACTGCCTGCATGCCAGGGACTCTGTAACACATTGGTCACTCCAGGTCCTAGGCCACCTCTTCTCTACTCCAAGGCCAAGAGCTGCAGTCCTCAGGGGAATACCACAGTGGTGTGGCTAGAGCCAGGCACTGAAAAAACAACCCCTCAAGAGTCTTTTCCCTCAATAAACCCAAAGGAAATATTTGGAGCCTGTTGAAACAGCACTTCAGACAAAAGCATCTAGAAGAGCTTCCTAGAACAAAGTTCTTCCCTCTTTCCAAACCACAGTTTCTACTCCGTTAAAAATTCCAAAATGTCCATGTTTTCATAGTGTGTTGAGGGAGGAAACAAATGTCAAAATACAAGCAGGTATCTTGTGGGCACATAAAGCTCCAATTTTTCTCAGTTCTGGTGGAAAGACGAAGTAATATCCTCGGTATGCCTTGTTTGTCCCCTGCTCCCCACTGTTAGATGTGTCACCCTGAAGTGTGACAGAACCTAACACCCTTCTGCTTGCTCTCCCCTTACTGCCTAGTCTGAGCTGAGTGATGGCATTGCAGTCCTGGTGGGGAGCAATGACAGAATGCAAGGGATTGTCACACAGCTGGAGGAGACCTGCAAGTCGGTTGAGGTAGGTGCCACCTCTTTAAATGCAGTTATTTCAGTGTGACATTGCATCTTTTAAATTTCTGGTAATGATCGTTCTTCAACAGACCTCACTTTACCCAAATGCATTCCCACATTGTTTCACTAAACCATTCCTCGTGGCTTTGTACATTACCAAGATGTGCTGCCTCAACCAAAGGGTACATCCTGCTCAGCACCTCTGACCTTTGCTATATGGTGAGGGGTAAAGAGTAAGGATAATCCATATCAGCAAGTCTAGCTCAATATTCTTAGTGGAATAGGATCACACTGAAGTTAAAAGCAGATCCACCAAAATGCCATCAACTCCCAGTTCATTTAACATCTAAGATCAGATTCTTAGATTTACATCTAAGACCATCTAAGACCTTTACATAAAAGACCAGTTCGTCTGAAGTCTGACAGGTCCTGTGAACAGAGCCTTAGTCTCAGCCACAGGGTAGGCACAGCATGGTTCTCAGGTATGTCAGTATTTGTTCTCTATTTGGTTGCTTTTCCTTCTGCACAGAAGTATGTTTTATTTTGGTGTCCTTTAAGGAGTCTTGTTTTGTTGCTCATGGGAGAGAAGAGTTTGGGTTCTTGCTGGACTTTCTGGTGAAGGCCTCAGTCTGGAAGAGTTGGAATTAGTTTTGTGTTATTCAATAGCAGAAGTGGATTTCACTTCCTCTGAGAGCTTTTACATCAGCAAAGAAAATATAAACATCAACTTTGACGAATCTGAGCATCACAGAACAATAGGCTGAAAGGCATTCATATGAATTGATTTTGTGATCAGAATTTGATGAAACATCTAGTGAAGGAGTTGCATCCCTCTCAGCCCAATTAGAATTATATTGACCCTTCAGAGATGGAGCAGAAAGGGAAAATGGTAAGGAAAAATAAGTTAATCCAAGATGTACAGATTCTAGCTAGTAAGAAAAAACAATTACACAATCAATGTACACAATTCCAAGCAAGAAGGAACAGAAAATGTCTGAGTTTGTTTCAAAGAATACAAACCCATTGGCTTAAGTAAAAGATGGAGCAGATTAATGGCAGTCAGAACTTTGTAGCTGGGAAGTCTTCACGCTGCAAGGATGAAATTGGCTGCTATCAGGACTTTGCAGACAGAAAGGAGCCTTTCAAGTAGGTTAGCTGCAGAAATTTGAATTATACAAAAGCAAAAGCTTACACTCATTTAAGCTGAACTAGCCGAACCAGAAACAAATCTTCAAACACCTAGTCTGAAGTATGGAGAAAACACTGTGCTAAAAATACCTTAAAAAATACAACAGTTTCTGAAACTAGCTTCCTCAGAGTCATCCACTCAGTTTAAAATCTAACCTTTAAAGTCAAAGCCCAAAGAAAATGCAGCCATTTTACCTTCTGATGTTTTATCAGGCTTTTCACCTTTAAAGTCAAAGATTGCAGAAAACAGATCTTAAGAGTTTACCTTGGCACTTCCATGTTACATTTCAAGCAAATCACATTTCCTACTATGCAAGAGCTTTGTCTGAATTGACATCAGTTTGTCCTTGAAGACAAGAGACTACAGCTGGAACTCAGAAATGTTTACGCATGGAAATAACACAATCCAGGAGGGTCTCTTCTTTCTGCTTAACATATTGTAGAGAACAATAAATATCTGCTTTAGCAGAAAATACATGATCATTTTACTTTTAGCTGGAAGAAGTAATAGCCTACAGTTCTACATTTAGCCACTGCTCCTGTCCAACCTTAAAACCAGAAAAGCAAAAAAATACTTTTGTACAGCTTTTAACTGATTGAAAAGTCAACCTAATTCACATATTATACTGAAAATTGAGAAAGGAATTTAAAATGCTAAATACTGGAAAACTATAATCAATAATTAGGTTCTGTTTAGCTCTGTAAGTGAGTCTAACAACAAGGGAAAATTACAGTGTTTTTTCAAGTGCTAAGAGCATAGGCCAGTCAATACAGGTCCTTTGGAACAAGTAGTGAGATTCATGCTCAGTAGCAAGGACTCCTTTCTTTTTGATGTAGCTGTGCTTTAAAAAACAAAAAGGCTGAGAACTTTTTAGAATGCAAAGTCATGTATTTGTTAACCTCTTTCATTACACAGAATCTGATTAGAGTAATTCTATCAGGCAGAGGCTTCATATGGGAACTTTTTATGCAGAAAGAGAATATTTCAGAAATATTTCAGCATTTGCAGTTAGAAACCTGTTTTGCACTCTCACTCATGAGATTCACAACTCTGTAATATCTGCTGGCAGGAAATACTATCTATTAGTGCTTAAAGACAGGGAAGGATCTCTCAGAGCACCCTGCTATCACTTGCTTGTTCTTCTTCCCTTAACATTTGTCCTGTGTCAAATGACAAAGATAGCACACACCTGTCTCGAAATTAAGGTTGTTTTCCAAGTGATCTGAATGACATCTCATGGGGAGAAAGCTAGGAGAGGAGTGGGAGAAGATTATTTGAGGTCTGAACATAGAAGGACACTCAGAAACCTGACCCACTTGGTTTGAAAACTTCCTTAACCCCACCCTGTAATTGCACTAATCAGGAATTTCTGGGAAGTGACAAGGACTCCCAGAAGGGCAGGACAAGCCTGCACCCCCTGCAAGGAGTGCCTGTTTAGCCTAGCCCTCCTCATTGGGAAGCAGAGGTAGATCCTTGGGTCAATGCATCAAGATGTGCATTCAATCCCCTCTCCACCCTCATGTAGACAGTGATTTTTAGCCAAATGCAGATCTTTGAAAGGCTTTCTCCTTTGAATGATACAGAGCTCATGATACCACTTATAGGAATGAGCTCTGGCTGAAAGTCAAGAAAAAAGTGGGATTCTCCTCGGTCAAGTGCTGTGAATAGCAAGTCTTATCACTACTTAAAGTTCTGTGGGGCTGTTAATAATCCTGTGCTGCCAGAATCTCAGCATTATGCCTCAAGGGACAAAGATGAGAAATTGATTCAGCCTCAGTTCCTAGGAAAGAGATTTAAATAATCACCACCATCCACAACAAGGTCTAACCACAGTAAAGTCATGCCCTAGGGCACACAGATGACTCAAGTACTTCTATTTGGTAGACCTTAGACATTGTATATAATCTATCCCCCATTTCTTCCCCATAAATCCTCCTTCACAAGTGCAGTCTATTCTTTTGAGAGCACACTCAATGCAGCAGTCATCAAACCATCCTCCTAACTCAGTGAAAGATGCTGCTGTCTGGTTGGAGGGACAATAGAAGTGTCTCAAGAAACGATGTGAAAATCAGTGCCTGACATACAGTTGGAATCTGATTCCTCCTTCTTGTCTTTGTGCTTCTGTCACACCCCATTTTCTTTGCAGAACCTCTACCTCATTCAGTGCACAGTAAATGGAATATAATGGATATCTCTTGTCCAAATAGAGTCTAAGAGGGCGTATGTGAAAGTCAAGCCCAGCCAGGATTGTTCCAGGTACTCTGGCAGAAAAAGAAAATTCTCCAGAGCTGTTTGAGATGCTCACTCCTTTTAAAACCATTCTGTTCACGCAAATGGACCCAGCTGCTAATACGGTGGGAGCTTTTACTTTTTCTGCAGACTTTGATGTATCACCACAGACATCATAAATACCTTTTTACTTTTTTTAGCAGACTCACAAGTTATACAATAACCTGTTTGGGGGCTTTCAGTGGCTTGAAACTCAGAGTTTGAGAAGAGTTTTTAAACTTTTGTTCCAACGGCTTGGACTTTGAAAATTATAAAAGTCTCTGGGGTCATTCAGAATCCTTTGCACTGTTCAGAAAGAGGAATTTCTTTGATGAAAATGCTTCCAAGTAACTGTAAAAATAGAAACCCTTTTAAGAACATAACATGTTTAACATAAACCAAATGATTCACAGGAATGCTGCAAACGACAGAAAGAACAGTTGTGTGAAAAATTTGATTATCTCTATTCTGTACTGGAAGAAAGAAAAAATGAGATGACACAAATAATCACTAGAACCCAAGAGGAGAAACTGGAACACGTCCGCTCCCTGATGAAGAAGTATGCGGATCACTTGGAAGCTGTGTCAAAACTGGTTGAATCAGGAATCCAGTTCATGGAAGAACCAGAAATGGCAGTGTTTTTGCAGGTATAAAGTCCATAAGTTGAGACAGAAAAAGAATGATGGGTTTATTGATGTACTATTTAAGCATTTCTCAATTGTAGGCTCATTCAGAGTTTGTTTATCTTTAAGTGAACATGTATACAAACTCATTTTTTAAACACCTGAATCAGCTCAGACAATTACTACTCTTCTTGTGAATAGTATCCAAATCAAGAACATGAGTATTTGCTATTTGCAACAAAATATACTATCCTGTGTATGAATTTCTGGTCCCCTTAGAAGAAATAGGAATTCAAACATATTCCAGGTAATATTTCTTTTCCCACCAATACCATGGTGGAACAATATGTTCATGTGTACATGATCTTCTGAGAATTACAGGTTTCACTTGTAAATTGACAAAATTATTAACTTTTCAATAATTTGTGTGCTAAGCTACATTTTGATACCTTTACTTATTTTTTTTCTTTTGTTTTCTTACTGTAAATTTAAGAGAGATGAGTAGGGAACCATTAGCAGCCCATCTAATGAATTCATTGGTGTAGAATTTCTGTCTTTCAATTTTACAATTCCTCTATATTAAAGGCTGGAAGAGCATTTTCTAGCAAACAAAACCAAACAAAACTAAACTAAACTAAACTAAAAAAACCCAAAACAACTACAAATAAAACCAAAATAAAACAGCCAATACTTACTTTCATCAAAGAATTGCCTTTTAAGAGTACAATATTCTTCCGAGACAAACGGAATTTTGTATCTTCAAAAGGATGCCCTTGGAGATCTATATATGGATAGTCAAATATGTAATTGCTTTGACTAAAGAGGGTAACAAACCAAATACTTTCCACCACAAACACAGCAAAAAAAAGAGGAAAAATATTTCCATTTGTTTTGGTTTTTTTTACCAACTGTGCATATCTCCCATCATATTCCCATTTTAATTAAAACATATTTGAAGAACAAAAAGGTTTACTCAACTGTATACTAATTACCATCCAAATTTAATCTCATTCCTAGATGTCATGGCTGTCACTTATGAAATCCTTATTAGTGCTTTTAAAAGCTGCCATTGTAAGAATTATTTCTCAATGCATAAAATCTCTGAAAAAATTGAACCATATAAGAAGTCAGTTATTTCTTTTTTGTTTCCACAGAATGCCAAAACATTGCTACAAAAGTAAGTACATAAACTTGAGACTCTTGTTTTTCTATAATCACTTACAATTTATAAATTTATCTTCAAACCCAATGCCAATAACCAATCTCTATTTTAGAATTACTGAAGCTTCGAAAGGATTTCAAATGGAAAAAATAGAGGATGGGTATGAGAATATGAACCAATTCACAGTGAACCTCAGTAGAGAAGAAAAAATAATAAGAGAAATTGATTTTGACAGAGGTATGTAATTTATTTCACCAAAATTTCTTTTTATATAGCAGCTGTGTGTGATTCACATGGTGATACTGAGTAGGAAACCTCAAATCAGATATGTCTTTCTATGCCAAAATGTAACCAGAGCATTATGTATCAATTATAATCAAATCTAGGTTTATTTCCCTGAAGTGCTAGGATGGGCCTGCAAATTTTTTAGGATAACTAGTGTGATTATACTAAAGAGAATCCAGTGCTAGAGGCCTTCCTCTGGAAACAACCTGAGCCATGACTGCAGGCCACAGGATATGTCAGATAGCACAAAAACAATGGTTTGACCAAGTTTGACAGTCTGGTTTAGGCATGTTGGTATCTCAAACTTCCAGTCATGCATTCAAAGCACTGACCCAGTAAAGAATTATGAGGACAGCTTCAATGGCATGAAAACAAACATGCTTAGAACTGGAAGAAGAACTTTTTCCATGACAGATTGTGCCAGATCCCAGGCAGCCTCTCCCCAAAGCGTTCAGGGCTGTGGTACACATTCCTCGTGAGGATAACTGCATTGACAGGAATTTCTGTCCTCCTTCCTATGGAAAGGGCCAGCTTAAGATTTTAACCAGCATGTGTGTTCAGTGTCCTCCTTGCCCCAAAGCTGGCAGCTCCATGGTAGTGCCCAGTCCAGGCTGGTGCGAGCAGGCTCCTCACCAACACCATCTCTGCCAGGCAGAAGATTGTCAGTGACTTTGCCATGGAATTGCAAATGGCTTTTTAATTACTTAAAGACGGAAGCCGTCTTCACATGGTGCTCATCCTGTCCTTTTACACATGTTCTATCAGAGGAGGAGGGAGAAGAAGAAGAAGAGGAAGAGACAGAGGATGGCGAAGGCTTGGGTGAAGTCCACACAGAGTCATCAGGAGAGGAGGGAGAGGAGGAAGAGGTGGAAGAGGAAGGGTCAGAGGGAGCACCACAGCCACCTCAGCAGAACCCTGAAGCACAGAGTGCAGCGGGAGAGCCCCTGGCTGAACCCACTCCAGCACCAGTGCAGGCTGCCCCAGCTGGTCAGGTAAATGTCTCCGCTGCCCCACTGCCCTGCCAGCTTTGCTGAGTGCACCTGGCAGAGCCAGAAATGCCCCCCTGTGTCCTCTGGGCACCATAATTCAGGAGCAGAGCTAAGGGAGTCGATGCACTGGAGGGCAAAATTATTTATTGCCCTTGTACACATATATGGAACTTTACTTCAACATGTGCATGTGTCATTTGATAAGCAAAAAATTAGCTGCTAGATAAATTAAGATATATATGGGATGCATAAGTTATAAATAAAAAAGACTCCGTTTGGGAGTTAAGTGCATTACAACTAATGTTCTGCTTGCTGTGATTTAACTCAGACTAACTGTTATAAATGAGATGATTGTTAATATATTTATACCAAGAGAATTTGGCATTCCCTCTGGATTTAGGAAGCTTTCCACCACCAGTTTTTAGATTATACTTCTAATCTGTTTTCTGTGAATGGCCCTTGCTGCCTTCTGCTCTGATCATCCTTGGGATATGTCTAGCTAGATGCAGGAATATCATACACCAAATAGGAGAGCAAACTGCCTCTTACAAACAGTTTCAGGGTGTGAATATTTTAGGCCAACACTTTTCTTAGGGAATTTGGTTAGAATGAGACCATAATTGCTGCATATTCTAAAAGATGTACATTAAAAAATATACTTCATGTGCTACTTTAGTTTGCCTTGTGTACCATTAACTTAGCAAATTCTCCTCTTAGATGGTTTACTCAGTGAAGTTGCTGAGTGGTAAAGGCTGCTGTGAATATATTTGAGGAGGCCTATGTGAAAACAAGAAAGCACACAGAGGATCTTTGATTGTAGCAAGCTCCCCACATAAAACAAGTGAAAATAAAGGCTGTAGATTCATTCTTTCTTTGATCTAAAAATATATGTGAGTTTTCACCAGTCATGTGAAGATGATCTTAAATTAGGCTTTACTGATTTAATCAAACTTTGAAGATTTGCACTGACTTAACTAAACTTGTGTTCCCTAACTGATGCAGGGCTTTTTGCAAACAAGAACTAGGCATAAGCAATTCTGCCCACCAATGTGAATTCTCTAATTTCTAAGCCTAAAGTGAGAAAGGTACAGCATGCTGCTCTAGAAATTTTAAAATGCCATTAGGAGATAGTCAGGCATGGAGTCAGACATGGTATGTGGGTGTTGTGGTGTGGGGGATACCTGTATTTGAGTTTTTGCCTTCTGGTGTAAAAAGGCAAAGCAGAAATGCAGTGGTGATAGCAGACTGTGTGTGCAGAAACCCCAAGAGCTTGATGCACATAGAGAGCTCCAGTTCATCTGGCTGCTTCTTTTCCTGGCAGAGCAACAGTGCTTGGCTTACAGCATTGATGGCAAGGCTCGTGGGCAAATGCTTCTCTCCAATATTCCCTTTATTCTGACTGCTTGTATCAACAGACTCCTTGGCAAAAGTGTTATTCTTAACCTAAAACCCAACAAGCCATTTGAAGGTACCTACACCTGTCATTCATGGCTGGTATGGGTTCATGAGGTTCTTATGTAGAATTTAAGTTTTTAGGATTGAATTGAGGGTTTATCTGAATTGAGGAACCCACTGCTCACTCCCTTCTCAGTTAGCACACCCTTCCCAGCTAGTTCTACCTTCCTGTTCTATTTTTGGGTCCATTTATTTCCTTTCTCTCGTCTGTATTATTCAAATGATAGTTGCTTTTGCTTTGCATTTTGATTGCAATTCTTTCAGATCATATTAGTAGGACAAACCTATGCCTTGCAGTGATATCTAACAAACACAACATGCAGAACAATGTGACTACAGCAGGAAGGTAACATGGTGCACTCTGCTTGTTCTTCTCTTTATCTGTCCTGATTAAGGATGTTGTTGTGACACCAAGTGGTTCCCAACAGACTCCTGAGTCTGACACTCAAGTGCCGGCCACAGCAGAAACCACGGATCCCTTGTTTTACCCTAGCTGGTATAAATCCCAGTCACGGCAACCAAGCAGTCCAAGCTCAACCCCGGTGAGTGGGCTGGGGAAAGTAGGGACTCCTGTTTCTCTGGAAACAAGTGCAAAGAAGGCAGAAGCCCCGACAGCAGCAACAATCGAGGAGAGTGCACCAGGGAGTGGTAAGGAAAGTAATGCCACTGCAGCGACGTCCAAGGTCAGTGTTCCCAAAGTCACCGCAGAGGGCTGGGACGTGCAGCAAGGCGGGAACAGCAATTGTTAAGGAAAATGTGATTTCATTTTCCTCTGCATGCTAAAGAATAAGAGCAATTTCAAAAATGTGAAAGCAGCACAAACTGGATTTATAGATGGTTCAATGTGTGACAGGCTGACAATAGCTTTGAAGCAGCATGCTGGTGGTTGCTTGTGCTTACCTGCCAGTGCACCTTGCTTATGGCAGCTGTTACTCAAATTATTCATGCACAGGAGCTATTGGAGAGGCCAGTGATGTCGCTGCACATCAGATATTTGCATGTGTTAGTGGCAGAGAAATCCTGTGCATGAGATTACTCTCATCACCTGCTGACAGTCTCAGTATGTGCTGTCCTACCATGACTGGTTGAGCAGCTATGGCTTGGCTTCACCTTCTGCAGCTCTGTGGCTGCACCTGGAGTGCTTCCCCATGTGAACATGAAGCTATGCAAACACCCAGAGCCTTCCTGCGTGGTTGGTTGTCTCTCAGTAAGGAGTGTGATTTCCTGGTTCAGATCTGTGGCAGAGGGTTTGCTCCAAGGAGTCTTGAGACTTGATTAAAAGAGAGAGTGAAGATAATACATTTCAGTTCAGTGTTAGACACTCAGCAGCATGATGGGATAACAGATACTGATGTGTTGAGTACAGGAGGATGTTTTCCTTAAAAGGACAATATTAGGGTTGGTATAACCTGTATTTGAATATTCCTCCTTCAGCACATGTATACAAACTCCACATGGCCCAAGGATACAAGGAACAGAGTTGAGGGAGCTGTGCAAGGATTTGCACACTACACCAGGTCCTGCTCCTGGTGGAGTGTCTGGTGACCAGCCCATCGGCAGCACTCTGTAAATAGAACCATTGTAATTTACAGGTTCTAGCTGCATGTTTTAATAAAGCAATTACCTGTATGTGTGCAATGAGAGGAGATTGTGTGTCTGTGTGTGCGTGAGAGAAAGAAAAAGTGGGTATTAAGGATTTCATGCTGTTTCCTTTAAGTCTGGAGATGACTATATAGCAGACATAAGCAGCTATATAGTCAACAATTGCATGACAATAAACAATCATGTTCCAGGCAAAAAGCTGGGAGAAGGAGTTCACAGAGATATGATAAAAGGAGAACTTCTGCTAGAGGTTTCAGTCAGTGATACTTGAATTTGATGTCTGACTTTGCTGACTTTCTTAACAAAAGCAACATTTGACCACGAAATTTCAGTGGCTATTTTTCAAGTCAGGGTTTTATTTGGGAATATTTGAGTAGAATTAAAACAGAAAGTACTGTAAAATTATCAAATCTACTATGACATTGTCTTCTTAAGTATATTCTAAATGAGCTAGCAAAAAGTAAATTCACAGTGAAATTTATGGTTTTCTCTTAGCTTTCCTAAGAGCTGTTTCCTCTTATTAGTTACACTGAAGACCAGGCAGCCTAACCTCACCATAAGTAGGTAAATTCTGTACTATGTTAATTTCCTGGGAGCTTGCCTAAGTGTGGTCTGCGTCCCTCAGCCCCAGCAAGAAGAAAAGGATCAAAACTTGTGTTTGATGTGGGCAGCTGTCTGAAAAACAAAGCAGCCTGGTACCCAGCTTTCTTCAGTATCAGGAGCAAAAACAGGCACATAGGAAAGATGTCAGTTCCTGTTGGCAAGTTTGGGGGTGCTGCATCTCAGTGTTTTCCCAGATCACAGGTGACACTGGCATTTAGAAGGAGGAGGAGGATGTCGAGCAGAGTAGCTCATGGTTCTGGAGATGTGGGAGAAAGGAGCAGGGGAACAGCTGAGGATAGGACTGCCAATGGGCTGGAGACACAGCAAGAGACAGGAAAGCACAAGAAGCAGAAATGTGCAGGATAATAGAAAGAGGAGAGTGCCTGAGTGAGGGTGATGCCATGAGATGATGCTGTGGTCAGATTTAAGGTTCTGAGCTGAGATGTGTCTATGTCACTAAGGAAATGACTGCTGTCATGGGGCAGTGATCATTTTCAGTTATGTGAACTTCAACTTTGTATTTTTTCTGCATGTGATTTTACCCAACCCACTCTGAAGTGCTACATTCCTTTTTTTTTTTTTTTTAAACCCCAGCTGATGTTCTTCACACCACTGTATTTACTCCCTTCCTCTAATTAAAGTATATAATGGAAAAGTGCTGTGGAAACAGAGCTTTTACATGGAACATAGTGATAATGAGTACTTCATGTGATGACAACACTGGTGAAGCACTCTTCTTATTTTCTCACAGGAGTTAGCATTCTGCATAACACTTTTGGCATTTCTTATCATACTACATCGTCTTTGGAATCTGATTCAATACATGATTTGTACTTTCATGGGTAGGAAATATTTCATTTTACCATTAACTAACAGTTCAAATAGTGTATCTGGTGATGTTCCTATACAGCTTTAAAGGACTTTTCCCCTTTCTTCCTATCCAAAAACGTCATGCTAGTTCACAACACAAGCTGCCTAAATCATTTCTTCCTCCTCACAAATGCCACCCTTCAGCTTACTCCTGCATGGTTAAATATTGCATCCCCCTGGTTCAAAATGAAAAGAGACATTTACTCTTGCAGATATATGGGCTTGTATTTCAGTTGCTGTTCAGATGACCAGCAGGATGGAGAATCTGTTGGTTGACAGATGTGAAGAACACCAAGCTTGTTCAGTCCAACAAGTAGGGGAGGAAGAGCTGGAGAGTAATAATTGGCATCAGAGAGGTTGAGGTCAGGAAAACAAATCCACTGAATAATCCTGCTGCCAGGATCACCACAGAAAGCAAACAACCTGTGCTCCCTTGGGTGGATGGCTCGAGCCCCACTCTCCAGAGGTTCCCATGGACATAGTGGAAAGGGTGCCCTCACACCCCAGCTCACACAGCACACCACACATTCCCTTCAGGTCCCACCGCCCGTTCAAAGCGATCTCATGCACATCCCCAGTGAGCATGGAGCACCAATCATGGCCCTGAAATGCAGCATTTGCATCCCATCCAGTCTAGACAAAGGATTTTTTTTCCTTAGGTCAAATTAAGAGCTGAAATATGCACAAGATCAAGGACTAAGAACTTCACTACCAAATGAAGTTGTCCCAAATACAAACTCTGAAATCTAAACCTTAACTATTCCATAACATCGCTTCTGGAGTAACCCCTTTTTTGGTAGACAGTATCTTCCAGCTCTAAATTTGTGCCCCTCTTAGGTAAGACATATATGTGTGTTCAATTTTCAGTGTGATATAACCGATCTACAGAGAATTCTGTATTACAACTGGGATATTTAAGGTTGTTTACTGAAAACCAAAAACCTGACTCAAACCAGCTGTGGTTAGCTTCTGGTATTTGCTCAAATGACAGACAAATTCAATGTTGATCTATTCTTCAACACAAAGATGATTGGTTTTCCCTGCTCACTTTCTGCACTGTGGTCTCAGCACTGTACATGATATGGAGCATCTATGAAAAATGACAAATTATTATTCAGCTTTTATGTGCAGAACTTCCAGCACTATGGCTGAAGAATATCTCTCAATTAAAATAATTAAAATGGTGAGGGAAGAAGTTATCATCTACACTTTAGTTGCATAAATTAGCCAAAAAGATTCACTGTCTGGCAGTAATTTGAATTTGAAGAGCATTGGACAATGTGAATCTCAATTAAGTTCATGGACCATAGTTTAATCTTTATTTACTTGTGTTTGGTTTTGAAAACTTGTATTATTACTAAAGGGCATAGAGGTTGTTTTTATTCCCGAGAAATCAGGCATGTGAAGAGCACCATGCTTTCTTTCCCCTCTCTTTATTTTTTAAATTCAGAATACCTTTTAAAATTAAAAATAGACAAAGGCAGAAAGCTCTTATTTCTACCATTTGAGGCCTCTTCCTATGTGGTCTCCAGTGACATCTTTATGATTTATTTATTAATGAAGTAGAAAGGAGGTGAAGGAAAAAGACATTTTGGTCTCAGATTCTATTTGCATTCTCCTTGCATAGTGAGGTGGCTGGTTAGACAGTTTATGTGTCTTCATTTTTCATATGAAAGATCAGGTCGCTGCCCTTGTTCCTTTGTGTGATAAGCCCCGAAAGTCAAATAACAAAATTACTTTGAATAACTGTATAATTATTTATTATAACAATATAAATCTGCATGACTGTCATCATAAGAGCAGCATATCACTTATGTTCAGGCTCTTTTAATAGAATGCACCAATAGGGTTTTCATTGTTTTTCAGCAGCAAAAAGAGATCAGTTCCCCTATTAATTCCCAACATTTACTTTATTTAAGGGTCATTTCACTCTAAGATATTGTATTGATGCATCTATAAATTTACTCCAGAGTGTGGGAACAGGGATAAGGCAACAGGAGCCACAGCCCACAGGTGTGCAGATTGTTTGGTGTAAGAAAGGCCAAAAGAAGATTATTCAGCATGAACAAAATAGGTAACTCTGCATCAGACAGCGTCATCCTCCTTTGGGGAGTGCCTAAGTCAGCAGTGTGGTCGCCACAGGCTGCTTCTGCCTCTGACAGAGAATGAGAGGCATCTCCAGTAAGAGCAAGTTCAGCAGCAGCTGCTGCTTCTCACTTGGCACATCTCCCACCTGCCTGCTGAGTGTGAGGTGACATTGCTCCCAGCCCAGCTGTCTCTGCTCAGTGTCTGAAGCTGGGGAGATCCAAACCTCAGGAGATGACAACCAGCAGCAAATGATTACAGCACGGGGAGCAGGAATAGCATCAATGAACTGCCTTGGCTCCATGGGGAGGGGTGTATTAGTGGTGGGTGACACAGACATTAGCAAGCAGCCCTTTCCAGTGCATGGGAGAAACAGATCTTGGAGCCCCACAACTTTCCCTAATCTTATTTTGTCGGCAACATCTCTCATGCAGTGAAACCATATAAATTTTTAAGCGTTCATAAGGTCTTGGTTTGTCTGAGTCTGTAGTTACCCAGTTTATTTCAGCTAAAATGAAGTGCTGGACCCTGCATCCTGTTCCCTCAAATTCCCCATAAGAAAAGAGTCTGTCTGTGGCTCCAGAGGACTCCAGCGTGTACATTTAGTCTGAAATGAAATGCAAGTTAATCATCCACAAACAGTAGCCTGGTCTAATTTCCCTTTGCAGCCAGCAAGTACAGTGCTTTAATTCCATGAGGATATAAAATATAATCAGGACTGAACTGTTTGGGAGGAGAAATACTAATGGAATGGCCTATGCTAATCTTGTTTCATTAGTTTTAAAATTTTCTATTACTTTCTTGCAACCTTCTGCCATCTGCCAGAATTACCATAAGGACAGTCTTCTCTGTATTCATGTACTGTAGTTCTCTTTGCCCTGCTGCTGAATACTTCAATTTCAGCTGGTGAGCCTTCATTTTTTTTTCCATGAGACAGCTTTAAATCACATCAGAGAGGTCAGTATTTAGCTAAGTTTTAGCTGATTGTTGTCATGTCAATGTGCAGACAACATGGACAAAATAAGATCATTGAAAACCAAAATAAGGCCAAGAGATTGCACTGTGCTCTGTTCACATACCTCCATTTTTCCATTAGGGTATAAAAGGCATGGTCCCACATTTTAGCTCAGTGCTGCTCTGGCATGTTTGCACAAGCATGGCAGCAGAACACAAAAAAGAAAAGTTCTCTTCACCAAATTGGAAACTCAGTCTTGCCAATCTGCTCAGGTGAGGAAGACAAGCACCCACTTCAAGCCAGCTGTTCCAAGAGGGATTTCTTGCTCAAGAGAAGGCAGTCTTGTGAAGCTGGATCTTGTAGGAATGGTGCTAAGGGTCTCCATTCCCGACACACCTTCCCACAGTTTCTCCAAGAGCAGAACAAGAAGTTTGTTAGCATCAGCCACAGGCATGGCCCAGATAGCTCTCTTCCAAGACACCAGCTGCTGCTGCAAAGGCTCTCTCCTCCCTGCAACGAGTGTGTTTAGTGCTAATGAAAGATCCAGGAATGCAGACAGCAAAAATCAACCTGATATTTGCAATCTAGGTCTTTATATACCTGTATTTTACCTTTCCTTAGGTGGAAAATGGATGGGTTTATTCCTGTTGCATTAAAAAAACTGTGACTGAATGAAAATGAGTCATCTGTCCTCCATGAAGCAGAGCTTTTTGTAGGAGACCCTTGAATCATCTGGTGTAGAAGCCCAAATCAAACTCTGTTTCAATCCTCTTCCTAAACATCTCTTAAATATCTCTGGGGGGTGTGGGGGGTGTGGAGGGGAGAATTCAGCCTGTACCTGAACAAATGCTAGATGCAAGAAACGCAGTTAACAATCAAGAAATTCTGCCTTTGCTTCTTGGTAGTTTGACTCAGTGAGTTGGGACTCATTGATAGCAGCTACATCTGTGGCCATTCAGGCTGATGTTCAGTTGGTGGTAAATTTCCATTTTGTTTCTTGACTTTGTGCTTCAGGTGAATTTTTTCCCCTCAGTTTGGCAATACATGCAGAGGAGATCAGCAAAGTCTTGATTGTTCCTCTTTTAACACCTCCCTCTCCTTAATTTTGAGAATTATCTGGGTGATTCAGAGACAGCAGTGATGAGTCGTGAGGGCAATGCATTAAGACCAGATTTCAGACAACAGTTTCTCATAATTAATATGAGTGGCAAATACTCCACCTGAAGTTTTCCCTCAAATAGTCTGCTCTGCTGTTTGTCTGGTGAGTCATAGATACCATCTGATTTATGGATATTTCATTTTTTTTCAGTCTATTACTAGTAAAAGGATCTCCACAATGACAGTTTGGACAAAATTATTTTTCCTGTTGAAATTAATACAAAGCCAGGCTCACCTAGACATTGTCTTCCTGTGACTATCTCATTTAAATACTGAATTCTACCTCCATTCAGCCTCCTCCTCCAAGCATCACTTGTTCTGCTCATTGTTAAGGAGTTTGGAAAGGAAAATAGAATGTAAACAAAAAATTTTTCTTAATCACGGATGAACTGTTACTGGTTTACATCACATTGTGGTAGATGTATGTCACAACTACACAAACCATCTGCTTTTGGGATATTTGCTTAGTTACCTTATTGCCTTGAGACAGTCCAGGCTTTCGGTGCAGCCCTTCACTCACCTCTGGAAAGCAGCACTGGTAGTCCTGTAAGCATTGGAAATGCATCAACATTTAAATGCCACCTATCTGATTGAAATCCCAGTGGTGGCAATTAGTTAACTGGGCCTGAGCCCCTATGTTTGGGAAGGGTATCCTTCCATTTGCACGGTTTCCAGGCTTGTGAGCAGGCGAGGAGCTGGACTGCAGCACCCTGCAGTGCCCACCTGTTGTGCTTTTAAAATGGAGATTAAAACCGGGGGGCTAAAATGGAGATAAAGACCATGTGCAGCCAAAATTAAATGGAAAATGGGGAGACAGACATATCAAACAGTGATGATTCAATCTTGTATCTCTTTTCAGGTGATATATATTCCTGGCATCTTTGCAATAATCCTCAGGTCATTAAGTAAGAGACCAGTGACTAATTAAAAAAACCCTGTTATCCCTGACTGCCAGCCAAGAGGTGCTGCAATGTTCAAACCATGCTACAGATGTCAAACAGAGACATCCTGCCTTTGACTGAGCAGAGAATGAGGAGCTCACAGTCCTGGGGTATAAGTGATCTGAATTTCTTACTGCTCTTTTCAATTTAGAGGGCACCCTATAAAATCTGCCTGAGTCTATCTCAGCCACTGAACGTGGTGATCGAAATACAGATCAGTCATTCAGAGCACTCCTGGCTCAGCACTTCTCTACACAGAAGTGGTTTTTGTTCATGATGAAACACTTGCTGTATGACTTATTCTATTACAAAATACCTTACCAAGAAAATATAGCTGTCATTTCCCCCATTAGTGCTGATGAGCCGCTTCAACATCTGGCAAAATATTTGTTTTTAAAATACATTCATCTTTATATTAATGCACAAATTCAAAATTTAATTTAAAAAAATAAATAAATTTCTTTTTAAAGAAAAATATAGCTGGTGCTTGCCCAGATGCAGGTCATTTCCAAGCTTGCTTCTGGTGACAGTGACTCCATGCCCTGTAAAATACCTGGTCAATAATTGTGACTGAATCCAAAGCCCTAAGAGCAGAATTTATCACAGCTTCCTTGGACTTCACCTGGGAAGTGTGAGATGGACAGAAGGAAACTTGATTTAATATCTTGCTCATCACTTGGCTGAGTGCTGTGCAAGCAGGCCAGCATTGCTAACAGGCAGGCAGAGATTACAAAGTGAGATGTGACATGACAGACATCCATCTGGGCAATCACAGTGCTACTCTCTGAGCAATTCTGGGGTTTTGGAGCAGAGTCATAGCTTGGATAACAGCTTCAGTTGCTGTGGTTGCAGTAAGGAGCAGATTCAGGCAACTGGAGACATGGAAAAATGAGCACACAAAGAAAAAGTGGTAGCAGCAACAGCTGATGAGGGAAAAAAATGTTGTAACTGTGGCCAAGACTTATTTCTTCTGTTATGTGGCGGCTTTAAGGAACGGCAGCAGGTTGCTTTAGCTGACAATCTGGCTTTTTGTCCTGCACCTCTACTGATTTTGTCTCTCAGAGAAGCTGTGCTGAGCCCACAGCTCACATACACCACTCAGCCCCTGCAGGCTTACGAGAGCCCAGGGCAGTCAGTCATTCACAATGTGAGCAGCACGGGATGAGCCTCCAAGCATGGGATGTGTATGTCTACACACCTCAAAGCTATGCTGCCCGTGTTATCTGATCCCACAAATGGAGCTCCAGGGTGAATCACAGCCTGAACTATCACTGTGTCATTCATTGGGTTTCCAAAAGTGCCATTTGCAGAGGAAGAAAAAGCTTTGAAATACAAAAGTCCACATTATTTAAAGGAAAGACTGCCTGACAGAGATAGACAGGACATTAAACCACTACTATTTTTGCTACTTCTCCCTGAAAGCTAATAGCAAAGTTTCTGCAGCATGGATTAGATTGATTACTGCCGTGGAAAAGTTCTTGGAAGGTCTTTACTTCACGTTTAACTTGTAATCTGAATTCCTATCTATTTGTGTGACAAAGCAGCAGTAGGAGGAAGAGGGAAGAACTGGTATTCATGAGTAGCTTCCTGGCACTGGCGACCAGCGTGTAGTACGTGACCAGCACTTACTCCTGCAGCCTCTCAACAGGATCCTTCCTTTGCCAGACAGCTCTCCAGCAGGGCTGGAAGTGAGCAGAAATGGTAAAAGGCTGATTGATCAGAAAGTCCCAAAAAAACCTTCACTCTGAGAGGAATGAAGAATGGTGTGGATAGGTGCAGGACAGACTGTTCTGATCACGCAGGCTTAATATTCACAGGTTTTTAAGACTCTCCTCTAGGGCTTCCTTCATTTTCCTGGCCGGTAGGAGGACTAGGTTTCATGCAAGTATGTAGTTAATTACTCTCAATAAAAAGTTGGATCAATGAGGTGCAGCAATTATGCAAATATTACACAAGTATGTTATTTCTGTCTTCTCTTCTTTGAGTTATGAAAAAAATAAGTGACTTTTATAGGGGAACTGTATGTCATTTGTCCCAAGTAATGCTGAAAAGAAAGCTGCTCTCCCACACCATGCTCTAATGCAGTTTCCACCACAGGTTCAAGTGTCTGGACCTCCATGTCCCATGGGAGATGCATGGAACCTACACCAAAATAAGCCAGTTGGGCTGTTTTCCTCTGGAATATATTTTATCGCTTTGAGATCATTATGTAAGAGACTCTGCATTACACATTATCCACATAATGTTAATTGTAATGTAGTAGATCTATCGAAGAAAGGCATTTCCTCCCAATGGACTTTTAAAATTCATTACTGACCACTATTAAGAGAGTGATATGTCTAATTCTGTGTCTGATGGTGCTTGTCTGTGCATATAATTTTGTCTGCTACCTTATGTATTTCTGTGGCAGGTAATTGTAGCAAATATTTTGGAGAATGCTCAGTTGATTCCCACTGATAAAAAAGATCCATGCAAAATAAGCAGCCCCTTAGCTTTGAAACAATATTGTTGCGATATACATGACAGCTGCCAGGTGTTATGCTGAAGGAGCTAGACTGCATAAAAATATGAAAACAAAATGCTTGAACTAAAGTTTAAACTATTTAAAAATAACCTGTTGTGCTCCCTTTGTTTCCGCTGCCTGGAAGTGTTGAGTGCCAGAAGTGTAACACTTGACATTTGAGGCAGACAAACATAGCCTACAGATTCTGTGATTGCTTTGCAACCAGCTAGCATTTTTTAATCGTGCCTGTTCTCGTCAACACTGGGGGTTGTTTCTAAACAAACCAGCTAAAAATTGGAATTAAATTTAATTTCTAGCTCATTTTCTGAAGCTAGAGAAACCCTGGAAGCAAGAAACTTGTATTTGCCCTGCATCTCTCTCCAAGGCCCACACTTTCTAACAAATTCACACCCTTGCTCTCCTGCTGGATAAAGAGGAGGCAGCAAAGGCACTGGGGTAGTACATGTGCCTCTAAGGGTGTGGATCCAGTTTTTCTTCTGGCAGAAAAGGTGATTCAGGAGTTTTTTGCCAAATGGCCCTGCCTCTTATTGCTTCCCAGATGCCACCACTTATAGGGCATTTGTGCTGAGGGAGCTGTTTTTTGAGCTGTGCTGAAATCAAATAATTCAAATGATCCAGGTTTAAAAATATCTTTCTTCACCTCAAAAAAACAGATAAAAATTTGATGTTATTCCAGTGACATTCCCATTCTCAGCACAGCCCTTCAAAGAGCTGCAGCAATGCAAATGGACAGTGAAGCATGGAACCAAAGCAGGAAGAGGTGAATGGGGACCCAAGGGGCAGAACCTGCTTTGGGTAGAATTGTTGCTCCAGAAAACATTCACATAGGTTGTAACCAACTGCCTCATCCATCTACATTAAAGTAGATTATGAAGCCGTTCAGCCCTTCACCTTTCCTTCCCACTTCCTAAATTTAGGAGTTTGTGATCTCGTAAAATAATACTGCAGTCAAAGTTCTGAATTCCTATCAAGGAGTGTTTTGATATCCTGAAATACTTGGCTGGAATCTTTCTTGTATAATTGCTTAAAAGCCAGATGTAGTCTAACCCAGTCACCCAGAGTGTCTGTAGAGTCACTAGAGTGAAACAGGTACCTCCAGAGAGCAATCTACTTCTTTGAAGAAGGGACAAATCACCCTCTGGTTGTGCCTTTCTCTGATCACTCCCATTAAGGGGATGAACAGAGTTTGCTTGTGTAGGTATCTTGTTTCTGGATGACTAAAGTTTGTCAGTACAGATCCCAGCCTTTGTACCTAAAGGCTGCTGAGGTTAGTGCAGGTAAAGCAGAAATCAATGTGTAGACTTCATTGTATTTCAAATATATAAAAGGTCTAGACTACATATTTTCCCCCAGCATAAACAGGATAACTGCTGGGACCTAATAAATGAAAATGTTACGACAAACCATCCCACTGACCTCTTTGCTCATCTCCACACCCTTTTACAAGAACCTAATACAGATTTAAGTAGAGTCCTGCTTAAGGAAGCAAATACTGAAAGATGCTGAATATTTGCAACTTTGAAACGACTCATCAGGCTCAACTCTGAGATCCTTATACTGTTTATTCCTGCAAATTCTAGCGTGCCAGATGCTGAGGAGTGCTGAATGGCTGCTCAGTGGGAGTTGTGGTTGCTCAGCACCTCCATAGAATTGGCATGTAAACTCCAGCCTGGACTTTGCTTATGGGAAAAACAAAACCAACCATCAGTCATGCATGGTATACTTCTCTCCCCACTTCATGAGCTAGCCTGGTGAAAATTCCTGGTGCTTACTGAAAGCACCATCTATGTCATTCGACACCACAAGGGAAAACATAAATCAAAGTGGAAGTATTCAGCACTCTCTCAGCATTGGCCTAATGTGATGAATGTAATCTGAGGTAAACACTTTAGTTACTCCTTATTACTTTTAGGGACCCAAAGGGTTGGGACTTGTTATTCTAGTAATGTGAAAAACAAGTCCTACCCAGGAGATCGCCAAGGCAAAGATAAAGCTCAGGGAGAAGCTTGACAAGTTACCTAATAGCAATGGACAGACACAATGAAGTGTTGAATCTGGACTGTCTTAAAGGCATGTGGCAAGGGTTGTGCCATGCTCAGCACTGAGCTTTCCTCTGGGAGCAGAGTAGGGTTGCAGTAACAGGGAGAGCAAGATAATCCAGCATGAGACTACAAGGACCTACAGAGCGGTCAGATGCCTCAATCCCAATGACCTGCTTCTGCATTGTCTTTCACAATCACAGCCTGGTTCAAACCCGGTCTTTTTCTGTAAAATCTACAGCTGGAATTTTTTTCTTGGACAATTCCAGCACACTGTATAACTCTGAGTTGTGTGGGCTGCTGTTGGAAGAGAAGAATGGATTTAATAACATGGACAAGGTTCCTCCTGGCACCTTTTGATGGTTTCTTGTCTCACACGAAGAGAGCATACCTCAGTCCCTGTGTGATTCAGAGACAAACACTGAAGTGTCACAGGTGTGAAAACACAAGCCTAAAAGCCGAGTAATGGCCCTACTGTCAGTTTTGTGCTTGCTTCACTCCTGGCTGGGCATGATGGAAAATGATTGGTTTTGGAAAGGCACATCGAGGTATTGCAGACTAGCAGCCTGCTGAGCGCAGCAAGGTGCAGGGAGCAAATGCTTCACCCAGCCAAACCCAGTGGGAATGTGTTGGAGTTCCAACATTGTTTTGCTGACACGGGAAGATGTCATCACAGCAAAATATGAAGGAGTTAACACATTATGAAATACAGTTTTGGCAGTGATGTAGACAAAGATTGTTTTGCTTGAAATGCAGTAGCAGCAATGCTGGTTAACAGGGTAATGCAGTCAGCTTGCCAGTCTAAGTCATTGCATTGTGCTTTCTTTTTTCTCATATATTGGGTCCAAATCCTATGAAACACTCAGCATAACTTTAAACTCGTAGATAGTTCTTTGCTTCAAAGTTAGTCTTGATTTGCTGTAAATTTTTGGATAGTGGCTGGTTAGAATAAAAAGTGAAAGTGCTAAAGGAAGCCTTCCTTGCACAGGAAAAGAAATGGCAAGATACCAGTGTGGATTAAAATTACAAAAAAAACCAAAAACCAGAAATTGTGTTTAAACCTCTTGCCAGTCCTATTCTTTTACAGAGTGAGAAGTGAGGACCATGCCTGCTTACACACACTGCTGAGGGCTTGGTGCACAAAACTGTACAACCAGTTTCAAAATTACTCTTAGCTAGTCCAGGCACTCTGACTGCCCTTCCAAAAACAAATGCAAAATTTTCAGCATCACAAAAGACTAATAAACCACCTAGGCTCCTGCATCTACCAAGATGAAGAGAGCACCAAAAGCCTTATAATTCAGAGAGTCTAGCCATGTATTTACTGTAGTCAGGTTGAAAGATTTGCAATCAGCACTTTCCAGGGCTGAGAGGCAGATCTTCTATAATCAGGCCTCAATTAGTTACCTGCCTTTCAGCTGAAGATCTGGCCTCCTGGGCCCAATTCTTTGCCATGCTTTTGCATGAGCCTGGGAGACAGCCCTTCTCACCAGCATTGCTGGAAATGGGCTTTTGCATTCAAATAGTCAGCTGTTTCTCCCATGTTTTCACCATGCTTGTGGTCTCCATAAAATACATTATAAAGTTAGCAAGCAAAAGCTATTTTCATCTGCCAGATGCCTGTTTGGGTTTTGCAGTAAGTAGCAATGAGTGCCTTGCTTTGAAAATACGAATCTAAGTCAGATTGGTCCATATTTCAAGTAGTAAAGCAGTTGCTCAGATAATATTTCATTGAAATTAATAGGGCTGTTTCAATTTAGAGCAATCAAGGATATTGACAAAAATGTCACTGTGAACTGTAATTAGATACAAATAAAGAAACAGGGATCTATTTCTTTTCATACGTTCATGCTGTCTTGTTTGTTGATGACACTGAAATAGGTAGTAACTGGAATGAAGCCCAACAACTAATTTATGCTTAACACACCACTAGTTCTTACTTATTCTTGTAGTACACTTTAACAGTAAGTACTTACAAAAATGCTTAGTAAAATCATCCATTCCATGCTCAGTTCCTCAAAAGCATCCCTGCTTCAATGTTTGTTGCTGGATGTATCTATTAGCAACACTGCTTAAGCAGCTTTCTGGTTTAGGACAATTCTATGAATGACTGAGATGTTGGAAATCAGAGGACACTACTTTGTCATTTGCCCTCTGTTGAGTAGTATGTTGACATCAAATCGTTCACCTGAGATCATGGTGAGGTTTCCAAAGTAAGCTAAAACCCTGCACAAAGAAGACTGGCAGAGTGGTTGATTTAATTTTAGGAATGCACAATAATGTATGTGTGCATCTAGGAATACAAAGGGAAAAAAAGTCCTGTATATTGCAAGTTAAATTGTGGTTTTAATGATGAAGACACAAGGCTTTCCTTAGCTAGCAAATCACCCATTTTTATTTATTTTATCTTTAACAGGATTTCTGATCCTATCACAAAGCAGTCTTCATTCTTTGCCAAAGGGATCTGGAACTAGGAAAATATTTCTGCCTATTACACTGGTCTGTTAAATATTCAACTAATTTTAGAAATTCCTTTTAGTAGCAGCTACAGTATGCATGTCCAGATTCCTTTTTCTACTGTAAGTGTAGGATAGCTATGCAAAAAAAAAAAGAGGGATATAAACTGAAGTTTATATCTCTGTATTAGTTATTTCCTGATCCTCATCTGAGTTAAATTGAAGTGAAATAAATATTAGATGACTTAAAAGAAAAAGAAAAAAAAAAAAAACAAAAAAAGAAAACACTTCCAAGGCAGATTTCATAACAGCAGAACAAGTATCATTTGAGTGGCAATGCACTGGCAATAACATTTGGCTCTGGTTCACATCAATCTGGAGGCCCAGCTACACAAGCCAAGCTGGCTCAGGATCACTTCTGAACAGGCATTTATCATCTTCAGTGCAATAATATTCCAGAGGTCCAAATCAGGACTAAGCCCTTTGCACAGATGCGACACGTTCACCCAGCATAATCCTTCCTCAGACACTGGTCATGGCAAAAGTGCCTCTGACTTCTTTGGTGTTAGAAGTCTTGTCTTAGCTTCCCAAATTTCCATGCTCCCTGCCTTTTCCCTTCTTTCCCACTTCATTCTGTTTCCCTGCATGTTGCAAAATCTTATGGATTTTAATGCAATTCATATTTTCCTCTTCCACTTATAAACCTTTCCTTCTTTTGCAGACTGGTTCTGAGCCATACCCTCAAGGACGAGTGGAGGAAGCTCCCGTGAGCAGTGAGAGGGGTGACGAGCCGGCTCGTCATGTCTTCTCCTTCTCGTGGCTGAACTCACTGAATGAGTGATGACTCACTCTGGCTGGCTTCTGGTGTGCTTCTCCTCAGAAAGACCGTGAGCGCAGGCAGCCTGGCTGCAGTCAGCAAAGAAACTGGCCTGGGAAGGGGCATCTGAGCAGGTTTCATTCCTAGGAACTCAGCTGACCTCCACACCATACCCTTGAACTGACAGACCTGAGAGGGAGGGGAGCATGGGGACAGATTACTGTATGTATTGTAGTCAGAGTGTTCTCCAATATTTTCTTGCTTCCAAGGGGGAAGAAGCATCACTACAGCTTTAGGCTGAGCACTGCTAGTGTTTTGTAACTCACTTGTTGGCACGTCCCCATGTAGGTGTAAACACTTCACCAATGTTCTTAGCTAAAATGCTGGTATGATATTCTCTAGTAGCATCCTTTGCCAAAACAGTGTTTCTCCTTGGTATCCTCCTGTGTCCCCGCTTGTCAGTGCTGGTGACTTCAGTGACACTATCGTGTCCTTGGCAGCCCCAAGTCAGGGTTGTGTCTAACAGTACTGGTGCCTCCCAGGCTGCGGAGGCTGAACACGGGATGGAAGAAGGAAGCTGCCATTTCTTCCTTTGCACTTGCTCTTCCTACTAAACCACAACAGATGACGCTTGCAGAAACACATTATTTGTAAGGAAGATTCGCAGTGGCAGGAGTGAGGAAGAGACACTTATCAAGAGCACTGGCCAGGACCTCCACACAGCTCTGAGTATATGGGGCAGTTGCTGAAGTGCTGCCCAGTCTGTCCAGCTGTAACCTGTGTCCCTGTCTTCTCAGCCATCGGGGTGTGTACAAAAGGGGACATGTCCTTACGTGAAACCAGGGTGCATACGGTGGTCACAGGTACTCACTCAAGGTTTAATTTGAAGCCCCTGTGCTATGCTGTAGAAAAGGCAGATGCTGACTGTCCTGTTCCGTGTGCATTGCAGATGCTGAGCCATCAAATGAAATCAAATTCGTGTCTTAAAAGAGGCTCTACAACTTGTACTGAAGGCAACACTCTGTGGTTTTTGTCACTGGGAGCAGAGTGTCAACACTCAGCAGTGTTTAAGAGATTGGCAGGCTGCCGGGAGTGCTTGGTGCCCTAGGGGACCAGGTGTCAAGCCCTGCACTAGGGTTACATGTGGATCTTTCCCAAATCCCCGAGCCAGGCCCTCACTGCGCTGTTTTGGCAGGGGTCTGTGTGGGGCCGTAAGGCTGCGCTGTGCCCCAGCAGGACTGGTGAGCTGGCAGTGCAGACTGGTCAGCAGGCTGTGTGGGGTCAGCCCCTGTCCCGGACACCCGTTGCTACCGGCCCTCGTTGGTATCTGTTTTCTCTGGAGAACGTTCCCTGGAAGACACTCCTGCGAGAGTTTTGGAGGCTGAACAGGCGAGCTCCGCTCAAAGCTTTGGAACTCGCACAGCCCAGAACGAGCGCCGCCCAGCCCCGCCACCGCATCGCCTCCGGCTGCTGGAGCAGCTTTTCCCTGGGATTTGGTTCGGGGTGAGGGATTTACTATTTTCTCCCAGTCGTCCTGGAGATTTCCCCCAGCTCCTCCCGGGAAGTTTCTCCACACCCATTGCAGCCTCCCTAGAAGTCCCTGGGAAGGACCCCGCTTGGGCACGGCCTTCGGGAACGGGGGAAGCCGAAGCAGGGAGGAACCTGCCCCTTTGGGGTGCGGGGAGGATGCGAAAACGCAAAAGAGATGCGGGAGCGCCTCACCGCTTTCCCACCGCTGCTCGCCGGCGGGAGGAGGCGGCTCCGATCCCGGCCACAGCGGCAGGAGCCAGGGAGCTCCCTCGGGGGGCTGCAGAGGTGGGATTCGGCAGCTCTGGGGGCACCGATCTGCCCTCGACACCCCGTTCCCGGGAGCAGCCTGCGCCGAGGGTGGCGGCGGGGACAGCCCCCGTCCGGGGCCGGCGGCGTCGGGGCGCGCCTGCGGGAGAGCCCGCGGAGACGGGGCTCCCCGGGCCGGGGGGAGGAAACATCCCCGGGGGACATCCAGGGCTGTCCACGGCTCTGGGTGTCCACGGCCATGGGTGCCCCCCCGCCCCGGTAAGCGCTGAGGGAGGCGGAGCAGCCCTCAGGCGTCTAGGCAAGAAAGTCTATCAAGGCATCTTTACTTTGCAGCTTTTATTAAAAATATAAATATTAAACATTCTCTTACACAACCAAATCGACCGAGCGCTGAAAAGATGTTTTATTGTGAAAATGTTTACAGGAAAAAAAAGTGGATTGAAAGTAGCTTACAGAGATTCCCCCTCCCACCTCCCTGCCCCCAACAGAAAAGTTTTCTGTCTTCTTGGCACCATTTCTTCCAATGCTCACACATCCCTACGTAGCGATGGCACTAGAATAACTGGGAAATGGAGAAATAAATAAAGGTAAGGGAGGTTACAAACGACACTCGTGTTTCTGCACTTGGTACACGGTTGTGCATGCTAGTCAAGGGACAGAGGCTGTTCGGAGTACGCCCTTCTAGGTTTAAAGCTATATAAAAATAAAGAGATGACATCAGAGCAGCACTATGGTACATCGGACGGTGTAATTATTCTTGTGCTAACTGCGGAATCTCTTTGGCAAGGCGGGGAGGGGCCGTTTCACTTCCCGATTATCTCCATCAGTTTCCTGTTGCTGTGAGCTTGCTGCGCTAACTGCTCGGCTCGGGCCATCTCCAAGACTTCTCGCAGGAGGTGGAAAGTCAGATCCAGAGAAATAGGGGGCTCCTCGGATCGCTTCTCCCTCTCCACCGCCTCACCCTCGGCTTCTCCGTCCTCTCGGTTCCCCGGCGAGCGCTCGGGCAGCTGCTGCAGCTGTTGAACCGCCGCCCGGAAAAAGTTGCTGGCGGAGGCTTCGGGCTGTAGGTGGCTGGTGCTGCTGGGGGAGGCGGAGAAAGAGCCAGCGGGTCTCTTGTGAAGGTTGCCCAGGCGCAGGAAATACTCTTCTCCCATGCGGAGCAGGACGGGCAGAGTTTGCTGCTGCTGCTGCTGCTGTCGCTGCTGCTGCTGGAAGAAATCTGGCTGGTGCAGAGCCCCAGGGGCGGGTGCCGGGCTCTTGCTGAGAGCTCTGCACTCCTGGCAGGGCAGGAGGGCGACCAGCAGGATTCCTGTGGAGACCAGCAGCGGGATCTTCATGATGGGGGCCCAAACCTGCGGGGGCAGACGGGGGACGGGTGGTGGGTTACAAAGCCGAGCCGCAGCGGCGGGGAGGGCAGCGGGCGGCCGGGGAGAGGGCGTCCCCGCAGCCGCTGTCCCGGTGCTGAAACGCGCCGCTCCGCGCCCCTCCGTTCCCCGCACAGCACCCCCGCCCGCGCTCAGCCCGGCCCGTCCACCCGCGCCGTCGAGGCGGGCGCTCCCCGCAGAACAACCCCGCGGAACAGCCCCGCGGGGCTGCTCCGATCTGCCCCGGCAGCGGCTCCCGGGGATCAGGCTGGGCTGAGCCCCTGCGTAGCGTCCACGCGTATTCGCGACCTGCACCTCTTCACCCACCGGGGGCGAGGGGGGAACGTGGGTGCCTATGGCGGGGAGGCTCTCCCCACGAGCTGTGGGGTTCGAGCGCCCGTTCCCCACCTCCCCGCTCCCTGTCCGGCCAGGACAGTTACCCGCATCCCGCGGGACGCGGCGCTCAGCCCCGAGCAGCGCAGGGCAGCGCATCCGCTGCGCGCCCGGGCGCGGCCGCGCACCTACCTGGGGCGGCGGCGGCGGCGGCGGCGGCAGGGCAGGGCGGGCGGCGGCGGGACTCGGCAGTGCCCGGCGTCCCTTCCTCTCGCTCTCCCTCGGAGCCGGCTCCTGGCGAACTTGGGATCAGATTTGGTACTAATCAGAGCCGGGGCGCGGGATTTTTATAGCTTAGACCCTCTCCTGGAATCACGCAGAACTTGCCTAATAAGCTGACGCTCTCCCTGACAGCCCGATTGCGTGCCCCGATCTACTGCTGAATAAATCATGGGGGCCCGTCGGAGCGGCGATGGGCCGAGTTTCGCTATCGCAACCCCAAATCTCACGTCCAATTATATCAACAGATATTTATCGCCTCTGCAGTGACGTCAGCCGGGCCGGGGGCCGGGGAGCAGGATGCCCCCCCCACCCCATTGACAAAAATACTTGAATGAGATTTCCTAGCGGGCGCGTACTATGAGAGGTCACTCCGGGGAAACTTTCCACTCACGGGCCGGCCCGCGGGGAGGGACCCGACCCGAGAGGGACCGGGGCTACTATCCCGGGCAAGCTCCATCTCCATCCCCTGTCTTTCCCGGCCCCTCAGCCACCGCCGCCTCCGAGTCCGCCCGCACGGGGCGACTTGTGGCTGGTGGGCGCAGGAGGCTCCGCGGGGCGCGTGTTTTGCTTGGGTCCCGTCTTTGCTCCGCTCCCGGGGTCGGCCCGGGCCGGGGCAGCGCTCGCCCTGCGAAGCGGGCAGGGGCGCAGCCGAGCCCGCGGGGAAGAGGCAGAGCAGGTGCCAGTGCCGGGAGGGACCCGCGGCAGCGCTGGCACCGGAGCTGCCAGGGACCCCGCCGGCGGGACAGGGGCCGGAAAGGCCCTGGGGCTGGCGGGGAAGGCTGAGACAGCCGCCAGGGCCGCCTGGGAGCATCTGCCGGGGCAGGGAGCGTCGCCCGGGGGGCGCTGCGCTCCTTCTGCCCTGCCACCGCCGGCAGCGCCGCCTGCTCTTCCCGGCCCCGGCTTCCGCTGCCGGCACCCGCTCCCGCGGTCTGGCCCGGGCTCCTCTCCACCGCTTTCCCACTGTTTGCGTGGAGGCAACAACTGCTGTTTTTTCCCCTTCTCGACTCCACTAGCTGATCTTCCCCACCTCTTCAACGCCATGACCGTGTGCTTTCCCTGTCTGCCCTCCTCAGCTAAGGCCTTCCCCTCCAGCCTGTCCTAATCCCACGTGGAGCTTTTTTCGAAGCTTCTCCCATGACCAATATGTCTTCGGGCTCCAGACCATATTACATCAATGTCTTCGCCTGGGTTTCTTGCCCTCTGATCTCTTCAAGACTATGGAAATAACTTCTGCCCAACATCCATTCCATGTGCAATGTGTGTTCTTCCATTTTTGCCAATGTCTCTCAGTCCTCCTTCTCCACTGCCTCAGCTGAAACATCAATCATATCCTTCCCTTTAAATTGGAGAACTTTACAGAAAACATATTGGTTTTGTCTAGACAATAAACTCCTGGGGTCACACACTTGAGTGTCTCCCAATGTAGTGAGGAGTTGGGACAGAACAGGTGATCACATGATATTGATGCAAAGTGATAAATCCGAACTCCATTTCCTTAATAAAATAACAAAGTTAAAACCACTTAATGTATGAGATTGGCCACAGCCCAGTTCTGAGCATCTCCTTAGGGATGCTCTAAACTTCAATTTTAGTTGTACCTAGCTCCAACCTCAGATACACTTTTTGCAAAGTGCCAAAGAATCAGATCTTGTGCATCATGAAGAAACAAATGGAAAAACAAGTAGTAGTACCAGAAATTTAGCTCTTCATTACCACTTTTTGCTCAGGCATTCACGAACTGAAATGTGTATTGCAGAACAGAATATATTGTGTAGCTAGTCACAGCAGCAGTTATTTGTATGCTTTCAAAGCATGTCAGCATGGCTTTCAGTGAGAACAAGAGGTTCAAAGAAACAGGAGCTAAGTTCAATCAATTGAAGGAAAATGTAAGAGGTAC
This sequence comes from Haemorhous mexicanus, assembly GCF_027477595.1. Lineage (NCBI taxonomy): Eukaryota > Metazoa > Chordata > Aves > Passeriformes > Fringillidae > Haemorhous > Haemorhous mexicanus. The sequence continues at coordinate 123,587,847 of NC_082341.1, forward strand.
TTATTAAACTCAAACCCTTCAGATGTGCTCTGGGGTAGGTTTTATCACAGTGTCTCCATTTTTAGGTTTAACATACTCTTTAAAAACACAAAAGCCTCTTAAAATAATGTGACCATAAATTTAAAGAAAGAAGAATTTTGATCAAAATATTTTTTTTTTGTGTTAGGGGTGAGATCTGGATAAGACAGAGCTGCATTTCTCCAAAAGATTGATGCCAGTGAGAAATGGCACAGGCTATTTTATGTTTTGAATAATTTACAATATTATTTAGGTCTCTTTAGGCAGACAGTTTTGTCCCATGAAAAAATCCAGGTATAGCAAATGCAATGTAGAAGCAGGCTGAGGTTCTCAAGTTTTCACAAGAGCTGTACAACCTGCCAGCTTCTTCTCCTCCATTTTTTTCCTCACTTCTGGCCCTAAGCATGGTCTGCAATGTCTCACACAAGCTTATTTCTAAGCCAACATGGTCTTATTACCCCACTTTCCTCACAGATCCTGAGTGATGTGTGAGAGGGCTTGCAGCAATGCAGGGAACTCTGTGAGACAGTCGGATGTCTTGATAATGAGGAATATAAAATATCACAGATACATAAACCAAAAAGCACTTCCCTCAGTACTTCAAATGCAGAACTGACTGCCTAGCAATATAAAAGTCCTTTCTCCAGAGTCACTAGCTTCTGAGTGAAATGTCAGCTGTCACTCCTGAAGGAGATTGCAACAGAAGAAATCTTGGCTTCCCACCAGAGGGGTGAAAAAGGAAGGCAAGGAGGATATCAGGTACATCTGGATTAGAGATTTTTGTTTAGTGTTATAGTTTGAGATTAGCATACCCTTCATAAGAAAAGTGTTCATATTTGACTCACTCTGCAAACATCAAAAGCAAACAGAAATTTTAGTGAATCACAAAATAACATTGTCTAGAAATAAAATGCACTATTGAGGCCCATTTCCTCTCCTCTGACTTGGGTTGAGTGCTCTTGCCCTTTAGCCTTGGTGATCTCAAACTCAGGCACCTACTGAAAAGCAATTACAGCTGCTCTGAGGTAGCTCAGGAAAGCAAAAGCATGCCCAGAGCATGATGCACCCGCTGCAATAGAGCACCTTCAGGCTTCTGGGGACGTTCACCTTGTTCCCTTGTCCATAAAGGGAGTGCAGACAGCCACCTTTGCCTGGCCACTGGATTCTTAGACAGCAGTGAAGAGTCCCCTCCTCACTGAGTGACCACACAGAGAGAGCAGCCAGCTCTAAGTATGGTAATGCAGAGGGGGTAATGTTAAACTGAGGGTATGGCTCTTACCCCAGGTATTTCTGAAGATGTCCAGCTACAAACGTGGGAGGACACACACTAGATGTAGATCAACTTTCTACCACAGTGCACTATTTCATTACCACTTTGTCAGAAGGCAGTAAGGATTTTTTTGCATTGGTGAGTTCAGCAAACATTTCCACGTCTCACAGTACCCCTTCATTCTTGATCCCTGTGATCAGACATGCATTCTTACAGTCTGACTATTTCAGGTGAACTCAGCTCATCTCACCCACTCTGAGATGCCAGCAATCAAGCACTGACACAGGTGTACATCATACTTCCATTTCATCCTTTGGTAGTCTAGATACAAAGAAATCTATATCTGATAGTTATAAATATTATGGGTTCTAGGACAACTGAGAGAAAAGGAAAAGAAAAATTCAGGGCATCTTACTCTGCCTGAAGGTGATAAGTCACTTTAAGAACAAAATACATTTGCCTATTATTCCACAGCAGACTGTTTGCTAGAATTATCATAGAGAACCTCAATTAAAGTGAGTTATAAAAATCAATCTAAATAAATCAATGAAATACAAAAAAGTATGTTGTAGATCAGGACGAAGAATTAAACTGATAAGGATTTCAGCTATCTGCCCTTGCTTCTGACCCCAGAAGTCTTCAAAATTCTCTCCTTCACTTTTAATTTCTCTTTCATTTTTCAATCTCCTTGCTCTGGGAAGGAAGTCACATGCTCCTGTCACAGAGATTTTCTGTGGTGCACCTCAGTCTTACAGCAGAGCTCCACCTATAACTAGTACCAGATTGTCCTACAGTCCTGTGAAAGAGAGAGTAAAGCACCTTAAATTCCCAAACTTTCCAGTGAGGAAAACAGCATTAGAAGGTGAAGAGATTTATCAGGTATCTCTCCAGGAATTGTGTAAGAAGCAGGAGTGAATCTTGCATTATCTGAGACCAAGCTCATTAGCTCAACCAGAGGACTATTTTCATTTATAACTTCATATTCATACTCTTGATCCTAGATATCGGCTCACAAGACATAATTGTTCCTCAGGAATATCCTCTTGGTTCCCCCATGTCTGGGAGGAGCACAGCCGTTCCCAGCAGTTCACCCACGGGTGGATTTGCAGGGATGGCTGACCCCCAGTTGAGCAGGGGCAGTGTGCACTGCTCAGGAATCCCAAGCACGGCCCTGCTGCCCCAGCCAGAGCCTTCCCTTTGCCCAAAGCCCTGCCTGCTCAGGGGGATATTCCCACCAGTGAGGGTCACACAGGGAGGAGCTGCTCCCATACCCTCTTGGACAACACCAAAAAGCACTTCTGGAGGCCTCACAGCATTGCTCTCTTCTTCTGAGCAGGGAAGGGACTTGGAGAAGCTGTGAGAAGCATGCAGGCAGGGAAGTGCTCTCTCTCCTCCTGACAGCCCTCATCCAGGGAGGCAACAGCTGACCTTTATATTTACCTCACAAGACTTGTCAGCTGCTATTCTTGCTCTCAAATAAGGGCTGGAGAAGGCTGCACAGGCTCGAGCCCTCTGTGCTGTTAATGATCATGCTGCAGGAACTAATCTCACAGTTTTTGGTAGCAACAAGGAAATCCTTCAAACAGGCATGTCCCAGGAGCACCGAGCAACTGGTATTCCTGGTTGTCTTGGTGTCTGGGTGCATTTGGCCATGAAAGAAATTTTGCTGGCTAGCTGAGTGCCCAGTTTGTCTGTCTGTCCTTAGTGCAGAGTGAGGCTAGGACAAGGATTTGGTTTTGCATCTGGCATGCATCTGGAACAAGCCGCTGAGATAGCCAGGTTCACTTCAGTTCAGAGTGGCAGAGATATGGACACGCACAGACAGGATGGACAGCAGGGAATGGCTGCAGTGAGCTAAACAGGGGGGCTGAGCCAGGGGAGGGCAGGCACTGGGCACAGGGAAGAAGAGGAAACCAGGGTGGACCTTCAGGGAAGGGCAGGGAGGGAATTTCACAGTGCCTCTCCCCAGGAACATCTCTGTCCTGGGAGGTTAGAGCCCAGAACTGACCCTGAACGTGGGGCTGGGAGGGGAGCACATTATGCCATTATGGATGGCTGCTGGCAGGCTTGTTCCAGGAAGTCTGTGAAGAACTGTCCACAAAAGGCCAGGAGCAGATGAGAGTCTGTCTGCCCAGCTAGGATGTTCTATGGGAAAGACCACTGGGCCAGAGATGGCTTCAGCCTTCAAACACACCACTGACACCAGGGACCCTGCCTTGATCTTATTGTGTGCAGCACCAGGGCGCTCACCAGCCAGTAGTGTCAGCAGCAAGGTTTAGTGCATTTTGCTCTGATGTTGTAGCCATGTCACGAGCATGGGGGAACCAGGCAGCTGGGGTAATGGATCTGAGCACTACTAGAAAATTCAAGAGAAATATTTGAGCACAACTGAGCTGTTGTGGCATTTTCCAGCATCCAGGCAGAAGAGATTTGAGCGAACTTTTGGATCTATGTTCTTTTCAATGGCCAACCCCCTGTTCTCCTGTTGGAGAAGAAGGCAATGGAATAAATGTTTTTCTTCATCTTTCTCGTCAGCCCCCTTTAGGCACTGGAAAGAGCCCTAAGGTTTCCCCAGAGCCTTCTCTTCTCCAGGCTGAACAACCCTAACTCTCTCAGACTTTCCTCATAGGAGGGGTGCTCCAGCTCTTTGATCATCTTAGTGGCCCTCCTCTGGACTCACTCCAACAGATCCATGTCTTTCCTGTGCTGAGGACCCCAGAGCTGGATGCAGTAATGTAAAACACGTGATATATTCACATTTAAGAGTATATACAGCATGGGAATGAGACTGAAAAATGAAAACTGACTAGAGGGGGAGAAAATGATCAGTGAAATTAAAGGACTTCTGTGATACCAAGTGCAACTCCTGCCCTGGAATCTTGTTATGACCAACTGTTGCTTAAAAAAAAAAAAAAAAATCAAGCTTAAAGACATCATCCAGCTATATCATCAGGGCTGAGAACACCCAAATAAACACCAGAAGAACTGAGAATTAATCTTCATTAAAAATCTTATGATTTTGAAAACAGTCTCAATATCTGAGAGAAAAGGAGATGAGGGCAGAACAATTTGGAGTACTTGTGATGTTGCAACTGCATTCTCACTCCTTTCAAGTGAGGAAACATAGGAAGAAATACAAATACACTATCTATCTTGAATGGCTGGGCAATGAGCTATATATAGAACCTGCTCTGTCCTACTTAAGTTATGACTAATGCCAAACAATTAGAAATTCAGATGTCTGAATATTTGAAGTAGCAAACATCTCTAATGCACCATTTGTTGTTCATTAAAAAACAGAAGAATCAAAGTCTCTCTAAGCTCCAACTAGGCTGCACTTAACAGGTGCATGTTGCTGGAAGTGGAGCCCCATGAGACTAATTGCAAGGGATAATGAACAAGATGAGGCGTTTCTTGGAAAAAAAGATTGTTGTCTTTGTAATGACCATACTCATGCCAGAGACTGCAAATTCTTCAGGGAAGAGACTTTCTTTTTTGTACCATGCCTGCCTGGTGTCTAGCACAGCAGTGCCCTAGTCTGTGACTAGGAATCCTAAGTGCTACTGCAATTCAAGCAGAACATTATAGTAAATAGTAGTATTAAATTAGCTGGGTACATGAAGTTGGTTTTCATCAACATCTCTGGTGTACAGGATCAACAAACATTTCTCTAAGCCAGAGAAACAGCGGTTTTTATTTGAAAACACTTCATTTTTTGGAGAAGACAATGCTAATACAAAACTACAGTTTACTTTTAGGATTTTGGCAGGATTTTTTTGTCTGGTCCTCCTAATTCAGGGCTGCAGTGTCAGGACTAGGTTTTGATACAGCCAAGATGAAAGACTAGGCGAAGGAATCAAAGTACAGAATAAAACCACAAATCTAGCCAGCCAAAAAGTGAAGAAATTATGAGTCTCCACCAGACAAAATTCCCACATTTCTCAGCCATTCGCCATATCGCTGTGGGTTGCTGTAATTGCAAAGCATGCACTTAATGAATTTATTCACTGGTGGTTTCCTTCATCTCTCTTCTGCTTTTTCATCATTACAGACGTCGTGGCAGGGGCTATGGATGGCACTGCCATGCACATGTCACCATATATTATTTTGTCAGTATCACAGGAAAATTTTAGTGTGAAGGGAAATACTGCCTTTATTCTTAACTCCTGATACTGGAAGAGCAAAGTCATGTAGCAATGAGGTATTGTAGTTGCCTCTTTACAACCAGGACTTTCCAAGAATCTTAGAAGCAGGTATATGTTTGGCCTGGGGATGTCATGAAGAACCCTTCTGTTCTATCCTCATGGACATGAAAATCTAGTAGGATAGATTATTAATATTCCTAAGCTCTAAGGTTTTGACTTCTTCTGCACCAGAATACAGTGCTGCCAGTGGCTTGACATCAGGCCTGATATCAGGCTACTTGATAAGAAACAGATCTGAAACTGTTTTGCAACTACTACCACTGAAGTTAATGAATAGCCACATACAACTGGTTTTGTTTAGCACTGAAATGCCTTCTGTTCTGAGATAGTCCAACACTACCCAGAATCAAGTCCCACAGACTGGGCTAAAACTAGCACCGGGACACATTTGAATGCTGCATCCAAGCAAGGCTGCAGGATGGGTGTGCTACAGGCAAGCCTAGCCCAGGCAATGGGCACAGAGATGCTTGGACTATACAAGTTTGTTTCACACTGCTCTGACAATGCAGTTCCATCTCATATAAGAGCCTTGCTGAAGGCTGGTGGCTCCTCAAGTGTCTGTGCAAGAGCAGGTTCATGGGTTTGGAGCAGCAGAGGTTCAGCACTATCACTGTGTGCTGCTGTACATGCCCTGGTATCACCAGTAAAATTGAAACTTGGCTAAAACTACCAGGGTAAATGCCAAGAACTCTTCGACACCCAAGTCTGACATAACCTAGCTCATTGTAAAGGACAGAGAAAGGATGAAATCTTTGAGTTAGCTACTGAAGTGGAGAGTCACAGTTGCCTCTTCACAACAGTTGGCCTCAAGTCCACAGCTCCTCCTAGGATGCTTTCAAACGGGAGAAGATAGCTGCTAGCAGAGGAGCCAAAGCTTTTTTTAACCTTAAAAAATAACATCAGAACAGTAATCAGTAAATAAAGTCTAATTTTAGGCAATACTTGAGTTGACAGTGTATCTTTTGAGGCAGCCACATATATGGGCATACAAAGGTTGGGAATGTCCCTATAAGGCTTTTCCAGTTCCTCCAGTGAAAGCTGTGTGAAAAATAATTTTAGAGGAGCCAAATTTAAGGTGTTAACAGTGACTGCCATTGACCTTTGAGTGTTGCTCTAAGACAGCAGCATGAATAATAATAATAAACTCCCTAAGGTTGCCTCTCTTCAGTTTTCAACTAGTATCTTGTCCCCAGGGAAGATTTAAAAAATTGGTGGCTCAACCAGACAGCTCATCTGAATCTCCAAGGGATGCCACCCCAGGACAAGGGCTCAGCAGTGCCTCTGCCATGAGATCTGGACTCTGAGGGACCTGGAAACACATCCAGTAAAAGGGTTGTCACAAAAGCACTCAGAGCTTAGTCAGGATTGCTCTCAGGCTTGAGACTAAAAAAGGTCTCTCTGCTGCTAGGGGAAGGAAAAGGATCCCTGGGCATAGTGTAGGGAGTACATCTCAGTTCCTTGTTTGCCCTATCTGTATTAGTGATCTTGAATGGGAAAAGGTACCGGTTTTGGTTCAGAGGGGATGAAATTTTGCATCCTGAAATCTAGGGCTTTGACACTGACTGCAATTAAACTTTTTTTGGCCTCAAAGTGAAAAGCACACACTCTCCTCCTATTTGTCTTGGCAAAGCTTCTGGCAGAGCTGTGTGATGGAGGCTGGCTGACTGTTGCAGAATAGCAATGGGAAGGAGATGCCAGTAAGAAGAAACTGGTGAACTGGAAAATAAGGGCATCAGCAAATGAACTGGCTTCTAAATGGCAACAGGTGATTGAACTGCATCCTCGTGTCTTTATCATGTCAACAGGAACAATGCAGTAGGCACATATCTGTGACTCAAGAGACCCTCCAATTTCACCACTACAGTGACTGTGCCTAAAAGGCAGGATTTCTCTCTGGATCCTTTTGCTATTTCTATTGATAAATAAATCTCAAATTGAAGAAATGAACATGAAGCAACATTGAGAGATTCACAACCAATCAACATTTCCAGCAGCGCTCTAGTTAGACCCAGAAAACACTCAAGGATGTCCTCCAGGGAGCAAGGAAAGAAGGCATTTATCCACTCTGAGACGGTAGGAATTGTGAAACATGGGGTTTTTGGTGTTGTAACTGGGTACTATGTCTCTTGCTGCAGACACATATTCTCCCTCCTTCAGCTGTTGAGTGACATGTGAAGACAAACATCTAATAAAAAATATGTCCTACAAACATGCTGGACATACATACATACATACCTAAGGGGTAGGTGTCCCAGTTTTGTGCCCTCATAACAGGTCTTGACTTCAAAAAATGAGTTACATGATAATCCCTCAATAAATCCAATAAAGTCAGCACCAAGCAGAGTCAAATCTGCTGATGGAAAACAAGGCATTATCTGACTCTTCTTTTGTAGAGAAGGAAAATTAAGTCCCAATTTGGGATCAAGGCCAGATTTTAAATCTTGAACACCATCCTGAAGTGCAACCTTGTCTCTCTGCATGACTCTGCTTGAGATAACACACGGAGCTTGAGGCAGAGCTGCCTCATGCTCCAAAGAACCAATGCCGTGGCTTAAATATCTTTACACACTATCTCTCATTATGACTGGAGCCACAAGAAATAAGTTTCGCATCTGCATATACTTCCACCACCTAGAGGTCCTGTTCAGTTTGACTTCAGTCCTCCAAGATCTGCACATCAATGCTGCCAGCTGCAGAGGAGTTGCAGACAACAGTTTGGTGAATCTCTTCACGCCCATTGACACCTGCTGATAACCTTTCTCTGTTCAATAACAAAAACAAATTGCCTACTTATCCTTCAGGCTCCAGTTATGGCTAGGGTGCAGCTTGAGACAGACTAAGATGTTTTCAAGAATCTAAACTGAAGTAAATTTTCCAGTGACTTCTTCCTTCTGATAAGAAATGCTATGATATCATGACATGTATAATTCCTAGTGGTTTTGGAGAAATAGAGAAATATTTTGACAGCATACTTTCAAATGGGGCACATACATATTTTGCACCCTAAATAACCTGGCCTTCTCCAATTTTCCAATTGCATCAGTATAATGCCACTCACTTCCGACGACACCAATCTCAGACTGTGTCTCCCAGATGGATTTTCCCTTAGGAACTAGCCATAAACGAGATGTGTCTTCAGTTGTGCCATGCTCCTGAGTGCTGAAGAAGTAACAACTATTGCAGTGCTTAGCATATCTCACAGATACAGCACGGGTCTGTCATTCACTTGCCAGTGCCTTCCATCAAACATGTCTCTGTCTGCCTCCTACTCCATGTCCTAGGGCCTGATCATGCAGCCCTGTGCCCAGGGGCTCTGATGGCAAGCAGGCTGTGGCTTAGGGACTTGGCAATCCAGAGACAGGTTTTGTGTTTAATACAATAGAATTTTAATGGGATAGTATAGGATTTTATTTTGTGAACCTGTCTGAGCAAAGGTTGATTGAGAAGTGCTTGGTCTGTGAATGACATCTGCATTAAAAATCAACAATCCCCATAACAGATCCTAACACGTAGCTGACTGTGATAGGAAAAAGAGAACTGCAGCTATACATCCCATCTGTAAAACTGGCAAGATCCCTTTTCTCCTAGGAAAGATGTCTTTGCATCTGACATTGCTGCCCTTACACTGAAAAAGGAAGGAATTGATTTTATAATTGCCTGTAGAAGCCCTGATTCTTCACAATATAAACAATACAGACAACCATCCACAGCTCAGCTTTCCAATGGAAATACCAGAAATTCCAATAGTGCTTTGTAAGGCTGGTAGGTTACTTGCTTTGTGCCTCTAGCTAAGGAAATAACATTTCTTCAAAAAGAGAAGAATTGAATGATTTTTATCCAAAAAAAGGGGCTAAGCTTTGTGATTTCTCATTATTCATTTATTTGGCTGGAATCTTCCCATACCTACAGGTGGGAGCCAAGAGGTGGTGCTAGAACTCAGCTGTCTTGTACACAGCAAACATCTATTCCATCTGGTTTTCAGGTAAAAGATGGCTGGATTTCTTGTGCTTTACTCTCTCTCAGCTCTCTGTGCTTTTAGGAAGACTATAACCTGTTTTGTAGTTTTAGGAGCTAGCTGTTCTGGAAAGCAATCACCCTCAATTCTTCCTGCTCATTTCTTAAAGTTCTTGGAAACTGTACATCCAGAAGCAGTCATTATCAATATAATGAGAACACCCACCTCAAATGCAAATATTCATGAGTTAATCTCATCCCCTGGGCCCTAGGCTGAGCACTAGAGCCACACACTACTAAATATGCATGAGTCAAAAAATGCTTAAAACTGACACCAGACCTTTCATCAGTGACAGTGTCCTACTTCAGGGATGAAGCACCAGAAGCTCTTTCAGTGACACTGAGTTGCACTGTATTTCATGTTAAGGACCTTGAGTAAGACAGCAAGAACAAGGCCAGAGTGAGTTACAGCATCACTGAGAGGAGCATCTGCCATGGCTGAGGCTTTTCTTGACCTGCTGGTGAATGGCTGAGCTCAGGAGTCAATCTTCTCAGAATTGTTCCCTCTGTGCACCACCCTCAAAAGGAAACTTCCATGCTGGGGTGGAAATTTGAGCAATGGTAGGAAGAGCAGGTACATCTTGGCTGAGAGAAACCCAGAATGAGGTTTCAGGGGTAGGTTTGCAGCACAGACCTCTCCCAATCAAACAAAGAGACCACAAGAGCAGTGAGTAGCCATTTTCATGATCAACTAACAGTACTTATGACTTGTTATGACTTTAGAAACTGATTTTAAAAGGTCTCCAAAAGAACCCTCCTCTTGCAGCTTGCAGTGCATTTTCCATGTTGAACTCCATTAAAATCTGGGCAATTGCACCTCCTTCATCAACTCTAATCTATGAAAATAGACCTCAAAGGACTGTTAATTCTGAATCAACAGAAGGTAGCTAATAAAATGTAGTATCATGGTCAATGGTCAGGTAATTTCTTTAAGCGCTCCTAAACAATTAGGTGTTAGAACACTTGAAGTGAAATTTTCATAAGCTGCTCATGAATAAGCCTGGTTTCATTTTGCCAGAAAAAGAGCATACTGAGATATAAATTTGAAATGCTAGGACATTACATAGTTTGTCATTGTTATAGTCTAATATCATGCATACAATATTGCATTGTTATGCACTTAGCCCCATTTTCTTTGGGACAAATGGCCACCTTCCATTTTGGGATAAATGTAAGCATCAATTGTAGTACTCTAGGGAATCAGACAATAAGCACTGCTATTTTCTGTCTCCAGAATGTTCACCAACAATGCCATATACCAGTATAACAAGCAGGGGAAGTTGATTGGACATTGGTTTTGGAAGGCTGTCCTTCTGAAAGAGGCTGAGAAGACTAAAGCTGCTCAGAAAGAAAAGCAGAAAAGCTCATGCCATGATCAGAGCAAGCTCTGGGCACACAGCTCCAAGTACTGCAAATCTGACCTGGCGCCTGCCAGTATTGGATCAAAAGTGCTGCAGCCACCTGGTGCAAAGTGCTGCTGGATCAAAATGTTTCAAAAGCAAGTTAATTTTGTACCAGCGGGGTTTGTGCTGCTCTGGGTATCATCTGTTCCCCCAAAAGCTGGCACAGAAGATGGAGGCAGTATAAATACCAAGGCACGTGATGCGAGTAATTTGACAGAAATGGGAGCGTATATTCATGCTCCAGCTGGATCAGTGGGTGATCTGGTGGTGAGCAGTTCTACCAGCAATGAATGTGGCATCACCACCAAAAAAGAGAGGGGGCTTTCAGACTGAGAACTGCCTGAAAAAGGAGTCCAAAGTACGAACAATTATCCTTTGTCGCTTTGTTCTTTCACCAAGGTTTTGACAAAGAGACACCATTTTGTCAGCTTTTATCTTTCATGTGCTATGGACAATTGTCCAAATGGGGAACAATGGTACATTTAGACTACAACAGAATATTTTGCTTAAAATAACCCATTTGGCAAAACATACCCAAGTTTCATAATAAAACAGCAATAGCCTAGTTCTTTAGTATTTTTAATTAACTGAGAAGACTAATGCATTTCAAATACGACACAAAACAACAGATAAAGTATTTTGAGCTCTCATGGTCCTGCCCTCCGCCAAAGAATTTATGACTAAACTAAGTCACAAGTTTAGGAGATTATTTCTTTCCTTTTTTTCCCCTAAATTAATTCTGTTACTGAGCTGTGTCTGAAAGGCTATATATATATATATATATATATATATATATATATATATATATATATACCTGAGCTACCATTTTCAGGTGAGTTCTTAACTAGTAATTGATGCATGCTTGCTAATACAGGATCACAAGAACCATCGCTCCAGGGGTGATCTAGAGAAAATTTTGTAGTTCCTGGGCTTTCTGCTCACCATGTGTTTTTTCAGACGTTTAATTTTCTTTTTGTGGACAGTCACTTCCACTCTTGTGTAAGGAATAAGAGCTAGATTAAGGCTAAGACTTAGAAGACCCGTGCTCCTTTCCTCTCTTGTCCTGTTGTCCTTGGTGACTGTGAGCAAGGCGTGTATTGTTTCAGTTCCTGACTTACTTAAACCTGAAATATTCCTTCTGAAGATGCTTACTGTGAAAAATAGAGGGTAAACAGATGTGCCTGTCCAGAAACCCTATGACCCTATGTGAGACACACGTGGCCTGTCCCTCCCTAGGTCATCTCAGCCATGCCTGTCCCTCAGCGCTGTGATCTCTCCTCGCCTTCTACCAGGTTTTTCTGAGCTCACAGATGGATGTCTCAGTAGAATGCCTCTAATCAGGCACAATATTTTGCATGTAGTTAATCATTCATATGGGACTCTACTTTTCAAACAGTTCAGATTTTCCTAATTAATGTTTTGCATCATGATCGTATTTACAGTAATTGGGACTGATATTTGAAGTACAGTAAAAGCTGTCATCTCATTCCCTCCTAAAGAGCCCAATTACCTTCATTTGTTAGCAAATTCATACTAACATTTGGGTTTATTACACTTGACAACATAAAGCCAGCTCCTTCTCTCACACAGTTCAGCAGAGTAACATCAGCCCAGACATAAAAGATACTGCAGACCCAGTCTTGAAGGGTAGAGTTGGCAATGCCATCCTGACTTAGATCTTGACAGCAAAATCAATCCAAAAGTGTATCCAGAAGAAGAATTTCCCTCGTGCCCATGTTAGTTGTCAGCCCATCACTACTGAGGAAGATGACAGCTTTTGTAATTAGACATTTCTCTGACGTTCACATGCTGCAGGAGACAGCCCATGCCCAGGTTCCCTCAGCCCAGCTTCCACCTAATTCCTCCTGCCTGGTGTTTTCAATTAGCGCCTCTGAAAGCCTACAGCCAGCCAAGAGGAAATATTAGGCACAGAAACTGGGTCAAAAGTCAGGCCGTGTGAACCAAAGCATTTAGTCCTTTCGGGTTCTCACATGTCTGGATTATGGTCCTAAAGGACAGCTGTGGAGTGGCACATGCAACTCATGTCACTGAAAGCCATAGCTGCTACTGCATCCAAAAGTTGATTTTGTGAAGGGGTATTAAAATGCATCTGTGAATTAATCTGTGTCACTTAGCCACAGACACCTCAGCAAGGTGTTCACAAGAGTATTGTGTGGGTGCTTCGGAGCGAGTCAGCCATTCCTCAGATGGGAAAGGAGATGGAAGAGTGCCATGCTTGCTTCTCATTCTGGGAAGTCCTATTTCAGCTACTGATTATTACCTAATAACCTAATCAGCAGTAACAGCAATATTTGGCACTTATAAACACTTTATATTCAAAAAGCTACAGAAGCGGATTAGGTGGAAAATTAATCCCTAACTAATTAGCAAAGGAAACAAGGAATAACAATATTTTAGGATCAGAAAACAGAGCTACAGAATCAAGGTCAGATCACTAGAGCACAGCCATTCATTTCTTTTGATGTTGTGTAGGGAAACAGGTGTTTTCAGCAGGGAAATAAGGTAAGCTATGATTTTAACAGATGTTAGTGGGTCAAGGTCAGACCTAGGGAGATGCTTTGAGTTGCCTAATTAATAAACATTTAAATACCCAGAAAAAAATCTGTAGATCATAGTCACCCCAGCTACATCAGAAGTTTAAAAAGGGCTTCTTACAATGTGTTAGTGAGCATGAAAGACACCTCCCTGCCTGGGGTAAACAAGATGTGAATGAGAAACAGAAATCAGCAGGTCTTACCCTTCCCACCCACCTACTAAGAAAACCAAATTTCTTTCTGCATGAAATTTCATCACAAAGTTTTCCAACTGAAATCAGTTCCATGATTCAACAGTTCAATAAGCAGAAACCCCTCTCTCAATCTCTCTCTCTCTCTTTTCTTGGTAATTTTCCCAAGAGTTTCCTCCAACTGTTTTAGCTCTTAATTTATATCTCTCTCTCTCTTTTCTTCTCTTTTTTTTTCCTACAAGCAACTTCTTCCCCAAGCACCTATCTACAATTGAATCCTACTCTAAATTCATGTCAAGATCAGCTTATGTATTCATTGCTGAATGAATTTCAAATATGTGCTCCTTGTGTTCTTTCCCTAACAGGATAGAGAGGCCTCTTGAGTTGCTTTAAATGTCTCATTACAAATGCTTCATTAGAAACTACGTCACAGATTGTGTCAATCTGGTCCACACTTTCATGCCAAAAAGTAAAGACTTTCAAGCTGTGCCTTTCTTACCATTAAGTTTCCAATCTGTTTTTAGAATCTCAATCAGTTCTTTAAGGAATGCAAATGTTACTTCTCCCTTTAGTGCTGAAACTAGCCATTGGGAAATGCACATGCATAATGCTTTCCTGTTCCTGCATGTATTGAAACAATAATCAATGCTGGAAGGGCAGGCTACCCCTGCCTGTTTTCCAAAGGACACACAGACCTCCTTCACTCTCAGAGACAGATCGCCTCCTCCGTATTGTCTGAAGAGAAATAATTCAGTTGTAATCAATATTTTGTGTGACAAGAGTTTAATCAATATCAGTGTGAGAAGCTGAAGACCATTGGGGCTGAAGTTATGATAATATAATATGAGTCAAGTTTCTTTGGGTCTGCTTTTCCCCTCAGCCAGCCGTGGCTTACACCACCATAAATGTACTTGTCTCAAGGGACTACTCTTAGCTGCCACTTTCTGCATAGAAACAACTTGGTTCCATTATTGATTCCTACACACTCAGCAGCCCTACCTGCTTTACAGGCACTGTGAGCCTCAGTTTTGTCAGAAATGCTTACTCTGCTCTCTAGTATCTGAATGGTACAGGCCTTCTCCTTCTGGGCTGTCTAAACCATGTGGTGAAAGAGTTTTTTTCTTTTCCTTGCTGATGCTGCTGCTAATTCAGCCTCAGAAACTGAATTTAAAACTCCTATTTGGTATGAAACCGTAAAGAACTTGTACAGAAAAGTGTTCTCAAGCAGATTATTGGCAGTTAAAATAGAGGCAAGCAGTGGAAGTGTGAGATGGAAAACTCAGTACCTTGGCTATTGAAAGCTCAATCCAACTGAAAATGGAAGGTAGAATATACAAAATACACCACAAATTATTCCTTGTTGACCGTGGTGGGGCAGAAGGTGGGTAGGTTACCTGTGGTGCTGGCAGCTGTGCATCCACACAGCCTCACCTGTCTGATGGTCCTGGCTGAGAAACACCACACCATTGTCTTGCATCAAGGTAGGATCAGAGACTCCGCAGCCTCTCACCTTAATCTTTCCTTACCATCACTGAGGTTTCCTAAGACCCAACCACAACATCAACACAGCCCAGTTTTCATCCTATCAAAACATTACCTGCAGACTGTGACTGTGTTTCATTTGGTCTTCTTTGTATTAACCCCTCCAGGTTTCTTTCATCTATCCACAGACACTTTGTTTCCTAGGACTGCATCCCCCATACTGTTCTCCTCTAGACTCTACATCTCTTTTGCAGGATGATGGACATGAGACTGGACACAAGATTAAAGTGATGCCTTATCATGAGTGAGTAAGACACTCCCTGTCACACACCCCCTGCTTTTTTTAATCCAAAAAAATGTCACACAAGTTCCGTAGAGATCTGTTGCAATTCCTATGCTTCTTTCAGTAGATATACGTCTACTGAAGACCCTCATTTTAGGTTTGTGTCTTTTTCTTCCTAAAAATAAAATTTTGCTTATTGAGCTGTAGCTTTTTAGTCCAGTGTGGGGCTTTGTAAAAAATTTTGTTAAGAATACTTCAGTCCTCTGTCATTCGTGCTGCCCCTCCCAGACAGGAGTCATATGCAGGTTTAACAGGTATTCTCTATTCCATCATCCAAACCACTAATGAAATATATAATATCAAGCCCAAGTTATAAGTCCTTGAATGCATCTCCTCGTTTGGAAAGGTAATCATAACATCTCTCTAAACAAGATTTTTAAAACCAGGTTTACACTGCCTGTGTTTCATTTTCATTTAGAGCAATCTTCTTCAAACTTATTCAAGAAGAACCAGTCAAGCCTTCTAAAAATAAAATAAAACAAAATAAAAATCCATGGACCATCTTGTGCAACGACACCACATGAGATTTAGGTGTGGTGAAAACTAGGTGAAAGCTTTTTTGTCCTCCTTCCTCGTGTTGCCTTCCCAACAAACAAGGAGTGTGCACACACTTCTTTTTAACTGTTGTTAGCATCCATTTTGCAACTCACCTCTGGTAGGTTACAAAAGGCTAGAGATCAGTCCACAGACTACCAGAAAGAAATGTGCACTAGACCAAGTTCTTCTACAATGCTTAAGACAAACACCCCTGAGAGAGTATTAAAAATCTGTTGGAGTCAAGTTTCATCTATTGTTTCTTGATTAACTCCGTCTCTGTGTTCTGGAGAAAACGGAGATTTTGTACACGTTGTGTCCCAACATCACAGTACTTTGGCTAAGAGGCCAAAGGATCCTGACAACTGTGTGCTTTTTAAGTTTGCATGATTTTAGGGATTGTTAGGAAATAAACCACAGTGGCTCAAAGAATGGTGTTATTTGCCAAGTGCTGGACACTGTTTGTAGGAAGGTGGTGTTCCCAAAGACAGGCACAATGCCCTGCATTGCTCTCAAGACCAATCTCCTACGACATCCAAAGCTGAGGCGTGCCTCTCCGTGCTGTGGCAATGGCTGTCCATGCCCATCTCACTTGCAGAGATTAAGGTTATCACAGATGCTCAGCACCTCAAGCCTTCAGCAGACACATCACCTTCTTTGGCTGGAAGAGTTAACCCCAGTCTTGTGACACAGATTACATATTATGTTATGCACCATTCTGTCACAGATGTTTTAACACTTCTGCGTGCCTGACATGAGTAGGAGGATCCTCAAGGGAAGCTGTAACCACAAATTCATTACATTTAATCTTCAAGGAGAGGCCATGCAATGTCTAATTAGATTTTCCTCATTTCTTCCTCACATTTGGCCAGTTGGAATGTTATGAAGTTTCATAAGATCTTAACCGAAGGGAAGGACTGTTTTCTGTTGGTGTTGTTGTGCTTCCCAGCTGACTAAATGTCAATTAAGTAGTGGAAGAAATTTAATTGAGTTGTGCTGAGTTCTCCAGTGACTAACAAGTCTGCTCCTGAGGTCTGGAAGAAAACATTATATCACCTGCCATGTGTGTCATCCTGAGGATGAGGCAGCAGAGCTGAAGGAGCACTGGAACGTGTGCAACCGAATTTTTTCCTTTCCAGATGAGGCCCAGGCAGTATAGTCCATGCATGCAGTGTCTTAAAGAGAACAGGGTAGTAAAGTTCTCCAAATCAACACATGCATATCTCATCACAGAGACAAGAGACTGCTGACATTCACAAGATCACAAGCTTGAGCACAGGTTTTTGAACATAGCGGTTTAGACACTGTGTTGAGGGTCTGTAGCCCCTGGGATGGGGTGTACTGAGCACGTTTGGGAACTGGCAGCACTCCACACTCTATACCCACATCTGCTCACCTTGCTGACAGCTGGCACTGGAGGAAAACATGGGTCACACAAATCCCAGTCAGAACAGAGACACACTCTTTTTTCATGAAAGCAGGCATCCATTGTCCTAGACTGACTATCCAAGATCAAGGCTCTCCAATTCTGACTGCTTTCAAAACAGGACTCTGTGTATTTCTAGGAGGTCTTTCATTAGACACGTTGCTGAATTCAGCTTAGAGGTGATGATGATCTGCATGTCCTGCACTTGCATGTGATCACAAAGGGTTTCAGGCTAGATGATCTAAAGATGTTTTCTGGCTTTAAATCTTCAAACCTATTTTCCTATCATCTTCATTAACCCACCTTCATTCTCCATTTTCACACCCATTTTGATAAGTTTTTTGCCCTTGATGGTACCGAGTCAGCTTCACCATAAATGTTTTCAGCCAAATGCTCATAAGTGTGTGCCCACTTAGAGTCTTTTTGAACTCACTGCCATGGTTAATTCAGAATTTGTTTGTGTTTAAGAAGTAATGTATGGATGCTCAGAATTTTTGAATGACTCATCTAATTCTTTGAGTAGGTGGATTGTATGCCTTCACACAGTAAAAGTATACTTTAATCTCAGCCACCCAATTCTTTTAATCTTCAAAGGAAGAACGACACAATCCAGCAGTGCCGTGGACTGCTGTTTGAATTTATGAAGAAGAGCTCTAGTCCTGTACCTATGTCATAAAGCAGACCTTCAATTATCCTAGAGCTTACCAACATGCCTTCACACTTATTCAGTTTTTCTCTGTCTCCAAGAAACTGGTTTAGGCCATGGAGCAATTCAAGCCGGTTTTGAATTCTGCAGGTCTCCATGTGCCTCTAGGGCTGCAGGAGCCGGTAAAGCCAATGGCTGTAATATAATTTCTTCACTCTCCTCTTTTCCCAGGCTCAGACTCTTGTCTTCCCAGCATTGACAGGTTTGAATCTGACTCCGCTTAACAGCACCCACTCAGAATAAGAGCTCGAGGTGCGTGTACACGTGTAGCTGCTCCTGTCTTGGGATCACAAAGTTGGAGGCTAACATGCAGAGAGAGAGAGAGCCTTGGAGAGCCTTGATCTTGGATATTTATGGGCAGTCAGGAGACCTAGAAGAAATCAAATGCAAAGTTTCCTGTTTCCTGTGTATGGCCATCAGATAGTCAAAACCTACTGGTAATGAAAAATTCAATTATGCCTCTTTTTTTAGATAGGCAAGATATGGAGATGGATGTTTTCTCTTCAGTCCCACCTGGTGCACAATGGTAGCCTCTGCTGTGTACTGCTTAAACCTTTCTACTACAATTGAATAAAGTCCACACTCAGAAAGGGGACATGTTGACTCCTGTGTTTAGGTTTCATTTGAGCTGCCTTGTCCAGCTGACCCACCAGCTGCTCCATATGCCAACATGCATGCCTGATTAAAAAATCAAAAGTAAATTTGCAGACAAAACAGAATAGATGCAGTAGTTCCCAGTCTGTGTTCCCAATCTGGCTGAGTGTCAGGCTGTCTAAGCACGTTTCTTAAAGCAAGAATGAAGGTGCTGTCTGCATCAGATTTGCTGGAGAGAGCCTTTAATAACTGTCCTTAATCTGGGATACATTACACAAAACCAGCAACCCCATCTTTAAAAAATAAATCTTAAAGAGTAAGAGAGCAGTATTAAATCAGCTAAATCAATGCAGCACAGGTAAATACAAGCCCTACATGAAGCTTTTGACTCATTTTTAATTAGTTAATTCCCTAAAATTAAAGAAAAATGAACTGCCTGATTGACTTTATAATCCAGGGGCCACAAATTGCCCTTGTTAATAGAAGACCTGCTGGTTTGGATAATAGAGAGAATTGCTAATTTGCTTGCTATTCACTATGCTATAATTTTTCCTCTGAACTGAATTGTTAAAAATAAACATTTTTTTTTCCTTCCCAAATAGGAAAAAAAGAGTGAATTTATTACCAAAATGTCTTGTGGGGAAAGTAAAATTTAGAACTTAGACTAGTTGCACAAAATGCTTTATAAATATTTCAAGGAGCTAGCTTCCCCTTTCTTTTAAATATGGATAGGAGAAGGGAACAAACAGAAACAGGAGTTTGGGATGGAGTGTTATTCATGAAGCCTGATGTGCTTCTGAAAAGGAGTGAATATATTCTGCTTGTGATTTCACCTTTCTTAACTCTGTAACCTGGCTTTATAAAACTACAAAGCCCATGGTAGGCAGACTGGTCAGATGGGAACCTGTTGGTGACTCAGTCTGTAGCCCAAGAACTCCCTGCCTCCTGGCCAGATGTGCCTGCACTGGTCCTTCCTCACCTATAAACTGGGGTACAGCTCTGGCTGCTGCTCCCTGGGCATGGGCCCAGGTGGTTTCCCACTGAGCCCGTGCTGTATGAACACATCTATTTGTTAACACATAAATAATTTCAATGCAGCACGCAACGCTGGCTGTGCGCTGCCCAGTGAGCAGAGGAGACCAGTCCCACTCTCATCCTCAGCCTCTCCACCAGCTGTGCCACAGCCTGCTGGGCCCTGTGCCTCTGCAGAGCCTGGCTTTCCCTGTCTGCACCTTTTCTGATTCAGCTCCAGCCAACGTGGATGTCATAAGAGTGAAACAGAAGAACGCCATCTCCTCGTCTCAGCAAGCAGGAGGCAGCTGGGAGCCCAGGAAAGCCACTCACCTCCCATGGGAAACACGTGCCTGCCCGAGTTCAGCCCAGGACACACCAGAGGCAGGCTCAGGCTGAGGTGGCTGACAGGCAGACAGGTTCTCCCATGAGCTGGTCCTTCAAGTGGCTCTACTGAAGGGGTATTTGGGGCTCTGGGATATGTTTCCATAACTCCCTTGCACCAAACTCTCTCTGAACTAATGCACCAGAATAGAAGCAAAGAACGTACATGGATTGTGTGCAATAAACCCCCAAAACTTGGCCAGACCAGAGGTTTGGATAAAAGCCTGGATCTGGGATCTGGGCACACTTTGCAGTGTATATACAGTACATGTCAAGAGTGACATTTTAGAAGAGCTTAGGAGAAGAAGAAATGATGACTTGCATCTCCCTGAACATAGCTCCAATGGCACTACTAGAAAAGAGCAATCAGCCCTTTTTAACCACACTTGTTCTCACAGAAGAGTCAGGAAATTAAAGATTTTTTTTTTTAGTCAACAAGATCAAATGAATTTTGGTCCCACACTTCAAAAAACCTGGCAATTTTACCAAACAATGAAGATTTTCTATAGGAAAGAACAATTAATTACTCCAAAGAGGCTGCTAAATGCTAATAAGCACAGAACTTAGAGATAATAATTTTCATCTGACAACCGTTCCCATTAAGAGATGCTGTGTTAAGGAATATTTAGAAATCCTGAGTGAAATTTTTAAATATAAAGATAATAATGCTGTATTGTTGGATAGACTCACGACACGGGCACAGTACATAATTTTGTTGTCACAGTGCAAGTAAAGACGAAAAAATATTGCATCAATGCAACACAACTGAGAGAAAAAAGACGTGCAGTGGTTTATCTAGATGAGTAATTAGAAACAGTTAATTACCACATACAGAAACTAATCTATAACATGTATGCAGCAGGGCAGGCCTGGACTCAAGCAAAGACAAATGTTGTCCAGACTTTTGAGCAGATCTGGTCAAAGATTTATCAGAATGCAATATTGTAAAATGGATTCCTTTCTTTTGTAAGAAACTTTGGGATTAAATATTAACCATAAACTCCCATTGAGATGATGACAGCAACCACTTGCATAAAGCCTATTATGGAGAACTATGTGTTTATGCTTAGGAAAATAAAAGCAAATTTTTTATTAATTCATGAAATGCATGTATATACATGTGCTCATAGTTTCAGAGGGAGAATAATTTAAATATGGTTATTGTCAGTCTCTTTTAACCCAAATCTTTTTCTTGTTGCTGGTGCTACTCTGTAGAAAATCAGACAAACACTTGCTCAAAGTGCTTGGGAAGCCACAGTAACAGTTATTTAATACCTGACCCAAGAATTGCACAGGGCTGGTGGTCATCAAAGAGAGTCTAAACCTTAAAGTGTCTGTTGCTGTAGATTCAGGATATGTCTGTAGCTGTGGATCAATGTACTGCTGCTGATTTCACAGAAGCAGAGAATGGTGGAGGCTGGAAGGGACCTCTGGAAGTCATTTGGTCCAACACCTCTGCTCAGGAGGGCCACTTAGAGACAGTTGCCCAGTAATGTCTCCAAGCAACTTTTGAACATCTTCAAGGAGAGAGATTCATAGGTGGTTCCTTCCTTTTCATGTCATTATTGAAGCAAAACCTGGCATGACACTACCAGGTTTCACATCAAGTGAAATGAAAACCATAAACCTAACAGCCTCATAAGCTCACAAGTTTAGACAAAATCTACATAGGTCATTAACAGAGAGTCAATTTCAATTTCTTATTTCCTCAAGAGAAAAAAAAAGTACCATTATACCATGCCTAAAACACAAAATCATTACTTTATTCAGACTTGGTCCCATTTCAGGATTAAAGGTGCTATAGAAAAGCATAAGAATTAGTACTATTAACATCATGTGACAGCTTTGTCTAGCACTTTGCTGTTTGTCCCTAGATTTTAAGTGAATTTGAGAACTATTTCTGTCACATTTCAGGCATTACCCCTCATGTGCTCTGACACATCCCACTGGGCTGCACATGTGACATCATGTTTTCCTTAAAGAAAGGAGTCTGATGTGACCTATGCAACTGCACACTGTGAGTCACAGCATGAGGCATTGAGCAGGAAATCAGAAAATAATGCTTCTGCAAAATCCACTGTTAAGAGTTAATTTTCCATCTTGGGAAACTGTCGCAGTGAGGGAGGCTCGGTGACACCTCAATGTGAGAATCAGCAAGCTTCGTTTATTGATTAGAGCATCAGACATTTAAGCACAACACATAATAAGCTCATGCATATTCTGTAAGCTAAGCAATTTTTGGTTATTCTTACTTCCTCATTCTTTACAACTTACATCTTTTCTCATGCTCTGCTCTCAGCTACAGCATCTTTGTTATCATAATACAGCTATACTCAAGGCCACAGCGTCTTCACAAGTGCGGGGCCTCAAATTAGCTGGGTCTGGTACTTTTCCACTTCTCAGCTATCTAGAGCATGTCTACGTGACCTTTGTCATGTAACCAGTCCCCAACAGGAAATAAAATTATAAAAAATAATAATTATAAAATAAACCTTCTAAAAATGCCAAATTCTTCTTTACATGTTCTGTAGATCTAGATTGGTGGTTGCAATGGATGATTTTTTTTGAAGACTTAAATTAACAGATTGTTACATAGCAATAGAAATTATCTTTTCAAGTTGTTTTCTTCAAGCAAAAAGACATTCTCAGTATGTTTTTATTTCCTAAGCAAGATAAAGGTGAAATTGAGCAAACTGTTAAACATGCAATGAGCCAATGAATCCATCTCCTTATCCTGAAATTGCAAAGAGAGCAGCTCTTTGCCAGGTCTTTTAAGCCATATTGTAACCACTTTCATAATGATAGCTGGTTGAATTTCACACTCATGTCACTTATTGAGTTGTTACCTTCATAGCAGTATTTTATCTCCTCTCTGAACTCTACAGGGTCACAGCAGAGCCTGAGCAGCATCAAGTACACAGCTGTTTTTCCTAGCAGTTTGGTGTTGTGGAGAATCTCAGCACCTTTGATTCACAGCTAGCTGGATTTTGGTTCAGCTCAATGTCCACTGAACTCAGACGCACACGAACCATGCGTCACACTCTGACAAATAAGACTCTGAACTCTTCCAGCCTGCCATGAGGTATCTTTAGAGAGCTGCAGCCCTGCTCCAACAAAAAGCACAGCGTGTCTGTGTGTGTGGGGATGCTGGAGCCAGAGACAAAGCTCCTTGCAGCCCATTCCTGTGGGCACAGCTCACCATTTCCCATGACTGTCCAGCTTACAGAGACTGGGAGGTCACGGGAATGGCTTCTCTATTGCTGCCCACAGAGCTGCTTGTGTTAGCCAAGTCAATTAAAAAATTTAAACATCAGATTTGGATTTATTTTGCTCATTTTCACTGAGGTGGGAGCACTTGCACAAGGCAATTGGGTAAGCAGATCAGAGCCATAGCTCCCAAGAGTGGGTAGCACTGAAAACCTGGGGCAATACATCTTCTACTGGCAGAGTCACATCCAGAACAAATTTCTCACAGCCTTTTTTACTCAGTGTCATACTGCTGTACCTAAGCTTTTCTGGGAGAGGAAATGAGCTTTTCTAGCTCATTCAAAACTTTCTCAGATCTCTCCAGGTTACATAGCACCGTGTAGAGCACACACCTTCACAAAAAAATCCTTCTCAGCATCCAGGAAGGTCATGGCTGCATTAGGCCATGCATTGCCTTTGTCTTTGCCTTCTCAGCAGTGCAAGATAGCTTGATGCAAGAAAAGAAAAGAGAAGTTAGCACCAATCTGTAATGCTCACACATTGTGATGGAGGATGACTGAGGGCCGAAGATGCCAGCTGAAAAACCTTGGAGTAAATTCAGGAGGTAGCAGATGGTGCATTGCCGGTCAGGGTCCAGTCCAATAAAAGTCTTTCGGGGTGAGCCCACACTGAATAACCTTACCAACTTAAGTTATTAAAAGGTTATTTAAGTAAAATTAAATGCTGTGAATTCTCACAGAGTCTTCTGTGTTGCATCCTCCTGATTTTTTGCTGGCACAATGAAATATTATTTCCCTGGATTCCTCCCTCCCCTGCCCTGGTCAGTGATAAACAAGGAAGAGTGTCTCTCCTCCACAAAGCTCTCACCCTGCTCTACCTCCTTGAGAGCTCAGTGGCAGCTAAAGATTATGCTTGGGTAAGGCCTCTCCTCTGACTCCCAGGGGAATCAGCACTGCTAATTCACTTTTTCCTTGCCGCTGCCTGCAACATTCCTCTTGGATGAGCCTGCTCCAGAAGGAACATGGTCAAGTGAACTGAATGTCAGCAGCAATTAAATTTGTGATTTTCTCTAAGCAAATATCCTCGCTCAGTAATTTTAGTTTGTTTGTTTTTCTCAGGAAGCATCTGTAGTCAACTTCTGATGAAGTTTTTTTTGACTCAAGTGAGCAAGAACTGTGAAAATAATACTTTCACTTAAGCACATTCAAGTTCCAGTTATAAAAATACAACTGTTGCCGGGTGGGCAACTAAATTTAATGCATAAATGTTTGGGAACAATGAAATCTACATATGTATTTGCAATGCTGCCTCTATCAGCTCTTGCACCTTTCTTTTACAGTGGCAGTGATTTTCTGAAAAGGAATAAATCTGTCTGCTAATTAAATTTCAGCATAAGAAAGTTTTTGGGCTTACCATCAAAATAAAGTGGTTTGCTCACAGTTCTGTAGATTTCGTTTCAAATTCAAAGTACAAATTTTTCTTCTACTATGCAATTACACATCTGCATGTAGAATAGTGTGCCCTTCATTCAACCACTTCCTGGTATTAGCTGAAGGTTAGCCATATCTTGTCATAAATTGTACCTCTCTTTAAGGAATCCATAAATTAGGCAGTAATTGAATGGCATTCCCGTTCATATTTACCTATTCTAAGTCCGCATT
Source organism: Haemorhous mexicanus (assembly GCF_027477595.1). Lineage (NCBI taxonomy): Eukaryota > Metazoa > Chordata > Aves > Passeriformes > Fringillidae > Haemorhous > Haemorhous mexicanus. Next base: position 123,612,851 of record NC_082341.1, read on the forward strand.
AAGCAAGTATTTCCTTGACTGCTAATTTTAAAATCAATTGGAAGTCATGTTTGGAAATTTCATTGCGTAATATAGCTGACTGGAGTCATTAACTTGTGCATAGCATTAATGTAAAATCCATCTGGAATCTACTGCTTGAGGCAAAGGCAAAAAGCAGTTTGTTTACAGCAATAGTGATGGAAGATAGTCTCTAAATGCTCACAGGAAGTGTATATTATTTGAAAAAGGGAATTTGAATTTACCCAAAGGCAAGCAGACTGGAAGAGAAAAACTTAGGCAATTTTTTTTTTTTTCCTGAGGCAACAGTGGACAAAGAAGCCAGCTTCCACACCTCTTCTTTCAGGGCTGGATATGTGCCCTCTGTAACAACAGCAGGGAAAGAAACACTCAGGTGACAGCTTAGTGATTTATGGTATCTAGAAAGACTGATCCAAACCTTGAAGACAAATGGAGTAACCCTCAGCTTTACACTGCTGTAACTTAGAGCAGCATTTGCGTGTGGGTAGTAGAGGAAATACAAGGCACTTATAACTGTGGCACAAAAGTCCTTTGTAAGGTAGACTCTATGTGATTTTTTTCAATAGGTATAATGTAAGTACTTAGCAGTGTCTTTCTCTGGCCCCTTGACATTTAAACAGGAATCTATTAGTCAACTGGTGTCATTAGCTAAAGTACATTCTTTCTAAGGATGACACTGATGATCTAATCGATCATCATTATTAAGCTAACATCAATCACCTGCAGCTAGGCTACAGAAGCTGCCTGATAGATAAAGTTCCTCCACTAAAGTTGGAGGCAACAGACTTCTCTATTCCTTGATGGTTTTAAAACTCATAAAATGTTGACAGGCCAAATTTTGCCACTGGTTTCAGCGGTAGTGTAATTTTAGATTTATGTTGCTGTAAGAAAATAAGAGGAATCTGTTTCCTTGTTTCAGCAATGGGAAGACCATAAAAGTGTCATGGTTATGGCATAGCTCAGAGAATAAATTAGACAGTTGCCTGTTCGGCATCAAAGACAAAATTTATTGACAATTCTCAGCTTTAGACATCAGTCTAATAGAGTGAGATGAACTCTTAGAAATTCCTAGTCATTTTCACTGCAAATTTTAGCAAAAAAATTAGAGGACATCCTAGAAATACTGAATATTGATCTGAATATTCATTCATCCACCCAGCACTGACTGCATTCACTGTGCTCCCTTGGTTTGTTGAAGTTATTTTATAGACAATTATATATGCATGTTGAGCAAAGTTAGAAACTCTTATGATGCTATTAATTGTGTTCAGGAAACGGGATACCACCAGCTTCTGGACTGGTTCTTTTCTCTGTTTGTTGATGAGAATTGTGTGAATCATGAGAGTGGGCGTGGATGGACCTTGACCTCCACCAAGGTGATACTTTGAGCAGTAAACAAGTGTGAGGAAAGAGGTGAGCTTTGCCAGGAAAAGGGCAGGCAAATATTATCCTCTTCAAGGAAGGAAACAAGAAACAGACTCTAAACACTTCTTTAGTCATTATTCAGCTATTCTTCTCCTACGATAATGTAGGACTGATTTTTTTTAGTGCTAACGAGCTCAGAGACTGCATGTTCCTCACAGCAGAGATCTGGCACCAAGCTGGGTCTGGAAGGATTATGGCATTCTTGAGCTGGTAGATACACAAGGCTGTAGCAATCTCCATTCCCAAGCCTGCGCATAGAAAAAAATCTCCTTCTGCTGAGTTCTTAAAGGGAAAACAGAGAAGTCCCTGACCATGAGTAAACAGAACGTGGGCAGAACTGACTCGCGCATTCCAAAGACCTGTGCCTTGATGGCTGCCATGGGAATAGCAGCAAGGCTGTGAAATAACCCCATAAAGGCACGTTTCCCAGCCATGGCAGTGAGATCTGGGCAAGCAGAGCCTGTGCCATAGGGAGGAGATGCCATCCCAGCCCCTGAAAGACAGGAATGAAAGGGAGAGGAGCAGCAAGCCAAGATGGGGGTGCCTGTCAGGTCTGCCTCATCCCTGTCAGATGTCAGCTGCCTCCACGGCTTCTAACTATAAATGTGACAGATAGGTGCCTGATGCCAGTGAGTGCTTAAGATCATGCATGATGGAAGGATCTGAGATTATGGTGCTGTCAGTGGATTCTGTGTCAAACTGGAAATTTATATTTAGTATTTACCTCACTTGAAGCTACTTAAGTTATTACCAGAATTCTTAGCCAATTCTGGGCTCCGCTGCCTCCACCTTTATCTCTGACTGATAAGTTATGGAAGTGATATTCAAAAGAGCCTGTGGGAGGCAGGCACCCAACCTCCAAAGAAATTCTGTAGAATTTGGGTATCTCAAAGCTCCTTCAGAACCTGTGTCCACTGATTGCCAGGTAAATTGATTGGATTAACCCAATCCCTCAGACAAACTGTAAGTGATGAAACGAGGTGCCAAAGACCTGGGGAGACAGAAGAGCCCAGCAGCAAATCCTGGAATGCCATTAAATGATGTAAATGACCAGATACAAGCTGGCCTTGCTCAAAATGCCTGGTCCAAGTGCCACCTACTTCTGTTCCAGATTCAGGACAACCTCTCCAGTTACCTGCACCAGTCTCCATCAGCCCACCTGCAACTATGCCAGGATCATCTTGTCACTGTAATTCTACCATGGTGGCTCAAGAGCTACAGTTTTCTCAGGTGGATGAGTTCTCACCAGAATAAGTCTTGCACCAGAACAGCAGCCTTTGGGCAGGCTCTGATAGCACCTCTAGACATTTATTCAGAGAATGTTTTAGTCTGAAGCAAAAAGAAGGATATGACAAAAGGGAACTTCAGCTTTACTAAAATCAACTCCACTGAGACAAGAGATTGACCATCTAGCAGACAAACATGCTTGGATGGATTTCTTTCTCTTCTTCCAGTTAAAAGTCATAACCAGTCTAGTTCTTAGTTAATTTTGACATAACCTGATCATCAGCAAATCATAGTGTCTTTATGGTCCATATTGCCAAAAATGTTGAGTTTGAAAAGCAAATAGAAAAAATGCTGGATTCTCTGTCTCAACAGTCCAGTGATAGCATGTGGTTTTCCTCCTTAATGGTGAACAAAAACAGGAGACTACTGGGCTAGAATTTTCTATTTATATTTTTAGATACGGATATAAATATTCTGTCTGATGTAAATATCTGTAAAAGATAAGTTAGTGGGAATCTTTCACCCTGTTCCTGAAATTACTCTTGGATTTGCAATAGACTCCACAGTTATCCAGCAAATAAAGCCTGATGCACTCAAAACCTACTGGTGTACAACTATAAATGATGTCCCTGAAAGATTCTAAATCTGCCTTTGAATATCATCTATATTTAACATAGAAATCTAATTAACAACAACCAGTTCACAATCCTCAGTTCTGTATGTTGTGTACAAAATTTCTTAATCTATATATAAAAAAGCACTTATAGGTTGACAGATACGCTTCTCTTGAACCGATTTTTGTAGCTCTGAATCACATTCTCATAATTTTTTAATGTGCTTTTACCAAATTGTCAGCACATTTCCAGATTAAGGTTTTAATATCACTCATTACTTTTAATGTTACAAAATGGCAGTAGGGGAGTTATTACTTTAAATAAAGACAGTAACCACTCACATAGAAAGTACTCCATACTTAATGAATTGCACTAATAAATATTTATTTAGTCTACAGCACGAGTAAAAAGCTCTTCCAGCTGCATCAAATTGACAATATCTTGCACTGTTAATTCTTAATTTTCATGGCTCCATCTGATATTTAAAAATTTTAAAAATGTTCCACACTCATTTACTGGTGGAAAAATACATATAACTTCAGTAAGTAATATTACTAGGATCTCATTTTAAAATGGTTTAGCTTTGGTTTATCATTAGACAGCTCTTGTCTAACAGATTGGCTCACCATACCTAAGAACACCTGAAAGACAGAGAATTTTCCCACGAGGAAAGCTTCCTGTGTACATCTGAACACACTCTGCTCAAATTCTAGGCAAAACTTTTGAGAACAAGTTTTAATAGAAGCCTATTTCTTTCTTCATACCCTTCAAGAGGAGGAACTGTTGCTTGCTCTGACCTTTCTCAGAATGATGCACTAGATCTATACCTGAAAGGCTCAAGCTGACTTTTACAGTACCTACTTCTGAAAGGGTGGGCTCTCAGTGCCCAACAGAAATAAATCAAATCAGTGACCTTTACTTTAAATATATCTGTATCATCTCCCAGTGGTCTAATGGTTTTTGCTTTCCCATCTAGGGTTAGAGGGGTGAAGAACTTACCTATCTGTCACAATCTGTGCAAATCCTTGCTGTTTTTCTCCCAACACAAACACAAAGGTTCCCAGATTCCTTGGGCACATTCAGCACTGATCTGCCTTATAAGATACTGGGAAGACTTTGTTCTCACTTATACCCACAGAAATCAAGCCAGTGACTCAGCATACCCTGAAGTTAATAAATCCTCTAGGACTCCCTCCCTAGCTGACTCCTTATTCAGACCCAGTTTTCCATTCCTTCCTGACCCACCATCATGATGTTCAGGAATGCTTCCTGATATTTGAAAAACAGTGTGGCATTTACAAACCTCCAGCACACAGCACTATACAATAAATTAGGTCTGCAACTTGTTCAGATTATTTGATGGGTCCCTGATCACTATTAAGACATGCAGTGTTTACAAAAGGCCTCACCAGCCTTTTCAAAGTATACAAGGAAAAAAGCAAATGTTTCAAAAAATTTTGCCTCATTGAACATCAGAGCCAAACACCTTTACTCACAGGGGTTAGTTTCTGTTCATGTGTCAAATGTTATTATTATGATCAATTAAAATTACTCCAAACACTGGGATTTTTCAAAGCCTGCCAAAGAAATGACAAGAAACTGGGTTTTACAATGAAGGATGGTACCCAAATTTTCATTGCCATGTAGAAACTGCAAGTCAATGAATGGTTCTTTAGATAATATTTCCTGTCTTCTCATCAGGAATCCTAACTTACCCTGAGAGATCACATCAGGTTGAAGCTTCCTGAAATCCTCTTGCCCAGATCCTTTAGCATGCCTTTCACTCCTCACCACTCCCCTCCTTACACTTGTCCTTGCTGACTATTATTGTCTCAATGCCTACAAAATTCAAGCTAGGAGCCCCTGTTGCCCTGAGGTCAAGCATACAGAATTCTGCTGATGCTGCTTGTCAGTTCCAAGATGTTGAATCTTAAAACACCTGCATCTTTGGGGTATCTCACTCTAGAACAGTTCATTTGGGGATCACCATGGAGAAAAGAAAACAAATCTTGGGGGGGGTGGGGGGGGGGGGGTGGGAAGCAAGGAGAAGGAAAACAAAGCCAGAGATATTAAGTCATGAAAACTAGACTGCTGGTTATACAAGCATTTCACTACTTTGCCCTTTAAAATGGACTTCTACATTTTTGTTTGGCAAGATACTGAAATTTGCTGATAAATATTTATACTTCCTTTTTTATTTGAGCAAATGTAAGTGAAATGTTTTAATTTATGCCTTGTATATTCTCATGCTAATAAATATATGGTAGAAATAAAAATGTTAAGAAAAGATAACCTGAAATAAGGCAAGATATGATGAAAAAGAAAATTAAATGGGTATATCCTTAACAGATAACAGCAATGTTTTTTATTTAAAGAAAATATACTAGTGCTCTCTGTATTAAATGTTAATTCCCAGAAGATTTTATATCATCAAATGTTTATGCATCTAAGATATAGAAACAATAACAGATTTATTCAAGTTTTCCTCTGGGACTTCATCTGGTGAATGTCTGAATGCAAGTGACTTATTAATTAAAGATGAGGAGAACTTCTGCATCTGAACTGTTAAAATAAAGCATGCCAGTTTTGTCCTCAGCCAGTATAAATCAGTCCATAAGTTTCATTCTTCATTCTTCGGCATCAATGAGGTCTGTGTATGGTACCAGTGATATCACTAGGCTTGCAACCAGCAAGAATTTATGTTAAGAGAGAAGAAAATCAGTGTGGTATACCTTCCATGCTGTATAACAGCCAGGGTTTAAGCATATTTATTTCAGGCATAAATCAAGTGGTGAAACATTCATAAATGTGATATATAAACATCACTTACCATGGAGCCTCGTGCAAAATCCATTGAAACAGATGAAAATACTTTCTTGATCTCAAGGTCATTGGATTTCTTCCCTTCCATACAATGGTGTGGTGTTCCCTTTAAGCAGAAGTCTATGAGACCTCTCAGACAGCAGAAAATACCGTGAGGACTGGCACTTCTGAGAGAGGAAAGGTCAATCAGCCCAACCTCTTTTTAAATTAAAATTATTAATAGTGTTTGCACACTAATCTATAAGCAATTAGACTGGGATCTCTAAAGATTCTTTTTGGGATATGAAACATCCAATTTGCAGTTATCTTCTTTGTCTGACAGGAGCTGAATCCAGAGACTGCCCTAAATATGAGGTGTCCCTTGAAAGGAATAGAGGATGGAGAAGGCAAGAAAAGTCTTAGTATAACTTAACTGCTTAGTACTAATTTCTTTTTGAGGGGAGAAGAAAATCTTTCCATTTTCACCTTTCTAATGAGTCTAAACATGAGGCACATTAGTCACATTCTGTATTTGTTTGTCCTGTGTCCTGTACAGCTCCCAGCTGGGATTGTACTACCCAAGAGCAGTCAACTGGAGGTAGCTGGAGTGCCCACAGAGGATTTTTTCTTATCCATGGAGGATTCAAAAATCCATAGAGGATTTTTCCTTGAAATTCCTACCCTTAATAAGGCGACCACTGGACATGAACCTCCTTCAACTGCACTCTTCTCAAATGGCCTAAAAAACAGGCAAGGGATAGCCATGCAGTTTTTCCTTTTCAGGCTGGTCTGTTTTGCAGCAAGTGATTGGAGAGTCAGAGGCTGCAGCCTGACTGGCAAAGTCTTCCCTGGTGGGCAGCCAAGTGACAGGTTGTCCCAACAGGGTGACAGGGCATCTGTGTTTGTCTCCTGTTTGTGTTGGTATTTCATTATTTGTACACAAGGGGATAACAGGGACAAGTGTAACTGGGAAACTTTTCCCACCATCTCCCACCGGCCTCTCCACCTTAAAAAATCCACACATAAAACAATCTCCGAGACACTTAGAAATGTGGGTATCAAAACTGCTTTGCAGAGGCTAAAGTTGACCCAGTATCTCCCACTTTGTGATAGGGAATGCTCTTGCCCTAGAGTTACTGGTCTAAACAGGAGCCACTGCCACCCACATCCTTAGGATTTACAGTTCCACGAAAAGGAGAGGAGTACACATGGTTCAAGCTGAACACAATTTGTTCCCCATTTTGCCAGTCATCATGCAGCCCTAATTTTGAACATTAGCAAACACCTCTATTTTTACAGTATCTTTATTCAAGAACTCTGACTTCACAGAAAATTACAGACACTTAGAAGCAAGAAAGGAGGAAAAATATTTATGCAGTGTCACTTTTGATATCACTTTATACAGTGTGCTAGAAGCATTAACTATTACAAAGGTTTGCTTGTTCAAAGTGCTGTGTTTATAGTAGCTTAATAAAGCCTGTCATGGTTTATAACTACCTAAACAGCAGCAGAATTCTGGTACAGAAAAAAGTACATAAGTACTTACTAGTCAATGGATAAACTTGCTGCCTCTTTGGTGTTCCAGAGAGGCCAATGCTAAGAGGATAAATCCTACAGTCAGAATAGAAGAAGTTAAAATTTACATATTTGCTGTGACCTTTGACACCTTGCCACTACCAGCTGCTAAACTGCATAAGAATTGCCAAGAAGAAAAAGGCCATGGTGTCAACATAAGAAGGACTGAGGAAAAAAGGTAGTGGGCAGAATGATGTAAAGATTGTCCTTTGCCACTGCAGGAAAAACAAAGGAAGGACCCCAGGGAAAGCTGTGCTCCAAAAGCCATGTAATCCCTCTCAGGGGCACTCTAAGCTTTGTCAAACACCCACCACAGAGCACCTGGTGGACAGTCTTGTTGAAGGCTCTGACCTTTTCCCTCAGCCAGCCAGAACTCCCCTTCCACACCAAACATATCTACCAGCAGCTCTGCTTACCTTGTTCCTGCAACTTGGCAAAAACTGGCCTGTCCACTGGTGTGGTTGGGCTTTACTTCTGCATCCAGATCCACAGATGGGGACTGGGTAGCTGACAGGCAGTCAACAGTAGAACTTGGAGCCACCGCTGGTAGAAAGTGTCTTGACTGAAAAGTTTGCCTGACTTTTTTATTTTTGTATTTTGATTTGATGTGCAAAAATGCCTGTAAGCACTCTGACAGTAATTAAATTTACAATCGCTATAGGATTACTCTGTGAACTATGCCAATGTAGGTATTGACAAGGTGCCCATAAAACCATACTGTTCCAGCACACAAAATGAACATTTGTGTCATGCTGAGGGAGTAGTGCTGTTGTTGGTGTACGCTCACCTCCCACATGAAATGCCATCACACCTGTTAAATGACACTTGAAAATGTGTTAGCACTTAACCAGAAATATTTTCAAAATAACACTTGAACATAAGAGTCCTTAACTGCTGGAAACTTTCCCCTAATTTCCTGCTAACATTTACTTTCTGAAGAAGCTCACTTCCCAAACATATTGCAAGAAAAAGATTAGACCTACTGGCTGAGCTGAATGGCTAGACTATGAATGCTTTTTAATAAGATCTTGACATTTCTCATTCTGACCCCACTTAACACAATGCTTTTCAATTTTGCTTCCTGAAAACATGTTTTATTGAAAAGAAAGAAACAAAAAGTGTAAAAACCTCTAGCAAATATCCAGAGCTTACCCACATCATGTTAAATAGAAACTGCTGAGAATATTAATGTTGCACAGGCAAGCACTTAAGAAAATGCTTGAATTAAAGTTGCCCACAGTAAAAGTGGTGCATGACTCTGAAACTGAAGACATAGTCATAGGGCAAACAAGAAGAGTGTGTTAATCATAATAATAAATAAAATAAATAATAAATAAATAATAAAATAAAATAATAAATAATAAAAATGTTAATAGAGTGATTGTATGGGCAACCTAATCATGTAAGTTTGTATCTTTTATGTTTGAAGCTTCCAACTAGAGTATTCTGCTCAGTTGTTTTATATATAATTTTCTAGCTCTGCTAGAAATGCTGGAAATTCTCCAGGGTTGTTTCTCAGTGACACTCACCATCAGCAGGACCACAGTCACCAGACAAGACAGGAACAAACATGATTTCTAGGAAGCTCATACCCAGACCCACCAAAGCTCCAGCTTCTGGTCAGGCTGTGACTCAGCCCTGCAGGATGAGAGCAAGAGAGTTGAAGGTGAACCAGAATCTCAGTGCAGGCATTTCACAGGCAAGCGCTGGTATGAAGTTCTGCTGGGTCGGTCTGGGATAGAGTTGGCTTTCTTCACAGCATGTCACATGCTGCCATGGTTTGAATGGTGACTAAAACAGTGTTGGTAGCACACCAATCTTTGAGCTATTGCTGAGCAGGGCTTTCTCTGTTCCTGGCTCTGCCCCCTGGGGAGCAGGCTGTGGGTAGGCAAGAGACTTGCTGGTGGAACAGCTGGGACAGCTGACTTGAATTACCCAAAGGGATTTTCCACACCAAATAACTTCATGCTCAGCAATAAAACCTGGAAAGACCAGTTTTCAAATGGCTACTTTCCAAACTAGCCATTGCTCATAGACTGACTTGGCACCTTCTGGGTGATTATTCTTCACATTATTTTTTTCTCTCTCTCTATCTCTCTCATCCTTTCACTGACTAAGCTGTATTTATCTCAACCTAGCAGCTTTTTCCCTTTTTCTCCTCTCCCCCATCCCACTGAAGGAAGGAAGAGAGTGAACGGCTGGGTGGGGACTCAATTGTTAATCAGGATCACCCAAACACAGAAGGTCCTAAGCTTGATTTTCCTGTTGCAGTCAGTGGTTAGTTAGTGCAAGAGCTGGATACAAGGTGCCCATTCATCATTGCACCACACCAACAACAGCATCGAGAAAAATGGCACGGTTGGTGCTCTAAAGCCAGTGGGGAGAATCCACCATGCTGGCTTTTCCTCAAACAAGTTGAGGAATCTGATCAGGACGCTTCTTTGACCAGTACAGAAGAGCAAACATCCCTGTGCTACTGGAATCCAGGAGCTGAGGAACCAGCAAATAGGTTGTAGAAGAGATGGTAGTCACCAGCTAAAGAAAATCTTGTTCCTCTCTTCAAACCTATAACTTTGATTCAAGATTTAAATGTCAGTGCTTTTCACATCCACTTTTGCCCACCTCAGGCTAGTCCTACGATAGAAATGTTTCCATGTTCTTCTGTGCTTAGAAATGATTTTCAGTGGACCTGACGTTTTCCTGACCGTACTGTGATGACTAATGTCATTTTCTAACTTGAGTTTGACAACAGTCAAAAAATTCAAGAACTGTTGTGCTTCAAAATGCAGGAAGTCCTGAGCCATGAGACAAATTCTTAGTCACACCATTTACCCTAGGACGTGAGTTTTCGACAGGATAACAAGATTATTTGGTTTTTTTTTTTGCTTCCAATAATGTTCCTAAAGCTTCAGATTTACTTGAAATAACTCATCATGTGGCCTTTATTTGCTTTGCAATTTTCAAAAGAGTTAATAAAGGATTCAGTGAAGAGCTCCCACAGTCAAGTGCAGTGGCCTATGGTGACAAATCAGCAAAAGAGTGTTTGTGATATCTATACCATCACCAGCAAGTAGCAGGCATCACTCTCAGACTGTCTCCCATAGGATGACCTCATGACACAGGGATTGATAAAAATCATAACCAACATTGCTACCTACAGCAACAAAACCTCTACCTATTGCAACAAAAATGAAGTAGCTGTGGAAGTTTGATAAAGTCCTGCAGAATTCTGAATGATCTTAAAGTATGCTACTGGCCCTTCCTTGCTCTTTGTAAGAGTGTCATAGTCTGTCATATTCTGAAGTTGGGTAGAATTTTTTATTAGTATCAATATGCACAAGAATTAGTCCCCTCCTAAACACACACCAAAAATACCTTTTAATATGCTGCTAAGATGTAGCCACCTTTTGAAGGTCTGGGGCATTTTGAATACGATTTAATGGCAAGTGTGAAAAACAAATGAGTGTCATAAGTAGTCCCCAGAGGTTTCCAAATGCCATAAGCAGACAGAGAGTTATTGATTGTTGCTTAACATGCCTGTAGAAAATAATGAGGTAACAGCATCTGTGCTGTAGCAAATAAAGTTATTCTGTCTGTTGTGCCAGCACCAATATTTGGACATGCCCAGAGCTGAAGACTCATTATTTGTAATGCCAGCTGCACTGTAACCAGAAGGGACAGCAACCAGGCTCCCAAGCCCTTGTGCTTTTGCTGTCTCACACCAAAATCATGAGGCAGTTTGAGGAAGAAAAGGGAAATCAATAAGTAATTATTTTACAGCCCTCACCACTCTTTGTCCATGTCAACTAATTGAACTTATAAATAATTCATGAGTTTCTTGCCACCTTGCTGGAGACAGACAGCAGTTTCCTACAATGTGTCATTGCTGTTGATAAAGAGGTGACAGGGATGATCTTTCCCCATCTCCTTTCGGTCACGAGTGGACTCCTGAGTTTGACAGTGGTGGTTCAGGGTCTCTGCCAAGCTGAGCAGGGGTGGAGGGGCAAGAGGAAGGTCCAGGGTGCTCAGGCTGCATAATAACCAGTATTATGTATTGTATTCTCTCTGCTCCTAACAGTACAGGTGGGCCTGGAGGCTGATGTACAAGGTCTCCTGTCCATCTGCAGTGTAGGTCATGCAGTAGACAACTGGGGACTGCCAGGGCACTGAAAGATCTGGGCTCTCTTGGGAAGCAGTGGGAGTCCCCCAGCACAGCAGGACAGACCCTGGCAACCCATCCTGTCCAACCCCAGACAAGATCAGGGCAGTCAGGGGGCATGGTGGTAGCCTCAGCTCCAGGCATCGGGCAACTCCCTGGGGATGGGCCAGCATTAGGACAGGATGTCAGACCACAGGTAAGGGTCAGGATCAGATCCAGTGAGTGTAAACAGGGTCAGACATGCCCAGAGAGGTTTGGTTCAGTTCTGGCTGCATCATCTCCATGACCACAGGGTTAGGGACTGCCCCCAGGTGCACCAGCACTGGATCAGGGAATGTGCTCAGGGCCCTGGCAGGCAGGAAAGATAAAACCCTCATGAGATGGGTTTGTGAGAGCTGGAGAAAGTGGGTAACCTGTCAGGACACCTTCACCCCCCTGTACTTGGCAGTGGTGAGGCCACACCTCGAACCCTGTGTTCAGTTTTGGGCCTCTCACTACAGGGAATACATTTGAGATGATGGAGTGGGCCCAAAGAAGGGCAGCAGAGCTGGAGAAGGGTCTGGAGCACAAGTCTCAAGAGGAGCAGCTGGGGGAGCTGGGGGTGCTTAGGCCGAAGGCAAAGAGGTTCAGAAGGGACCCTGTTGTTCTCTACAGCTACCTGAGAGGAGGCTGTAGCCAGGTGAGGCTCCCCCAGGTAACACATGATAGGACAAGAGGAAATATTGTCAAGTTGAAACTGGGAAGGTTTAGATTAGATATTGGGATTTACTTTTTTTTTTTTTCTCAGCAAGGGTTGTAAAGCATTGGAACAGAGTGCCTGGGGAAGTGGTGGAATAAAACAGTTTATTTAGAAGATGCCGTGGAGTTGTTTAGACCTGCAGTCAGTGAGTCTCAAATTGGCATGAGGAAGCTATGGAAAGAGAAACTGGAGCCAGCTGCACATGGAAGTGGAGATGGAGCAAACAGCTGGGAGGAGAGCAGCAGAACAATGGCTGGCACTACTCAAACTGTAATTCAGTGATTAGGTCATGGGTGAAACCCACAGTGGTTTTGCCATTGACTGCACTCTAGAGCTCCAAACTGCTGTAGGTCCATCAGCACAAGCAGGGTGTAACTTCAGGGCTGTTACAAATGCATTTGAACTTTTAAATAACAAATTGCCTTTGGCCTCCACTAACAACTCACTTCCCACTCTTTTCTCATGCTGTGCTTGTGGCTGTAGCTGTAAACTAACCATGGACAGCCACTCAGCAGGAATAAACTGTCACTGATCTTCTGGATTGAGTAGCAGCTGCTTAGATTTAAATCTACCTGAGATCCTACTCTGGAAGTTTGTCAGTTAGATGAAGAAAGCGTTAATTCTGAAATCTTTTGTACTTTAAAATGAAAATGTCTTTGTGCTCTAAATCTAAGCCTGTATCAGCTGTAGTTTACTAGGAAGGTAATATGAAACATGAAGAACAGGATACAATTCAGGTAAATCAGAAATCAGGTTTGATAATATTGAAGGACTTTTACCTCCTGCAGTAGTATGTAATAGCAAGTTGGTTAATCAGCAGAGGAAATGCACAGGAGCCCTATAAATTATTTAATTCAAAAGTGACAGGAAAAGATTGTTAATGAGTGACACTTTCATATAATGTCCTCATGGGGAGACCACCTGTAGTTTAATGAATTAACATTGTTACCAGGATCTTTGCTTAAGACTTATACATTTAATCTGATTGTGTTAAACATGCCACTTATTTATCTTTATTAATGGGATTCCTATTTTTAGATACAGGACTCAACATGAGCAATGGGACAATATAATCAAAAGTGGCTTCCATGATACATACTCTTTATGGAAAGAAGGCAGTTTTTTCTCTGGGGATTCCTTTCATTCTTCAGTTTTTCATCTGATCTTGCTGGAACTGCAAGTACAAACCATGACAGAATCAGCATCTAAAGAGCAGAAGATTATAAAGACTAATTAGCTGATGCAGGAGGCTTGATCCTATCAAGCAGCTTTGGCTTTAACTTCAGGTAATAATTTTTATTACAACCAGGGAAATGTTGTATTTAATTCCAAACCCTGCTCTGTGCAGTTATGTCTGGTTTTACCTACAGTTCATCCCATGCTTATAGCCACACAGCAATATTGTCCTTTTCATTTCACTACTCTGATTTATTCCTGGTCTGTTCCTTCTACTTTCAAAAGTTTTGTCCATCTTTCAAAGAAATTATGGTACACCTGCAAAACATACAGAAATTGAGGCGTGACGATCTCCTGCTCCTACTGCCCTTCAAAAGCAAGGCTTCAGATTAGGTTGCCAAAGTCTCCATCAAGCCAAGGCTTGAGGAACTCACTTGTAGTGAGGGAGATGTCACCACTTCTCTGTGAACCCTCATCCAATGCCTAACATAATCTCATCATGATTTTTGTTTTCATGTATCCAAACAGAATTTCCCCTGAAGTAGCTTGTGTCTGTAGTGTCTTGTCCTGACTCCATCTACACTTTTTTCCAGTTGTTGGGGCATCAGATTATCAAGTACTGTAAATCAGCACAGTTCTGCTAACCCTAACCACCTGCAAAGGCAATCCTGAGCGTTCAGGATCTGTGCTTTCCCTACCCTGATGTGACATCAGAACAAGTATCCATGGGAGTCTCAGCTTGAGAGCCTGCAATCAGGGACCAGAGGCTACTAGAGGTATCGAGCTGCCTGCCTCACTGACCTTCTGAACATCTCTGCAGATGATGTACAGCAGGGCTACTTGGCCTGGAATGTTTGGGTTAGAGCCAGCCAGCCTGAAGACTAATCCATCTTCTGCAAAAGACACAGAAATGTCAGCAGGGTGTGACTGGAAGCCAAAGAAATTGTTCCAGCAGTCCATGACCTGCTGCCTCCCTTTCCTGAAGTACTGCAGCAGCCCTTCCTGCTACATCCAATCTCATGACCTCTTCCACATACTGCTCTTGTCAATTTTGTTCATGTGACAGAGTATGCTGGATTACACAGCAGAGAAACTGCCTCTGCATGGAGCCCACGAGACCTTCCACACAGCACCTCTCTTCAAAGCCAGCATATTTCACCTGGCCCCTAGTTTATCCTAACCTTCCCCTAACTTATGTAACTGTTTAAATAAATTTCCTGCTTTGGGTTTAGGGGGTTTAGAATTTGTGGGGGTTGGGGTTTTTGGTTAGTGGTGTTTTTTGGTTGGGTTTCTTGGGGTTTTTTTGCAGGGGCAGGGCAGGCAGTTCTTAACTAGATACTTAAAGCTTGGGTAAGGAATAAATACCTTTTTGATTATTGTTCAAATTCCAGCCAAACACAGCAAGACAACTAGAAAGGTCTTTTAGCAAACGAAAAGAAGGGGCTTTCCACAGGCAAAGAATCCAGAGAAGTAACCAGGAGGCAAAGGAGCTGTCAGAGCAGTGAATGGTCACACTGTCAGCAGTGTCAGCACTCCATCAAAGGCTGTGCTCGAGCTGCGGAAGAAAACTGGAAATAAGAAATGAAAAGGCTAGAAAAGACTCCTTTCGGAGACTCACCCACAAGTAACACAGTCCTTCCACACCCTCTCTCTTACCCTAGATGAGTGATTGATTACATGTGAGGTGCAAGAGACAACTGGACACAGATTGACACAGATTGCTGTTTCAATGAAGAGATATGGCATGGATCTGATTCCCTTCACCCAAGAGATGTGGAAACAAATTAGTTCAGCCCAGGCAACAGGAAGAGTTATAAACACATAAAACTATACATAAGACTAGTTTGAGAAAATTCAATTTGAATTAAACCTAGGCAGCATGACTGAACAAGACTGCTACATATCAGTGCCAAGCACCCCATGAAAATTAACTTTTTAAAAATGCAGCCAATACCAACAAAGAGGAAACACCACACTTGGGAAATGATAAATTCTCATTCATCTGAAATTGCTGGTAGTGCTCTCAGGTCACTCCAGACTTTCTGGCACTAATTAATCTTCTAATTAAAAAAAAAAAAAAAAAAAAGTGAGTTTTCACTGTCATTCTCCCAAAGTGGGAGATGGAACTGAGGTCACAACATCAGTTGGGGTCACTCTTTGTTCATGGGTTTCCTGGGGGTACAGGGAAACACTGGCTAGAGGCCAGCTAAGTCACCTATGTTCTGATTTCTTCTACCTCAGCTCACCCATGTGGCCATCATCCCAAAAGTCCAGGTGTCTTCTTTTTTCCCTTGATTCTAACACTTTATTGTTGCATTTTTGCTATCTTGCCAATCCTTTCATAAAACCTTGCACAAGACCTAATAGAAAATGTGAGCCCAACCAAATCTAAATGAAGATTTGCCCCAAACTGGAGAGTACCAACTTGAAAAAGTCCTATCTAAACTAGCAATTAAGAACAAAAATACACTTAAAAATAGCGTCTTCCATATTCCCCAGCAGAAAACATTAATTTAGACCCCTTTTGAATACCAGTTTTGATGCAATTGGAATCAAAGAAGTTCAAGAAATACTGCACCATTTTCAATAAAAAAAAAGGTTGTAAAAAATGCTTAAAAAAAAGAAAAATCTTAACACCATTGAAAAATTTACTCAAAACCCTATTGATTGGGAAAAGAAAAGTTAGCTTTGAAAGTTTTTATCACTTTTCTTGCTGACTGAAGCCCACAAAAATGACCTCACTTGTCTTACAAAAATGGTTGTTACCAAAACTGCCCTAATCTGAAAAAGAGCTATATGTCAGATCATTCAGCATCTATGTCTGGAAGGAAAACAGAATGGCACTATGTTACAAATACAGATTAAGGTTTAGACACCTACATATAATATTGAAATTATCTCCTGTCCAAATACCCAGATATTTTGATTCATTTGTCTTATTTCTTGAATTATGCTGAAGGCTGCCTTTATTTTCCTTTCCAAGGAAGGATAGCAGGATCCTGAGGTGGAGTAAATGTTTTAATGCAAAAGTAAAAGCAGCATATTGTTCTATACACAAGAATGAGTAAGATGATCCACTCGTGGTCAAGCAAGTGCCTTTGGTGGATGTCCAGCCAATTTATTCAGGGCCTATTATCTTGTCTACAATATAAGACACAAAAAAACCTAAACCCTAAACATGGAAGATTTATCTTAAACAGTTTTTAGAATAGTTACATTCTTGCAAATAATTAACAAAGTCCCCACTACACTAGCTAGACATTCAAATCCACCTAGTGTCTTTGTTGACACCTCCCACACCTTTCCTAATGCAGCTGTGGATAAGATGGAGGATCCATACAGTTATTTTAGGAATATCTTCATCAGAGAACTGTTGCAAAATCTCACTAATGATGCAGAAATATACAACTGAAAATTTTGCAGACTGATGGTGGGGTTTGCACACCTTTTGCAAAAATCATTATGCAGTAGAAGTCAAATTTCATCCACTCCTCTACACACACGGGGCATCCAACAAGTGCATGCCCTCATAACAGGCTGTCATTTATGTCAGTAACAAAAGAATGTGTCTGAAGCAAGTTTATCATTTGAGAAAGCAGGTTCTATGATTTTGCTCTGATCTTCACTGTGTTCAAAAGGAACACTAGATGCATTTTTGGGGCAGAAATTTGCTGCTCAGCCGCTTTAGAGGGGCAGTGGGCACACGGGAATGATTGGGAAAGGAGCTGTAGAGCTCCAAGGAGCCACAGTGACAGCAGCAGCCCTCCCTGAGGCACTCCCTGCTCTGGGTGCTGCCATCAGGGCAGCTCAGGACCAGCACAGCCACACAGGATCTCCCATGCCCACAGGAGAACGTGGCCAGAACACAGCCTGGCCATCCTGGGCCGTGTTCCCACTTCCCCCACTGGGCCACATCCTGACCCCACTATGGACTAACACGCTGTCCCAGCCTCAAGCTACCCCCAGAGATGTGCCTGGGGCCCAGGGCTGCCCAGTGTCCCCCAGCTGCTGGGCTCCTGGCTGGGGCAGTGGGTCCCCAGCTGGATCCCACGGCTTGGCCCCACACAGTCATTCTGGCTTTGACCCACAGCAGCAGCTGCGAGGCATTTTGTGTTCAGTTTGCACAGAAGAGCTTTTGAGTTCAAGGCTAAAGAGCATCAGGCTTTCCATGAGAGATTCACCTCAACTGATTCTAAGGGCAGAAGCCACTCCTGAATGTGAGAACCTGGTCCCACATGAGTCCCTTAGGCTCTGCCACCCAGCCTCCTGCACTGCTGCAGCAAGAACAGACTCCCCACAGCTCCTGCAGGATACCTCCAGCCCTTCTATGGAATGGGTCATCTCTCAACACCTCTGCCAAGGAAACTACACTGAGCACTGACTCTCTATATGGTAAAAGTGAAATTCCTCTTTGGTTTCAGACAAATTTAGCAGTGACAGATGTTGCCATGGGAGACGAATGTCTGAGCCTCCCATCACTGCCAGCAGACCTTCAATCAATACAGTCAGGGGAGGTAAAGGTCTGCCCAGGCAGAATTTGTTAACTCTTTGGTGGGCTAAATCACTACCTTGGGTGTCAGGGACCAGCAAGAGTGGGTCTGCTTTGGAAGGGGAGCTGGGATCCAGGGTAGCAGCAGGATAGGCAGGGTGGAAGCCTTGCTGACACTGGGCACTTTTCTGGAGCATCCAGGAAAGAGGAGCTGAATTGACATGGCAATGGAAACCAGCATTAGCCAAGAGCCCTGTGATCCCACAGGGATAACCACATCTAAGCTGGTCCTGAGCCCAGGCTGCCAAACCTGGATTCAGAGGGATTTGCACAGTAAGCTACACTGGCAGTAAGCTACACTGTCTGCTCAGAGTAGGGGGTTGATTCCTCTGCCCAAGGGTGGATATCTTGTTGTACATCAGTGTAGCCCTCCTGGTCAGCTGCTGCTTCAGAAGGGTTGGTGTCTCCTGCAGGTCCTATAGCATGTCTGCCAGCCCTGGGCAAGTGCATTTGATTCTCTGAGGGATTTCAAGAAGCTATATACAGGAGTTTAGGCACCAGGCAACACCAGAGAGTGTCCTACTTGTAGGCACGCAGTTGTAATCGCACCTAAATCCCACTCCAGGGGACCTGCTCAGGTCACAGCTAACTGCCTGCACTCCCTGTGCCAGCAGTGGTGAGAGAAAAGCTCCAGAGGCAGTTCAGCTCATTTTGGGTGAGTTGGACAAATGCCTCTGTAGAGGTGCCTTTCATCTTTTGTAGGGAAACCTAGAAAGAATCACAGCGTTGTGAAGGTTGGAAAAGCCCTCTGAAACCAGTGAGTCCAGCAGTTAACCCAGCACTGCCATCCAACCTAAAGCTAAACCACCTCTCCATGTGCCATATTGAGACCTCCCCTGGCACAAATTGAGGACATTTCCTCTTGTCCTGTCACTTGCTACCTGGGAGAGGAGACCAACTCCTGCCTCACTACAAACTCCTTTCAGGTTGCTGAAGAGGGTTATAAGGTCCCCCAAACCTTCTTTTATTCAGACTAAACACCCCCAGCTTCCTCAGCTGCTCCTCATCAAATGTGCCCCAGACCCTTCACCAGCTCCACTGCCCTTCTCTGGAGATGCCCCAGCCCCTCAATGTCCTTCTTGTAGTGAGGTGCCCAAAACTGAACACAGGATTCAAGGTATGGCCTCACCACAGCCAAGTACAGGGGGACAATCACTGCCCTGGTGCTGCTGGCCACACTGTTCCTGATATAAGCCAGGATGCAGTGGCCTTCTTGGCCACCTGGGCATATGATGGCTGATGTGCAGCTGCTACTGACCAGCACTTCCAGGTCCTTTTCCTCTAGGCAACCTTCCAGCCACTCTGCCCCAAACCTGTACCATTGCATGGCGTTGTTGTGATCCACATGCAGGACCTTGCCGTTTACCTTGTTGAACCTCAGCCCCAAGACAGTTACCTAATAACCAGCTAGGGTGGGATGGGATTGGTCCCAACATTTGTTTTCAGAGATGTGGCTGTGCCAGAGATGACTAAAGACTAAAGCACATGATCCTAGTGCAAGTTCCTGGTGTAAGGACTAACTAACACTGAGGGCAGCTACACTGCACATACACCTGCAGTGTAAAAATCTGCATCTGGGTCTTCTCAGAAGTACCCCAACCATGGCAAAATGAATTCCCAGCTCCTTGGCTCCTGTCTGCATCCTCCTGGGAACTACAAACCAACAGCTCTCTGTTTTGTCTGCAACACTTGAATCATTCAAGAAGAAAGTCTCTGTGTGACCTAATACATAAAGGGCCCCACAAAAACAGAAAAGAAAAGCAATTTCCTCATTTATTCCCAGTAATTTAGTTGAAGCAACCATCAGTCAGCAGGTGAGAGACTTTGGCTCAGTGACCCACTCTCAGCTCTACACACCATTTCTCTAAAGCCCTTTCCAAAAGCAGAGAGAAGAAAGTGTAGACAGAAAGAATACATGAGAGCATCTAATCAGCTGTGTAGAGTACTCACTTGAGAGAGGAGAAATTAGCACTTCAGTTTCTGCATCAGCTATTATTTATTTCATCAAATGGCTGCCTGATATAAACCACAAACATTAATTGGCACGGAGAGTTGTGGTATCAAAGTTCTTTGTTCTTGCTCTTATACCCCAAGTAACTGTGGATTCCAGTGAAAAATTAGTAGAAATTACATAATTCATTTCCCTCTTTATATATCAACTCATCAAAAGCCTATTGAAATATTTCTTCCTGCTCTCTGCATCACACACCCCCAATAATCAGGCCTGGAAGTTTGTTAAGGTGACTAATACAACAATGCAGTATCTTGGCATGAAGTGATGTAAAGGTGGAGGCTGTAACAAGGACAGAGAAAGACTCTTTTCAGTGGTGCCCAGTGCTAGAAGCAGAGGCAATGGCACAAACTGAAACACAGGATGCTGCCTCTGAACATCAGTAAAAACCTTTTCACTGTGAGAGTGACTACACCCTGGCACAGGTTGCCCAGGAAGGTCATGGAGTCTTCATCCTTGCAGATACTCAAAAGCCATCATGACATGGTCCTGGGCAATGTGGTGACCCTGCTTTGAACAGGTGTCGTCCAGGTCCCTTCCCACCTCAGCCATTCTGTGAGCCTGGGCTTATTTCATTCTCTGGGTCTGGAGGAGCACCAGCTCTGCTGTCTCAAAAGGGTTATTGAAGTGCTTCCAGGCTGTGACACGAGCTGTGACCAGCAGAACTCGGGTGCCAGAGTTTGGAGACTGCTGAAGATCCCCACAGAAGAGAGAGTGTTGTAAAAAGAAAATAGATTTCTTGGGCACATGACAAATTCTGCTTTGCCCCTGGGAAAACTACTGGAAAAGGTCACTGATTCAATTTATTTTTGACCCACTTTAAACTTTGTAAAAAGGACATGATTCTGTGAGCTCATTTACACTAGGCTGAAGAGCACAGTTAATATGCCTTGGGTGCTAATCATTTCAATTAACAAAAACTAATAATTTTGACTGAAAAATGTAAGGAGACTCATATTCTCCCTCACAGCCAAATGCACAGGGTCTCTATTAATTTCTGTCAACCCATGAAGTTTGTCTCCTCTCTTTGAGGCCAAACTCAGTGTTTGGCTGCAACCTGCCCTCTTCAAAGTCTCACCTGTCACTCAGCAGGAAATCCACAATCCTGGTAGTTGTTTCAGGACACAGTTTGTCCTTCCAACAAAGGGCATCCTGTTTTGCTTTGTTAGGCGGTCTTCCTTTCCTCAACAACAACAAAAGCCTTACATAATTAAAACTGTAGCTCTATTTTAAGGTGTTTTTTAAAGGCATTCTGAAGGAATGCATTAACAGCATGGCACATAACAATGGGAGCGTAGAATTGTACACAGATTCTCCCTTAAACAGGGAGAAATGGTGAGAAACAAATTGCTGTGCTATGAAAGCTGACTGTGAATCAGAAGCAAATTAAAGCAACTATTTTTCTGGAAAAGTAGAAACATAATCAATGGCATAAGTGTCAGAAACAGTTAATAGCAGAACTCTAAAAGGTTTGCATTCTTATATAGCTCCCTCTAGCTTGGTAGCTGGACAAAAATATTTCTAAGTTTAGACCCATGATGATGAAAACTAAATATAGGATATAAAGCAACACTTTATGAAAACAAAAATCTAAAATTTTCAGCTGTGGGTGTCTTTGATAAGATGTTCATTCTTAGGTGACTTGATGCAGATCTTAGTCATTTAAATGGGAGTTGTGGAACTAGGCATTTCTGAGCTCAAGGACATTTTATCCAGCTATGTCAGTGTATGTCAGCTATGTCAGTGTATGTGAAGATGTTCTGAACCTGCTTTTCATTTTCCCAAACCATTTTTAAAAATCTTCCTTCTTTTCTCTGCTTCCCAATTTAAACCTTTTTTCTCCCTGTTCTTATCTAACAAAGGCAGACATGACTTTTGAATTCCACACATCTCCCATCTGGAATTTGTCTCTTCTTGCTACCATCCTCCTATATTTTATGTGACCAGGAGGAATGATATTCTCCTCTAGCAATGGCAGAAAATACCACAAGGTGTTGCTCAGTGAAGTATTGAGTTTTTTGTTCCATGCCCTCTTCCAGTAGCACGTGGAATGTAAATTCACAAGTTGCAACAACAAAACAGGAGGAAACAAGCACTGCAAACAAACTCCTTCCAAAAGCTGGGGAAGTTATCACACAGCTCTGCCATCACAAGCTCCCCAGGAGGCAGAAGGCCAGCCTAGCTGTTACTTAGCTGGGTATGGCCCGCACATCTTTGAAGACCTCTCCCTTCTCCAGCTGCTGCAGTTAAGCCCATCCTTCAGAATTTGTCATTGTTGGGGAGAGTCTGGTGGACATTATGTAGTGAGGAGAAGACACTTCATTATATGCATAAAGAACAAAACTCCCATAAAATTAATTGGGATCATTCTATCATCATGGCCAAAGTCAGCCCCAAGTGCAGAAAGTAACAGTAATGACAGAACAAACACCAGCCCATACTGTTTCTGTCTCAAATCAAGAAGGTTCATTTCAAAGTTGTAGTGGTCACACTTTTCCATCTAAACTGTAACAATTTTTCATGAAACTTGACTCACTGGCAGCAGAGTAAGAGCTATCCCTCTTTAGGAAAGCAATACATGACTACTATTTCCTCCTATCTGTGACTAACCCCAATCAGAATTTACTCTTTTTATAAATATTCAGGTATCATTTGACGCAATGTTGAAGGAAGATGAATCTGAAACCATTTCTGCATGAGGAAGAATCACAAAGATGATCCAAAGGAGGCAAATGCACTCATCTGTTAGAAATGGGAAGTGAAAGCTCTACAAGGATGGAACACTCAAACTAGCTGAAGCATTTGATGGATCTTTTCCCACCCTCGGTGATTAATAGAATGCATAAGCTATTCAGTCTCCAAGCATTTTGCTTAAGGAAGCTTTGATTTGAAAAATGAGACAAGTGCTTCCAATGCTGTCATTGATAGGAAATTAGGTGATAGAAGAGAGCACATTTAAGCAGCTCTTAAATATTCATAATTAGAGCTGTCAAACTGCTATACAAGCCTCTCTTTCTCTTGCATTTACCCAAACGTTCTGTCAGGAGTAATGCAAACAGCAAAGCCAGGGGGATGTGACAATACTAAAGTTCTTCAGAAGTAATCGTGGGAGGACAGAGCTAGGGGTTTGTTTTTTCTGGTCTGGACCACTGTACAGACATAACCATCAAGTCAGATAGATGCACCTAAATAATTTGCTATATTGTGAGGTTTTGAGTTGCTTTACCTTTGATGGATGGTGCCATCACAGTTCTGCTACTTCCCCTTTGTTTGGTGCAGTAACAGAGCATTTGACTCACCGACTTTTTGATTGTTTTCCTAGAAGTACATTCTAGGATGCTTCTTGTTGTGTCTCTGAAGCTAAAAAATTGAAATTAAAAAAAAATTTAAAAGAGAGATAAAAATATCAAAATAAAAATTATAATTATTGTTTTCAAATAGATAATTTATTTGAATATTATGAAAATAATTTTTATTTATATAGATGGTTTGATTCTAAAGCCCCATACTGACAGAAAGGGCTCTCAAACCAGGATATCCCAAATACAAAAGCAGGCATACTCAAAAAAATGAGGGATTTAATTTGTTATGAACTTCACTAACTTCTGTTCTATAACTATTAATTTAGAAGAATTACAACTCAGCTCTGCTTTTCAGTCAGTTCTGTGCACAGTGTGACAAGAAGCTGCAGAGCTTCACCAGCAGGCATGAGGTGTGCTTGAGCAGGCAGCAGCATGAGCAAAGCGGAGCCGTGGAGCTCAGGCTGCCCCTGACTGCACCGCCTCTCTGCCATGAACAGTCCCAGAAGAGCAGTGTCTCAAGGTGCAAAACCTCACCATTTGGTTCATGACTACAAAAACATCTTCTGTGAGCCCAGCTGCTCCTGCAGAAGGCAATCTTTGCTTCATTCATCTTATTTCATGCAGCTTGTTAAGGTATGAGTTCCTCCTGTGCTGGGAGGTCACACAAGCAAGCTACAGCTGCAGGAGCCCTGGTGCAGCTGAGGCCTTAACCTGATGTAAAGCACACTGCAGTGGCTTCCAGCTGCCTTCAGGGCCATTAGGCTGGCCCTTGAGGAGCAGAGAGGACAGATGACCATTTGTCACCTCAGATATGCAACAACTGCTGGGTCCATTTCTAAATTGAAAGAGAGTTATAAGGTGGACTTGAAACACACCTGGGAGGTAGAGAGCAGTACAAGGCAGTAATTGGTACACAGAAACATTGCCCTCCAGTTTTGGAACAGGAAATGAAGACAAATGGCTTTTGCAGTTGATGCTTCAGGAGGATGTATGCATAAAGAACGGAATTACTTCAAGACTTTTGGATAAGTCTGCATCCCTACACTAAAGAAACGAGACTAGCTTGTAAAAATTAAAGGGATTGGCATCTCATTTCTTGGAGAGATCATACATTTAGGGCTAGGGGAGAAATGACTGATTCACAAAACATATTGATATGGAAATTGATTTTGCAACAGGAAGGAATGAAAAATTTCAAATGTATGTAATTCTCCTGAAAGGGAGCAGAGTCAAGGACAGACTGTCCAGGTGGCAGATGCTGAGTGCCCCAGTGTGTCCAGCTGTGACATCCCCAGAAGGCAGACAGATTCACAGCTGCTCATCACAGACATGTGAAATGGAAGATCTGGCAGACTCAAACAAAGTGGCCCCTACTGAGGAACCAAGATCCAACTGAGTTGTTGGATCTTTATCCCAAAATGTGTGCACCCAGATCATGTCAGAAACTGGGCAAACAGAAAGGGGATTTGCAATGAAAGCAGGATGTGCTAAATGCATAGATAATGTTCATCCATGTCTGAAAACAGGTAGATTGAATGTGAAACTTGCAGGCAAGTATAATATAATTTTCTATGTTTGTGATGGTCCACATCTTCAATGTTTTTGTGCTCAATTTACCATTTCAAAAGCCTTCCTTTAGAGTCAGAGAGAGGAAGTGTTTTCCCTTCAAACTGGACTGTCCTGTACCACCTTGCACCTTCTCTACAACTCTAGGAAAACACAAGCCTTTTGACTTGCAAAACTGTAAATGACTCTAAAGAGGACTGGACTTTATGGCTTGTTAGGCTGGATCATTATGACATCATTTCTGAAACAAGCAAGACACTATTCCCTATCCCTTTGTTCAAGTGGTGGGTGAATACTGAAATATTTCTGCTGTCACTTTTTGATTTTATGTTATGTGGCTTCATGCTTATGAGCCTTAATTTGCTGATTTTTATAGCTCAAGTGTGAGGAATACAGGCGAGCAAATGTCACTAGCCCTCCCCTCAAAAACAAAACAAAACAACAACAAAAAGCAACCAAAAAACGAACCCTGCTGCAAATACTGATTTGCATTTGTGAACAAATCCACTGGGATTACACTCCTAGTTTATCTTTGACAGCTAATCCAGTGAATTCTCCAAGGAGAAGCAACAGCAAATATGAGCAGGGAGCTTTGTGTTTCAGGCATGGGGCAGGCTCAGATCTGCTGGGGAGAAGTGAAGAGGCTTTAGCCAACCCCCTAACACTGGACACACTTTCTCATGTAACAGCACCTGGCTGAGGTTGTGAGGGCACCAACACAAACTGACTTCCCCCTTTGCCAAGCCCAGGACTACTTGCCCTCACACACACACCAGCAGCACAATATTGTTCAGGCAAGTCACACTGAACTTCTGCCTCAAAGGATATTAGAAGAGAAAGTAAAAGCTACTGCAGACCTTTTCCCTTCCCCCTACATTCCCTTCATGGCTGAATCCAAAGAGCTGACCTACAGCTGTTTTAGGAATCACTCCTGAATTTCAGCAGTGTGAGCAGGAGCAGAGTGCAGCCTGGTATTAAAACAATACATAAAGCACAGTTGAAGAAGTGCAGGGACACCCCTGATTTTAGTGTTGTACTGAAATGTTTTACAGTGTCTTGGTCTTTGACCATGCAGAGTAAGCAGGAGAATACTGACAGCACTACAGAAACACAGCAGCAGGGAAACAGCGTGAAATCCAGAGCCACTGAAGACAACAGGAAATTTCTGACTGAGCTGACCTGGATCATTGTGTACTACCTGCTCACAGACATTTTCAAGATGTATATACTGCTTTTACACTGTCTTCCAGAGCACAGCGGTGCTGTACCTGAAAGCCCACAGCTTCAAAGAGAACAAAGAGCCGATATCTCCTCTTTCCCTCACAAGAAAAACTCATTCATTTTTTATGTGATTTTCTGCTGGTCCATCCTCTGAGCTGACTCATTCTGAGGTCAGACAAGTGCCACTGGCACATGGGAAGTGCAGGGTTCCACAGGTAGGGAGACAGGGCAGAAAACGTCACCATCACCGTCTTTCAGCAGCACCCAGCCCCTAAACCAGGGGAGGGTTTAGCTCTATCGCCACTACATCCTGAAAGTCCCAGCCCATGAGTCTCCTGGCAGTGGATGGAATACATAAATCTGCCATGAGAAATTCCAGGTAGGACAGAAGATCACTTGGAGGAGCTCTGTGAGCACAGGGCACACTAGATAAGACCAGCCTAACTGCTGTGCACAATCCCTTCTCCAGGTCATAGGCTGGATGACTGGCTGCATCTGGAACCTTCAGGTCAAGGACTGAAAGGAGGTGACACACAGGTGGGGCAAGAGGGGAGCATTCACCAAGGGCAGTCAAATGAGTCTGTCCAGTTTACTGGCCTGTTTTTTGCCTTTAACCCTTAGGAGATTATGCAAATATTTTCAAGGAATTCCTTAAGTAACTTCATTGCCAAGCCCATTTATATAGACTCATCATCATCTCAAAGCACTAAAGTATAGCAGAAAAATAGACAGAAATTTTAAACAAGGGATGAAAAGAAAGAGGAAAGGAGTGTGGAGGAGAAAAAATAGCTTCTTCAGAAGGAATCAAAAGAAGGAAATGAGAAAAAAAGACTCTGGATAGGGAATATATACCTCATACCTTGAATGGTCTCTACCTGTTGAGGTCCCACACAACAAAGACAGGATCATCTCACCTACCTGTGACACCTACTAATGAGGGCTATACTTGGGTTACTAAATTGTCACTAAGATTGCTGAAGAGAAACAAGCACTTCCAGGGCAAGCTTTGTCTTGTCTCAAAGAAGTTATCCAGAGTATCTTGGTATTTCTTGTTTCTCTCCACTGGCTCTACAAGAAGCCTGAACAACCAGCTCTGTGTGGCTTTCAAGAGTGTAGGCACCTAAAGCTAGTTGAGGTTACCAACACAGCAACATATCCCATGCTCCTGCATGGTCTCTTCTGCTTCTTGATGTTCCCAGGAACTCTTGAGCTCCATGTTTCCCACCTCCCAGAGAGGAGAAAGAAAAAGATGAAATGCTGCCAAGCTGAAGATCAGCTGAATGTTTTGGAAACCAGGACCTGGCACACCACAAGACACAAGACAGGCAGGCTTAGATGTCTCAGGGTATCACTGACACCTACTGCCAGTTTCTAGCCATAAAGCCTGGCCAAGTAGAAACCAGTATATTCCCTCCAGTGTAAAAACTTTGAAAAATCATGTAGAAATAGCAACTATGCCGCTTAAATTTATAAAATACAGCTGCCTGTGGTAAACTGTCCTTCACGGGCTGGGTTCAGGTCTTGTGTAAATTCACCAAAAATCAGGGAGAAATTGTAACAGGAACAGAGCACAAACCCTAGCAGAATGACAATAGCAGGCACATTAAGTAGCATACTAATTCAGTTCACTAAACTGGGCTCTATCCCACTTTATTTAAATAATCAGAGCAAAAGAGACATTTATAGAATGAAAAGTTTGGAACAAAGTTAGATTTAAACAAAACTGAATGAACTAAAAAGGTGCATTTTCAGTTGGCAGAAAGAAATAGGCTATATTTGGATTTTGGTCAGAAATGCAAGGACTGTTTTTATCTCCTCTAAATATGGTAGCAGAACTCTGAGGTCCCCGGTACTGGAAGTGATTCTGGAGGCACATCCTCTTTGGAAGAAGATTAGGGTAATTTTCCACACATTTGTGTTTATTAATAGAGGGGGGGAAGAAAGACTCAAATGTCTCAGAATTGATGGAACCTTGTAAAAGCCTCAGAGACAGAAAAAGCTTCTCTTCCAAGCCTGTGCTATACACTCTAGCGGGCATCTTGCATCAAAGTATTGCTGCCTTCAGCCATCCACCTCTTCATCCCAAGAGAAGTTGAAAAATCACCAGGAATCCCTAATACATTTGAGAACATAACTTCTGAATCTGTTTTCAGGCAGGTGTTGAAGTAAAATGACACGGAGTTCAATTCACAACTATCAGCTCGGCAAGGAACAGGGACGGTCCCAGTTTCTACCCAGGGTGGCCTTCCAAAGAGTGCTAGCAGAACCCAGATACCCTTGCTGAACAATTACATGGCTCAGTTATTTCCATGGGGTTTTTTGGGTTTTTGTTCTTTTTTTCTTTTTTCTTCTTCTTCTTTCTTTTTTGAGTTGATGGCCTGACTAATTGCTGGGTTTTGGGTTTTTTGGATGGATTTGAGCCAACAGCCAGGTGACCTTGAGCTCACCATGCTCCGCCAGCTGCTCCATGATGCTGTCTACCTACTTCTCACCTCTCTCTCCGTTCCCACCTGCAGAGTGCAGGGGTATCAGCTCATCCCAGCAGAACATTCTCCTTGTTCCCTTCCATTCTGCATAGAAAGGTCTTCAGACAGACAAGGCCACGGTTTTCAAGCTTATTGACTTCAGTGGAGTGACTTCAGCTTCTACCTGCACAGCAGGCAGAGTGAGGATGTGCACAGAGCACCACTGACATACCAGTGAGGAGCTCTGGGGTGATGTAGCTCTCTTATCACTTTTGTGCCACCTTGTGCCCTCCACAACATCTTTGACCTGAAGTTTCAGCAGGATGAGATACCTGCCAGGGCTGAAGAAGCAGTGAAAATGGGAGCATTGCCATGATCCAGAGGTGTGACTGCAGCTCATACTTGAGTCACCTTCAGCTGCCAGCTCTGGTGCTGACAGCAATATTTCTGCACAGACTGTGCAAATCTGCCCAGGACCCTGGGTGAGCTCTTGGCTGAGGATGTCCTCGGCATCACAGCTCCCTTGTTATTTGTACCCCAGCCAGGAAACTTCAGGTGCTCTCAGGATGGAAAGCCAAGCCACAGTCCACCCCCTGAGCTGCACAACAGCAAAGGTGTGAACCAAAATGCATGGAACCCCTTGGAACTTTGGAGATCCAAATGCAGTTGTTGGCTTGCTGGATGGAAGGGATGCAAACAGACTACACAACCTCCTGAAAACATCCTGTAGATCAACACACGCACCAACCTCCCTGTGAAACAGTATCAGGTTAACTACATGCATTCACAGAATCATTCAGAGGCTTTTAAACCTTGTGATCTTACTGGAAGAGGAGAGCTTAAAGCAGGGCATTTATTTATAATGAAGGCATTTACAGAAGACTCTTTTATCTGTTTACTGTGTGGTACCAAACGGAGGATTCTGTGAGCATGTGCATTGGATAACACTGAAAAATGTATCTACATTATTTTTGTTAAATATCTCACTAATGTGAAAGAAAGACTAAAGGTCATCTGTCAAATGTAGTTGTGAGGCAGGAAAAAAATCCTCTCATGTTTCATATCTTGAAACCTTTCAGCTCATGATATTTTTGTTGAACAGAGAAAATGTGATCAATGAATCATTCAGAGTCCTGTGCCTAATAATGGAAATCAAGAGTGCCTTTTGATGATGAGTTTAAGACGCTTTTATTAACCTGTCTCAAGATGGTTGATTGCTTCCTAATGTGATGAGATCCTCTCCAGCACTTGAATTTTAAATATTTAGAGATCTTTATTGTCAAATGCTTCCCAATAATACTTCCCAATAAATGAATTATTGTGCAAATTAAGCTCAAGGTAGTTTCTAATAAAACTTCAGTATTCTGTAAAGACTAATCATGTCCTACAAAGTACTTACTAAAATAAAGGTAACTAAAAAGAAGATGCCTGGAAATTAATCAGGGATTAGGTAGATCTCATTTTATTTCCCGACTAAGTTTCTGAGTATGTAAATACTCTAATTTCTAATTCTAACTGCCTGCAGGCCTCCAGTTAAATTTTGGCTCACCATAAGAGTGCATATGTGAGTAGAAATTAATTCATCTATGCTCAGGTCCTAAGGAGCAAAGCCATTTTCAGCCTTAATGCTTTCTGATACAAAATCTATTTTGCATCTCATTGACTATATAGATTACATTCACATTTGTTTCACAATTCTGTTACACAGTTAGAGAAGTTCAAAGTGATGTCTTACTAAATGAGAATCAGGCCATTGCACATAAATTTTCACTCCTGTTTCAGGATGACAATTCCCATTTCATTTACACAAAAGTGAAAAACAAAGAAATCCATTTAAATCCACCGGACTGTACAAATGGGAAAACAGAGTAAGAAAATTTTCAATTAGATGAGATGAGGAGCAGTGTTCCACATTTAAATGGCTACATGCTTTGTAGAGTTAGAATAGATGGTATTTTGTTCGTACACACTTTTCAAAACTCTGACAGCTTAGGCCTTCTTCTTGAAAGACAGTTCCAGTACCAATTCCGAATTTATAAAAGGAACAGAGCACAGCTTTCCATTAGGTCGTGCCAGCCCCAGCTATTCATGGTAGAGGAGCTTCCCATACCCTGCTTTCACCTGGTGATATGTTAGAAGACAAACTATTAATCGAAAATTAGGCTGCTATCTGGTCAAATTCATTTGACTTTGCTTTATTGTGCAGCTTTATGACATAGTGCTCAATTGTCTCATCTGCCATCTGCTTTGGTGTCAAGATGTGCTTTTTCCCAAGTGACATTCTGTTCTCAATTGCAGGATTCTTGACATTTCAAAATGTCTTTGTTGAGAGCTTTATGGTCTACTTCAGGTTTCCACAAAAAGCATTGTTGATCACCACTGTGGGACTTGCCGTTTGTGGCAGCCAAAGGGATTGTTCACCCTGCCTTTTCTAGCAGCTCCCTAGAAAACTCTGAAGCTTTGCAGTCCTTTCTTCCAATTCCATGCCAGTTTCACAATTCCCTGCCAGTTTCACTTCTGAGTGAAGAATTCAGATGGGTTCACTCGGTCTGTTTGCTATTTTGCTCTTCACTTGATCTACATGTTCAATATTCTTCTATTCATCTGTACAATGCAAGCACAATATCAGAAAATCAATGTTGGTCCCATTCCATGAGGCCTCAGTCATCTCCATGTAGGTCTGGACTGCAAGAGTTAATGTGTTATTGAGATGCTCATCTTATTGTTCCCAAGATAATTTAATGTGGACTATATTTTACTGTGTATTGTATTACATTCTGAAGGGGGAACCTCTCACTAGGCAGCAGTTGTGCACAAAATGGTGTCATGAGACATGAGCTGAATATGAGTCAAGCATGTGGTGCTGTAAAAAAGAAAAAAAAAAACAAATCCAAACCATTCTTACCTATTGGGGTACTAAAAGGAAGGCAGGACATTCATTGGCCAGATTTGGGAGGTATGTTACCGATTTTCATTTGGGGTATCAAAGTCTAAGAAAGATGTAGGCACATTTGAGAGCTTTCAGGGGACAGAAAAAAGAATAAAAAGTCTGGGGAACTAACCACAAATGAGGATGGCTTAGAGGCACAATTATCATCACTGCAGCTTCTGGAGGTCCTTCCCTTTCACAGTGCTGTAAACATGTGATTTTTGAATTCTT
The DNA here is from genome assembly GCF_027477595.1 of Haemorhous mexicanus. Classification (NCBI taxonomy): domain Eukaryota; kingdom Metazoa; phylum Chordata; class Aves; order Passeriformes; family Fringillidae; genus Haemorhous; species Haemorhous mexicanus. The sequence continues at coordinate 123,644,860 of NC_082341.1, forward strand.
GATGCAATCCTTCTATCCCACAAACACCAATGTGTTCTCTTGGGAAAACTTTAAAAAAATCTCAGGAAAGTGTAGGGAATAGGTGGGAAAAGCTGCCTTCCTGAAGTCTCATTCACAGTTCCTGTGTGAGTATGTAATGCAAGTTACAAGGATGTTACTACTTGTCTGGAGTATCTGCATAATTTTTTTTCCCCTTGCACACCCTTTTCAACAGCTTATCTTAATTGTACTCTCTGAGGATACCTGCCTGTATCTTGCAGACACTCAGACAATTAGCAAGACCTTTGTACCTAACTGTGCCCTAACTGTACCCTCAGAAACAAACAAAACAGAGCAACTCTGGCCAGATGCTGTAAATCTGTGCCCTTCTAATCAGTCTCACTGAGAGGCTGTGCACAAAAGCAGGCTGGGATAGCTGGCAAAGCTGATGTAACTCAAGCCAACACCAAGTCACACCTGTCAAGGCTCAGGCTCTAGACCTGTACAGTAGCAATGAGATAATTTGGTTTGTAAAAGCTTTCTGGATAAAAAATCCCACATAGCTTTCATAATGAATTTAAATAACCTCTCAAAAAATAGTTTGTACCATACACAAAAAGGTCACAAGAGCACTTCTGCTTCCAGAAGTGGTAATTAACATATTATGTGGCCTTGTATTTTTTAATTCTTATAAAGTGACGTACATGGCCAGCGGTTACTTGAGGACTCTGTTGTACTAAGGTTAACAAAGAACAATTTTACTGAGAAACTCTATAAGGTGCATGAGTGGACTCACACTGAGAACAAGTACACAAAGTGTCCATGTGAGGCACTTCCCAAAAGTTGTGCACATTGAAACATATCACACATCCAGCAATCTCTTTCAAATGCTCCTTCATGTTGATATCCTGGTGAGAATGCAGGGCTTTATTTTGCAGGATTTTGTACTCAGTGATGTACTGGAGGATTTTGCTTTCAAAACATGCAGTTAAACGCAAACCTCACTTCAAACCCTTTAATCAGTAGGATTCTTCATGTGGCTGAGTACCTTCTTGAATGAAGCTGCAAACAAGAGGAGTTTCCCCACCTAGTTTAGCTAAAGATGAAGCTGAGAGATGAAGCAAGGTAGCAGTCAGAGTATTTTGATTTGTCTGAACAGCTCTCATCTACACTAGCTCTCATTATCTTGGCAAACCCCCTCACTGCCCACAGCATGTGGGAAACCTAGCCAAATTTTGCTCTTCTCTATCTAACACAAGTCGTAATATATTAGTGTGCTTTTAGTGCTACTACAGCAAAATCTTGCTACAGATTTAATGTCAAAACCTGTTTTCTGGACCCTAGAAGCTCTATCATCCCCTCCATTTTCAGACAGAAGCATAATGTGATAGAAACTTTTCCTTGAAAACTGCTGTCGTGCCAGTCCCCTGAAAGACAGGAAAACAAAGGAGTATTTCAAGTCACTTTGGGGGCTTGTTCATCTGGGCTTTTTGCAAAGAGCAAGTTTGCAACAATCTGCTGAATTTTCCAAATTTATAATGAAACCAACACAGAAGCATAGCCTGTGTCCTGTTTGATCACATCTCAGCTAATCTGCAGATAAAAAAATGGGTGGGTTTCTAAAAAGAAGGATGCTCCAGTTCATAAAACTCTTAAATTCATGCTTAGTACAGTCTGCTCGGGCTAACACAAGTGGCTAACTTGGAAAACAAAAGTAGCTAGCTGAAGGGAGGCAGGAAAACAGGTTTGCAAGATTATATTCTTTTTATATGTATGTAATTTTAAAGTAGTGTAATTTACACAGAAAATGCAAACTTAAATAAGAAAGCATAAAAGCAAGATCCATTTTTTGCCCCAGAGGACAGCAATCAATACTTCAGTCAAAGTACATTTTCCCTGTGTTAAAAGCAAAGATTTCATGCCACCTCAAAAACCACTGCTGAATACATTGAGATGATGATCACAAATCTTTCAACTTCCAATCCAAATCCAGCCTTTTTGTCTAAATAGATGTTTGATAGTATCCATCTACTTTTCTTTTTGTCCAAATGGTTTGAGTTTAGAGGGTTTATTTAAAAGACAAGCTTAGTGTCAGATGCTTCCATCATAATAATCGATAGCCTGAACACAGTCTGTGAATATTCTCCATCCAGTCCTAAATTACCTACTGGGTTGCTTTTTTTCTTTCTCTAATCAGCAAAAACATAATGAGAATATTCTTTACTCAGAGCTGTTTTGCACAGCTTGAGTAAATTGGAATGAAGGAAAAGCTGTGATCATTCAAACCATTTATTTAAAGAGATGTTGCTCACCTCCTTCTTCCCTACTGATCTTCTAAGAGGCATTTATGAAGTATTTTTCCATGTAGCTTTCCTCTTCTTTCACCTAGAAGAGGAAATCTGTAGAAGTCTGAGTGGAAAGCAATTGCTTTCCAATACACAACACTAGCCACAGCAAACCTGCTGCTGGGATTTTCCATGATCCTGTAATTGACCAGTAACATCAATCAGGGTTGAGTCACAAGCTTAATTCACAACTCAACTATTTCTCAAACTTACCATCAGCTCTTTCTCAAACTTACCAACACCTGTTTCTCACACTTACCACACCATTCACACTTACCCTGCATTTATATCAGGCTATTATAGGAAAGTTCAGCCTGCCTTACTCACACAATTTAGTAGGTACACTTGCCAGGTCCCCAAAAGTGCTCTGCAGACCTCCACCAGAAACTCATGCTATGACACACCTGGACACTGAAAGTGCCTGCTCTGCCCACCAACAAAACAGTCCAGAGACAGGATGCAGCAAGATTTCCTCACAGATCATGGGAATTCAAGCTTGGTGCATCACAGCAGTAATTAGAAACACTAATGAGCATGATCAGGGTAGAGCACAGGCTATGAAGAGAAGCTTCAAATACAGGGGCAAGTAAGTAAATACAGTAGGGTTAATGGGCTTTCTGGATGGAATCGAAGATGTCCTGCCCAGTGCAGGCAGGAAGGACAAAATGGGCTCTAAAGGTCCCTTCCAGCCCAAACTATCCTATGATCCTGCACATGCTTTAAAGCAGTGAAGAGGAACAAGAGAATTGAATGAAAGTGATGAGGGGAAAACAAAGATCCAGGTGATTGTTTTTGTAGAGAATCCCCAAGGCATTCCAGAAAGCAAATTCTGGAAGGAGCAAAGCAAGTATTTGAAAGCCCAGAGAGGAGGCAGGTGTAGCATCATCTTCAAGAGAAAGGGAAGGTGTCCTTTGTCAGAGCCAGGCATATTTTGGCAGCTAGAGAATGTACATGCTTGGCCCTGTAAATGCTATAGAGAAAGGGGCAACAAGGAGCAACAATGCAGCCCAGCAAATATTTGTATTTCCATTCAGTACCTCACACTGACAGGTAGTCCAAGAAGCAAAGTTGTAGGAGAAATCTGCAGGTTTTAAACCAACAGTTAACAGTTTTGTGGATTAAGTCATTCATGCACCATTGGCTAAATAAGCAAACCTTCTATTTTGTCCCTTTAGTTTATTGTGTGAATATATATATATATTTATTTTCATTTTATTGCTCGTAACTACTGCTACACACAAATTCACCCTGCCCTGCTTTAACATTTCCTTAGTAACTCAGAAAAATTACAGATTGAGCAGTTCCCACAGTACCTGTAGAATTCTGGAAACTGAGAATCTATCCTGTTTTTTCCCCTATCATGTAGTGCAGTTGCTGAGGAGCAGAGGCATACTGCAGAAAACAAAAAGAATAAAGATGCACCATGCAGAACAGCTGATTTGGGTTTGTGGCAGCATCAGATAGGCTCTGAGCAGCTCAGAGAGTCTCATCCCCTCCAAGGACTCAAGAGCCCTGACTGCAGATTAGGACAGGGATTTCCTGCCCCAGCTCTGAGGGTTCTGATTCAGCAGCAGCAGGGAGGTTACCTTGTGATGGCCAACGTCATTGCTGCATCCAGTTATTCCCACTCCACCCATCTGAGATGTTCCCAAACCTTTTGCAGGAATGACTGAGCAGTCTGTGTAGCAACTTGTTTAGTTTATAGTATATTATAATAAGGTAACAGCAAATTGCTTCCATATTCCCTCAACACAGCAAGCTGTGAACTCTGCTACAGGAAGAGCTATGGGAGGTCTCTGCAGCTACAAGAGCAGTTAAGCCACCTTTACAAGACAGACTTCTTCAAGAAGAGGTTTGGTAGGATGCATAGGTATAAACCAGGATTGCTTCTCCAAGGAAAGCTATCCCTGACTGTGAGTCAAGCTGTGGCTGATTCCCTCAGGATAAAAAACAGTTTGAGAGATTGCTGTTCCCTCTCAAATGCCTAGCCACAAATTCACACTCCCACCCCACCCCAGAAGCTATGCTGATTCAGCTACCCAGTGAGCGTGGCCTGAAACGTGTGAATTGACTACGTTAATCTCCAGGTCTTCTTTTTCACCATAAGAACTATTTTAACCAAATCTGTCGTCACTTGGTAATGATGTAGAGCCACAGCCCTAGGCTGTATGACATTCAAAATGAATAATATTTGTTTAACAGAAATTCTCCTAATTTACTCTAAGCCACAACATACATCCTAGGTAGAAGCTCACAGAAATTTACAGATGACTCTTGTCTTGCAAAAGTCACTTGCAGTTACATGTGGTTGAAATCCTCCTTAATATCTTGGACTGAACTTTTAAAGTGCCCTATTTATGTGTACAAAAAATCCCAAACCAAGACTATTTTCCCATTTCATTAATAACTATCAACTGGAAATGTATTAGCAAGACCTTGAAGTCTTGAATGTAGCTTTAAGAACAAAATGGTCTGAAACCACACTGAGGGCAAAAGTCCATCCTGACAGATCAGCCTTGCTGATGAATGGAAAAATGGAGGATAAAAAGTTACAAACCATGTTTGGGAAACCTTTTTCTTGCTGTCAAGTAGTCCTGAGGTGTTGAAGACACCTTTGGCAAGCAGGACATCAGCAGGCACCTCCATGTCATCCAGCAGGGGCTGGGGGAAGATTCAGGCAGCTGAGGTGCATTAAATGGTTGTGGTGTGTGTATGAAATGATGCTCGGACCTATGTCTAGTCTCAGGTTCAAATTCCCCCAAAAAGATTCCTGAAGAATCATGGTCCTGAGTGCACTGTATTGTCTTGCTTTAAGATCAGGCCTCATATTTTTTCCTTTACCAAAATCAATATTTGTATCTCTTGCCTATGTGAATGCTGTTATTTGCATAGGTTTAATCACATTCATGGAGTATCTGTACATGCACATAAAAGGATGAGATTTTCTATTGAAAACACGTCCTAAGAAGGCCAGTGACTGGGACAGGGATTATTTCTGACTCAAAAAAGCAAGAGAATATAGGGACTGGCATGGTCATTGCCAGCAGACATACATTTACCTTTCTCTCAGATTCATGGTATCGAACCTCTTGCTCCATTTACTTTGTCTTATGTGCTTCTGTCAGCAAAAATAAGTAATGACTATGGCCCATCTTTTATGTCATGGATGGAGACTTTCATGTTTCTCACTTCCAGTGTTGGAGATAATTCCAACCCAACCCAAGAACAGAGGAACTTGTTTTGTTCTTATGTTTACAAGTGCAGACTTAGTCAAGGACAAATCTCTGAGCATGACAGATTTGTTCTAAAGAAGGAAATGTGTTCATTGGCTTTTTTTAACTTGTAGAAGTAATCTTATGCCAAAAAGTAGGTCTACTCTAGACAGATGATAAGAAGGACTGACCCTGGAACAGGAATGTGTTACTATGTTGCCATTCTTTCCATCACTGCCTGATAAAGTTCTCATTCTGTTCTTTAAATTATCCTAAAAACGCCCAACAAAACCAAGCCACACCATTGCTGGTATTTCTAATATTAAGACTGTGCTACAAGAAAACTTTCTCAAACAAAAATCAGGTCACAGTTAAGCTCATAAAAAAAGCAAACCACATCACAATCTGTTCTCAGTCTGATTCCCTAATGCATAGCAAGATAGGCATCAAGCACTTGGGAAGGCCTCAAATTAGCTTAGCTTTGTTTTGTTTACCCAAAATCAGTTCAGTGAAACCCCACAGTCACAACCAGTCAAATGATGAAAATAGATTCTGGCCCACCCATCACTTTCCACAGTGCCTGCAGTCATCCAAATCTCCCTGCTATCTCAACAGCTATCTGTGTTCTGGCTTCTGCACCAAAAATCAGGCTCTGCTTAGTTATCCACTTGTAATTGCATTCCAAACTACCTAGTCTTAGGTTTTGGAACTAGAGCTATGGCTTCCTGACTTTCACCTGCATGGCTTTTGAGGTTTTTTTCATAAATACAGCATTCTGCTATAATCACATTAAATCTTTGGACAGGAATTTAAACCTGCTCATTTACAAACCAACCACAAGGGTTTTGGTGTGAGCACAGATAATGTCATCCCCATCAACACAACTTGCTTAGAATTAAGCATGTCCCCTATGAGGTTCCTATAAGGCATGGTGAAACCATGGGAAGGAATGGCCCATTATCTCTCATGAGTAATATATTTCTTGTAATAGGAAAACTCTGACTACCAGATGGATTTTTGTTATACTGCTGAAGTCAACTGGCACATTTTATAAAAGAGGGTGCCCTAAATCTTTGTAGTTTTTTTTTTTTATTATTCTTTACAGACAGTTTTTTTTACATTACATGGACTAGTGACTAGAAAAGAGTCTGTTTAGCCAAATTTGCATTCCTGTGTTTTGTTATTTGGACTGAAAAGGCACTTATATGTCCCAGGAAATAGGACATATGCTGAAATATATGAAATGTAAGTTACAGGGGTTAAAAAAGTGTATCAGGAAGCAGAATTGGGTCCATAAATTGTTGTACTTAATATAGCTTCAGTGAGCAAACAACTTCTCCCTTTTACAAAAAAATCCAACAGCATAGATTTTTACTTCAAAATGTACCGAACAAAGTCAGTAGAAGGGAATTATTCTGAGAGAGTGTGGATATTTTAAGGGCACTTTCTACTATTTTCCAAAATTATCAGCACTTTGAGTTTGCCTGATAAAAGTGTTCTTCATAACAATCCTCACAGCAGGCTTATGAATTGATTGAATCATCTTGTAACTACATCTACTGCCATCCAGAGGTAATTGGCAAAAGTTTGAAGAGTAAATCTAAGTTAATGGTATCACTAACAGTGAGACATGAATCCTGTACATTACAGCAGCTCCTATCAAACACAACCTTCAAGCTGCAGCCCAGCTGAACAGAAACTACAAAAATAAAAGTTAAGTAGGATAATTCATTATTCTTTCTCACAAGAAAAACAAACCTGATGGTATGTCACGTTGATGCTGTAGTTCTTTTGGTGCATCACATATATCTTGCATTATGCTTTCAAATAATCTTTTGGACAAGTGTTTCTGTAAATTATACTCTGCCATATAATGTTTCTCATGCAGCTAAATTTTTCATGTGGTTAAAAAAAAAAAAAGACCTTCTTCATCTCAAATAAGAACTGCTCTTTGCAAGAGAATCCAAACCCTGCCTAGTCACCTCCCAGTAAAGAAAGCAGAAAAGAGTACAGCATTAAGCACATATATGCACATCCTGTGACATGTACTGCTCTTGTTCATACTGAAGAGGTAAAGTACCTCAGGGAAAGGGAGAGCAATGATGAAATTGCATAATTATCTATGGATTGTCAAGCTCTATAGCTAAGCACAACCAACAGGCAGTCTGTGAAATGTGATATTTGATATGCCAAAAGGAATTCAGGAACCCCAGAACAGAGATGATCAAAACGAATAAAAACTTCTAAAAAAATCATTCTGTTAAAAATTGCTGGAAAAGTCTTTTTAAAAAGCTGAATTAAACATGAGATAATAAAAACATTCCTTTCCTAAAAGCTGGTTCTATAACTGAACATTGGTATTACCCTTTCATCTTTCGGAAAGCCCAGATTTGCAGAAGCACACACATGTCTATTCCCTTGACAGAAGCCATGTACCCGGTTGCAATCCCCAGCTCTAAGCTGGAAGTACGAGTTCAAAGCATGGCTGTGATTACTACAGTCAGCTCAGAAGCCCCCCCTCAGAATGGGACAGTTTCCCAAAATATCCATGACTATTTACAAACCTCTGTTTACAAATCTTTTCCAGTATTCTTCCAACCACCACCTTCCCAACCACACTGTGAAATCACAAGCTGCAAACTCCAAAAGCAGGGTAATGCTCTGAGGTGCAGATTCCTGGAATAAATAAAAAGGCTGGAATTCAGATCAACACAGCAGTTTCCAGAATGTAATTTTTACCTTCTAAGATTCCTCTACACGTTTTCAGGTAAAGAAAGAAGATCAATTCCTGGCATGCAGTATTTCTGCTGTTCCAGCAGTAATCATTAACAGTTCAAGTAACTTTGGAAGTGCAAGAGATGATGTCCTCTCAGCCCAAGGCATCTACCTGAAGCATTCTAGACTTTGTACAAATACAGACCAAGAGAACTCTGAGAGTTAGCTGCATAAGGATCAAACTGGAGGGTGCCTGGATCAGTGTAACGGTATTAACCAGACTTTAACAAAACAGTGGGCCTTGCAGTTCAAAAGTTCAAATTTATGCCTAAATCTAGATAGTGCCTAAATCTAGAGAGTGCCTATGAACCTCTTCAAAGAACTGTCTTTAAAATTAGTTTTATCTGCAATTCCAGGTGATAGTATGAGCTACCCAAGGCACAAAATATTATCCAATGCCATCTTGTGGTAAACAAGAAAATAGTCCATGCCAACCAGCTTGGATATAAATGCATAGGGATTCTATTGCTCCATAGTATACAAATCAGGCTCAAAACGGGTGACTTGAAGAAAAAAAATTTCCTGGTTAGACTGTGGGTAAGTTGTCTTATGCCAGCCATTAGAATTTGAGAATCAGCTAATTGTCCTCACCTTGTAAACACAGCCTTTTATTTCATTTCAACAGCACTGCTGTGGCATTACACTCAGAATCATTTCCATCACTCCAAAACTAATGTAAAGGCAAAGATGGGATAATAACTTGGAATAGAACTGTACCCTGTATAAAACCACCCATCATTGCCCTGCACAACAGCTAAGTGCTATCATGAGCTTGTTTTTAGGGCACCAGGGATCAGCTCAAAATATCATGGCCACACAAGCCAAATCACTGTATAGCTATAAAAGGATTCTTCTGTAGCCCATTTGTTTAAAAATAGCATGGAGGTATCTGTGACCCAGCTGACCTTTAGGAGCACATCATATCACCTCACTTATAATTATATCTGTTGAGATATCTGCCAGATGACACTGCTTCCCAAATGCTGTTCCTGCCCTCCCTTCTCTGCGGGGAGATTTACCCACAACACCTGTGTCAGTCTCGGTGGAGCTGCAATACAGCACTTGAATTTTGATCCTGTGAGGAGCACTCAGTGGGACTGCTCTACAGCAAGGAGCATCAGAAAGAATCATATGCTTTAAAAAAATCATCAAAAACAAACAAACAAAAACCACATGTGCACACACACACAAAAAAAAATTCTGTCTCAGTCTCTGGATGCCACCACACATCCCTACTGCAGGCAATGGCAAGGGAAGCTGCAGGGCCCTATTGACTCTCTACGATGGTCCTACCACTCTGCTTTTGATGTTTGCCTCCCCTCATGTCTTGAGTCTTTCCACATAAGTTCCACCTCAGCACCACTCATGGTGGCAGCAGGAGACAGATTTGGGACCCCCTTGAACCCCACACAACCCCAGCCTGGGGGTCACTGGGGATTTCATCATTGGTGATCATTGGTGGTCATCAGTATCACAGGTGAAGGGTCCAGAAGGTGAAGTCCCATCAGAAGCAGACAAGGGAGCCAGGGTTATTTTGCCTGGAGAAGAGGCTCAGGGGTGATCTTATCCTTCTCTACAACTAGGCAAAAGGGGATTGTAGGCAGGTAGGGTTTGGCCTCTTCTGCCAGGCAATAGTGACAGGACAAGAGGATATAGTCTTAAACTGCACCAGGGGAGGTTCAGGTTGAGTATTGGAAATAATTTATTCACAGAAAGGGTGATTAAACACTAGAATGGGCTGCCTAGCAGGGTAGTGGAGTCACTGTTCCTAAAGGTTTTTAATGAAAGACTGGACGTGGCATTCAGTTTCCTGGTCTAGTTGACATGGGGATGTCTGGTCACAGTTTGGACTTGACGTCCTCACAGGGCTTTTCGAGCCGAATTGATTCCGTGATTCTGTAACTGGAAGTGCATGCCCATAAGACTCGGCGGCGGCTCCCCTGGCAGACCAGAGCTCCTCTGGCAGACCAGGGCTCCTCTGGCACACCGCGGGTCCGGCGGCCTCGGGCCGGGTTGCGGGGAGCCACGGCTCCCTCTGGCGGGCCGGCGCGACGGGACTGCATCTCCCGGCGGGCCTTGCGCCCGTCCCGCCCCAGGGCCCTGCGGCTCGGGCCCGGCGGTTCCGGCGCGCTGACCCGGCGGAACTTTGCCGCGCTCCGGGGCAGCGGCGGCGCCGCTCGCACGTGGAGCCGCTGCCATGGCGGCCGTGCGGGTGGAGGCGGTGTTGGCGGCCGCCGAGGAGCAGGAGGCGGAGAAGCGGCGGAGCATCACGGTGGAAAAGGAGCTGGAGTTGGAGTACGACCTGGGCAATTTGCTGGCCGTGGACCGCAACCCCCCTCCGGCTGCGGCGCTGCGCGGGGCCGGCCCGCGGCGGGAAGCGCTGCTGCGGGCGCTGGCCCGCGACAACACGCAACTGCTCGTGTCCCGGCTCTGGGAGCTGCCGGCCGAGCGCGCCGGTGGCGCCGGGGGCCCGCTGGTGGCGCAGCTGCCCGAGCCCACGTTCCGCCTGCCGCGGGAGAAGCCGCCGCCGAAGCCGCGGCCGCCGACGCGCTGGGAGCAGTTTGCGCGGCTGAAGGGCATCCGCCGCAAGAAGAAAACCTCGCTGGTGTGGGACGAGCAGGCCAAGGAGTGGCGGCGGCGCTGGGGCTACCGGCGGGCGGGCGGAGACCCGTCCCGGGCCTGGCTGGCGGAGGTGCCGGCGGGCGCCGACCCCGAGGAGGACCAGTTCGCCCGGCTGCGGCGGGAGAAGCGGGAGCGGGTGGCTCGGAACGAGCTGAACCGGCTGCGCAACCTGGCCCGAGCCCACCGCGCCGGCAGCGCCGTGCCCGCCGCGCCCCTGCACCCCACCGGCCACCAGGACCGCGACGAGCTGCGCCGGGTGGCCCGCGTGGCCCGCGTCTCCACCGCCTCGCTCGGCCGCTTCCAGCCGCGCCTGCCGAAGGAGTCGGCGGAGCCGCCCTCCCGCAGCGGCGGCAAGAAGCGCCGCTTCGAGCCCCTGCTGGGCAACCTGGCGGCCGAGCGCAGCCGGCAGCTGGAGCTGCTGCGGGACATGGGCAGCAAGAAGCCGGTGCTCGACATCACCCGCGCCGTCAACAAGCAGCTGCGGCAGGAGGAAGCCGAGGCGGCCGCTGCCAACAAGGGCAAGAAGCAGTCCAAGCGCGGCAAGCGCGGCCGGCGGCAGCAGCGGCCCGGGCGCAGCGGCAAGAAGAGCGGAGCCCGGCGTCAGCCGCAGCAGCCGAAGACTGCGGGCGGTGGCAGCGGCGGGGGCAGGAGAAAGAAGGCGTGAGGGACAGTGTGCAGCACGGGCTAGGGATGCCCACCGAGGCGTGGGAAGGGACTGTCGCTGCCAGCCTCCTGCCCAGTGCTCTGTACACACACGTATCTGTCAATAAACGCGTTCTGACCTTTCTAAAACATCCCGCGTTTGGCTCTTAGCTGATAGAGAAGGAGGGCTGTGTTCTCCATCCAAGGGAAATTGGTGTCCTGTGAAGGGAGAAGGGTGCCCCGGTTCCCCCCAGGCTGGGGGTGTCACAGTGACTTGTTTCACAGGTAATGTTGTTTCACAGTTGGCCTGCAGCATTTCTGCCAGGACAGAAGCTGAGCAAAGCTCTTTTCAGGTAGCTGGGACTGGACCGAAGACGTGGCCGGGAGTTTTGATGGAGTAGCAGCCACAGGTCCAGTTAAAGGATGTGTCTGATGCTCTCTGCCTTGGGCAAGTGGCCTGATGGTGGGGCTCTTGCTCTGTAAGTCAGCTTCTGCCGCTCAGCTCTGTGGTATTCAGGTTCAGTTACACAAGGAACATGGAAACTTACTGTAAAATTTATTGAAGGGCCTAAGAAATTGTACAGATTTTCTACAGCATTTTGTTGATGAAAAAAGGTCAAAGCTGCTGACCAGCCATTGAGTTCAGCAGAAAAATGTTTGTATTGTACAGGTTAAAACCTAAATTTCTCCCTGTAGTAACAGTAATCCATCATTTTATAGAAATAATCTTACAGTATTTACCTAGCACTTTGAGAAATTCTCTCTTCTTCCCATTACTCTTGAACTTTGTAGTGTCACATGTACACATGAAATAGGAAAAAAAAAAAACAGCTGTCTCGATGTGTGGCTTAGCTGCAGGGAAGATGCTGTTCCCTGGTAAGAAAGTTAGTAAAACAAGTTTCAGTAATCTCAGTTAAACTGTGTTTTCAAACTTTGAGGTTTTTAGTGGTTACTGATACTGTAATGTATTGCAAGTTTTTGAAAAAGCTGGGTGACTTAAGCAGTTTTCTTCTTGTTCTGTAGCACTTCAGTTAGGATGGCAGCTTCAGTAAAAAGCATCAGAAAGCAAACCCTTTGTGTTGGGCAGCTGCTGAGGGCAGAAGGGCTTTGTACACCTTGGAGTTTGTATAGTGTTGATGGACTGGCAACTGCCCAGCCTATGAGCCTTACACAAGGTGTTCTTTGCCTCTCTAGTGCTTCTTGCCCATGTGCTGAGCTGTCTGCAGCACTACAGGCTGCTGTGGACCTGTCAGTGGCATGAGTGGTCCTGTGGGCACAACTCTCTGTCATCAACAGAGAGACATGCCAGACCTCTATCTTCCAGGCATTTCCATAGGGCACACCTTGTACATGCTCAGCCAGAGAGAAGGGCTCTTTTCCCATACAAATACACTCCTGATGAGAGTTCTGTGCTGCTCACAAGGCTGCTGGTCAAGTTTCTCCACCAAAATCCTATTAAGTGTGTTCATCTCCAGCAGCAAAGTGCTCACCTGAGCAGAGGTGCAGGTGCTCCAGTGGTGTTGCCACTTTCTGGCTCTCACAAGTGAATAAAGGTTTTGTAGCTTCATTTAGGGGCCTGAGCAGGCCACTAACCTGCTTTTCCAAGCTCAGCACCTTGCAAAATCCTAAGTTTTAGGCTCATCTGATCTGTTCATAGAATCATTGAATGGTGTGGATTGGAAGGGACCTTGAAGATCATCTAGTAAAATACAAAGAGTATGCAAAGGCAAAATACTTCTATCTGTTACATTAGAAAAATGATGGTTTTTTGTCAGAATCCAGTGTTTCCTTTGCTCAGTGCTGGTATAGGACTCTGCTGGCAGCTAAGCAATATAGCTTACAGCTTAAAAATTTGGTTACAAAATTTTGATCCATCCTGCACTGTAATTTACCATGATTTCACAGAATTACAGAATTGTCATGATTGGAAGGGACCTCTGGAGATCACCTTGACCGAGGCCCCTGCCAAGGCAGGGTTGCCTAGAGCAGGTAATAGAGGAACATGTCCAGATGGAATTAGAATGTCTCCAGAGAGGGAGACTGTCACAATAGGACATGAAATGAACAACACTCACACTCTGAGATGTCCAAGGCAAAAAAGGGGCAGTTTATTTCTGAACTCAGATATTTATAGAACTTCAAGAGTGACCATGGATTGGAGGATGAAATTGCCACCTCTCCAACCACACTGGTCAAACCAACAGTCCATCAATTCTCTCCTCCTCCAGAAAGGAATATGAAACAATCATTATTTACATGAAAAGTGAGTGAGAAACTCCATTACAAAAATGTAAACATCAGAAGGCTTAGAAGAACAGGGTGACATGAGACTCCACGACCTCCCTGGGCAGCCTGTTCCAGTGCTCTGCCACTCTCAGTGTGAAGAAATTCCTCATGCTGAGGTGCAGCTTCTTGTGTTTTAGGTTAGACCATTCCGAGTCAGAAAAGTATTTCACCTAATTTCAGGACCATAGGGTTTTATTTTATTATTTTCACTTTGCAATTCCATTACTTTCAATATTTTACTGTGACAAATACACAAGCACTCAGTCCTAATTAGGTTTTAGTCCCTCTTCACTGGCATTCTGTGCTGTTTTAGCAAACAGATTTTGCTTGCCTTAAAACAGGCGTGAGTTGGGTGTGACAACGCTGACCTCAGGGCCGTGGGCTGGGGGTGCTGAATGCGGACACTTGTCCCCTGACCCTGCGAGTCCCTCTTTGGGACAGTCGTGTGCCGGCTGCGGGGCCGGACAGCGGCGCTGTCCCGGGAGGAGGCGCTGCCGCCGGCCCGGCCCCGGCCCCGGCCCCGTCCCGGGCCCCGTTCCCGGCCGTCCCCAGATCCGGGCGATGGCGGCGGGGCGGGCGCGGGTGTCCCGCCTGCTGCGGCAGCTGGAGCGGGCGGCGTGAGTGCGGCGGGACGGGGCGCGGGGGTCCCTCCGGGGTCCCTGCCGGGGCCGGCGGCGGGCCGGGGCCGCGGCTGGGAAGCGAAAAGCGGCGGCCGCTCCGCCCCTGCGAACCCTCCCGTGCCCGCTCCCGCTGCACACCGGCGGGCTCAGCTGCAGGCCCTTGGAAGGGGTGCTTTCAGGAGACTTTTAGGACGTAAAGCTGTGGTTTTCTGCTTTAGTTTCCCCCCTTTAACCATGCCTTTTTTTAACATTTTAACTAGTTGTCGGTGCCCGAGCCACGGCCACACTTATTCCCGAGGTAAGACTTAATTTGTTTCTGCAAAAGAATTCTGTAGGAGGCCATGGCCCTGCAGAGGGTTGTATTCTATCCATGCAACCTGGGCAGAGGGTGCAGGTAACAGCTGGGAAGGAACAATCTAAAGGAGAAGGTAAACAACCTGTTATTTTGGAGCTGTACAGTGCTAGTGGTTATTGCTGGAGAGAGTCACTGCTCCCACATAAACCACAGTTACTGCCTCCTGTCCCGTCCCTCCCCCTACCGTGGGGCCAGTCCTTTGACCTGAACTTAGCTTTGGCTGTCATCACCTGAACCATCTCAACTTTAGATCTGCTTTTGGGTACCCACTTGTTGCACAGAAAAGAAACAGGAAGTGATGTGGATAAAAAGTAGCCTTTCACAAAGGTCTGTGTTGGCCTAGGGAATAAAATCTCCACAGGTTTTTATACAGTCAGTCCCAAGAACTCAGCTCGCTTAGGCCAGGATTGTGGACTGTGAGCAGGGGAGCTGTGCTGACTTACCCAGCTCACCCTAGGAGGAGCTTCTGTTTGCATGGGCTGTAGGGAGGCTAGGAGAATAATTATCTGTCATTCTCCAGATTGTTGGTAAGTCTCCAGATCCACTAAATATCAGTGGTTTGAGCCATAATTTTGGTAATGTGTAACTCTAAGTAGCATGGTTTCACATGCTTAGAACACTTCCTAAAGAATTGACATTGTCATTTTACATATAGAAAAGCTATTTATATGTTCAGATACTTGTTTTGCCCAAGACCATCCATACAGCAAGACAATAGTGCAGCTGAGAAATAGAATTTCATTCTTTTGCTTGTCTGCTTGATGACCTACTCAGTCAATTCAAACTAAGCTCTTGCTAAACTGAAGCCTGAGTTAAGAACCCTCTCTGAAAGTTTTAGGCAGCTATAGAGTCTATAGCGTAGCAAGATGGTATCAGTTCAGTAAATCTCTAAATAGCGGGAATTGATTGAACAGTGACTATAGCTGAAGAAAAACCCAAACTTCTTTGGGTTTTTTGACAGTGTTCAAGGAAATAGTACAATTTTTGAACTCAGTAAAATTCGCCCTGAAAGTTAAGTTTGGTTCAAGAATGTAACAGCAGGGTGTCTATTATACTATCAGAAAGCAAGAGAGTAAATGGTTTGGACATGTCCTTAGCCTGTCAAATTAATGACTGAAAGTACAGCAGACTCCAGCTCCAGGAGAGGTCAAACATGTACAGCCTGGCAAGAGGTGGCAATGAAAGAGCTGATAGCAGCTGGCCTGTGCTTGAATAGAAAGTACATAAAGGGTTTTAATACATCTATCTGTTACTGTTTTGGGTCAGTGCTTCAGTGCACCCCAGCGTTGTCTGTAAGCCTCATTATCATGGTTTCACTCATTGGATCAGAATCCAAATTGCGTATTTTCAATTAATATAGCAGACGTAAGGCATGAGTGCAGCAGGAAGAGCAGAGTGCTTTGCCTGGTGTTTCCTCAGAGAAGAATGGGCAATTTCAGTTGATGCAGTTTGCTTCACTCTATGGCAAAATCAGAATATGCCAGAAATTGAGTTTTGTGATAATTCATGCAAAAATGACATGGCAGAGAGAAGCTATGACTGAAATACTGTCCTTATAAATATCTTCTAATTAAAGTTAATATTAACACAGTGATTCTTATTTATTATTAGCAGTGCACACAGTAATTTTCTAGCAAATAATTCTGTTTCACCTGCATGTTCAGGACTAGGCAGAAGTAAAAAGAAGTGTAAATAACACCTGTTAGTATTGCTCCCATGCAAACATAAGGTGTTCTATATCCAGGTGCATAAAGAGGATGTCTCATGAATTTGTCTTAAACATTGTTCCAAAGGTTATCATGGAGCCCCTAAGCATTTCTAGCACTTCTCAGCTTGTATGTAGTAGCCTGAGTGCTCTACACATACTCAGTTCTGCTTTTTTATGTGTTGTTGTGGTCTTTGTAGACTGCAGACAAACTCTCATGCAACCTTCCTGCTAATTTTTCAGTTTTCATAAAAAATACTTAATTCTTGAAAGAACTTCAAAATCTCACTTGTTTTGTTGAATTATATGAGTCAGATCAAGTACTTGGATCATTTAATCTCATGAACAGCAAAGGATGAAATGGGTAACTCTTATCCAGACAAGCTGAGATGACCTGTGGAAATATGTTAGTGATTCTAAAAGCAAAGGAATCTGTCAACTCTAGAGCTGAGAAACAGATTGAACTAATTTATTTTTTTCCTAATTCTACTGTTTTATTTCCATTCCAGTTCCTGAACGGCCCACCCTGGGGAATACAGACTATGCATTTGAGGTAGATTTAATAATAACATATGTTTCCTTTAAAAGTCACACAGACAATACTTCTTGACAAATATGGCACTTAACAAATATCAAATATTTATATTTCACTTTGAATGAGTCAGATGCCATTTCTGTTGAGAAAAATAAATGTTCTTTTTTTTATAGATGGCCATTTCAAACATCCGATATGGAGAAGGAGTTACAAAAGAGATTGGCATGGTAAGCTGCTATGGTGTGAGTCCATCACTGGTAAAAAGTTATTTTCTGAAGGGCTGCCAGTACTATCAATCCACTTAATAAAGGAAAGCTTATATATGGTGTAGTCCAATGTATCAGCACAAAAAGGTCAGAGAAAACTTGGTTGAAGTACAGGAGCCTGGTGCATCAGTGGTGCAGTGGTATATGAAATGCAGCTCAGGGGATAATTGGGTCATTGATACTTTGCTACAAGTATGCACCAATGTTTTTCTCTGACAGGATATTTAATTCAGAAAGTTTTGAATCCTGCTGACTCACCAGGATTTTCTCAAGATCGTTTTCATCTTTCTAGAGTTCATTAACTCAATCAGAGACTTTCTATTAAATTAGCTAGATATTTATTCAGCTCTCAGCTTGCCCTGTGTAAATGTAGAATTTTTGTTTCAGCAATGTGAGATGGTTCACCTGAATACATTGTTCCAGTGTGCTTTTATCACTGCCTTTTTTCATTAATAATTTTTCTCCTTTTTGGCATTTCTAGCATTAATAGATCTCTTTTTTATTTGAAAATTTGTCAAGTAAAATTATAGTCAGACAGTAAATGAAATTAGACAGAAACTGTTTTCAAACAGCACTAGAATAATTTATATGTATTGTATAGCTATTGTGACAACTTAGCAAAGGTTAGGATGTAGCATTGTTTTTCTTCTTTTTGCAGCCTCATTTTGATTTTTCATTAATAAATAAATATCCAGTATTACATTTTCAGTATTTTAATGCTGTGCTTTGATAGGCAGTTAATGAAGACAGTCTATGAAAAGGCCTTTTTTATTCTCACAGGAACTTAGGAAAAAATATTTTGAAAAATATTTTATATTTTACTGTAGTTTCAAGTGGTTCCATATGGTTCAACAACTTTAGTTTTTTTCTGTCTTAAGACTTCAACAATATAAATTTGGTATCTTTAAATTTTATTCTGCTTTCTGTATTCTTCATGTATGTGGTTAATGCTCTTTTTCTGCAGCTGATATGGTCTTAAAATTTTTGCAATAACCAACTATTTTTAAGTCAGGGGTTTTTTATTATCAAATGGTTCAGTTGATTTGGATTAGTGTTTAAATAGTGAAGTGTATGATCTTATACCGGTTGTTTGGTTTTTTTGATTCATTATTGTAGGACCTGCAGAATCTTGGTGCTAGAAGAGTTTGTTTGATGACAGATAAAAACCTCTCCAAACTCCCTCCTGTAAATGCAGTATTGGATTCCTTGGCAAAATATGGTATAAACTTTCAAATATATGATAATGTCCGTGTGGAGCCAACAGACCAAAGGTACAATTTGCTTCTGACAGGGCATTTCTCCAAGTAGTGCCTAGGCCTTTACAGGGTTCCATATGGCTTTTTAAACACCTCCTTGTGGCCTGCATGCTAGTCTTAGTAGTTAGTTTCCCTTTGTACTGGTTTTTTCCTGACTAATTGGAAAATCTTTCTTGTGTCCTAAGTTTCCTGGATGCCATCCAATTTGCTAAAAAGGGAGAGTTTGATGCCTATGTTGCCGTTGGAGGTGGGTCTGTAATTGACACCTGCAAAGCTGCCAACCTGTATGCAGCCAGCCCTTCATCAGAATTCCTGGATTATGTCAATGCTCCTATCGGGAAAGGGAAGCCTGTCACTGTGCCCCTCAAGCCACTTATTGCAGGTAAAGCATGAGGAGAGTGTGTGGGGAATTGGGGCAAGGGGAAGGTGAGTCATTCTACACTCCCTGATATTTCTACTGAAATCAGTTTACTGTGGCTGTTTCAGCTTCCTTTGGGTTAACTTCTCCTCTTGTTGTATTCAGTAGTCATTTGCTGTTTAATTCAGTGGAGGTAAAATCAGAGGTTTTATCCTTACTTTGTCTTGTTTAGCTCAGCTAGACTCCTTTACTGAGAAAAGAGATCAAAGTAGCTGTTTCCCTTTGATCTGTTGGCTTTGGATCAGGGATACCTCCAAGATTTCCTGGGCCCTGTATTTTGGGTGGTGTTACTATTGTGGTTTTATTCTTTGAATTGCATTATTATCTATTTCTTATCATTTGTTGTTATCCTCATTCTTCCTTTTAAGTTCCTACTACATCTGGCACTGGAAGTGAAACCACTGGCGTTGCCATTTTTGACTTCAAAGAACTCAAAGTTAAAACCGGTGAGGTTTTGGTGCTTTGTTTTGGGGTTATTTTGTTTGTTTTGTGGGGGTTTTTGTGTGTTACTCAAGACAATTGCTTTTCCCATGTCTTTGTTATTTCCCTGCCTTGAAAGGAAAGGATACTGCATGTCATTTCAGGTGTCATTTTGTTTGATTCAACAGCCACAGGCAAATTTTAAAAGCTTAAAGGTTTCCTCCTTTAATTAAATTTATATCATATTAACATAATGAAATACCTATGGAATACAGTGGATTATAGTTTGAAGGCAAAACAGGAAACTAAAATCTTTCAAGTCCTTAAATGGCAGAAAATGTTAATTGCAAAGGAAATTTCTACTTATATTCAGGGTCAACCAACTGTTCCTTATTTCCTCTGTATTTTTCTTTCTACTTTTAAGACTTCTGTTTCTTTGTTGTGTAATTGCAACCAAATGTTCCTTTTCCTGACTTTGGAAACCTCAGGCCTGGGATGCTGTGCAAGTGAGGGACACTGTCTTCCTTTGGCCTTTTCATCCCTGGCAAATAAAGATTAAGGCTAAAGTGTCATCTTGAGCTTCACAGCTGTTTAAGGTTTTGCTTCTAAGCATGTGGGTTTTATACACCACACAGTCTGCAGTACTTGAGACCCAGATGGGTGTGCTAAGGAGGTTTGACAATAGCTCAAGAGTTTTCTAGTCTATACGTAGTCAGTCAGTCAGTCTGTCTGTCTCATTCAGAGCTACATCTTTGCAACATGGTTATTACAGATGCTGAAGACAGCAATTGCCAATAACAATTCATTGCAGGTACAAACCAGTTTTGCCTTCTGCCTGTCCACAGAAGATACAAATCTAAAAATACTGCAGATGCCACAGACATTTTACAAGGCTGCTCAGGGAGGGTTGCAGACAGAGAGAGAACATTGTCTGGTATAATCCACTTTAGGCAAAAGTATCAAGTCATGTAACTCTTTTAGAGAGACTTCAGCATCAGTTTACATTTATAAATAATCTAAACCCTCCCCTCTCTCTTTGCTTTCATGTTCATAGTTTCAAATAAAACATCTTTAACTGATTTTCCTCCCTTTGCACATTGCAGGTATTGCTTCAAGAGCCATTAAGCCCACGTTAGGCATCATTGATCCTTTGCACACACTGTCTATGCCTGAACGAATAGTGGCCAACAGTGGCTTTGATGTGCTTTGGTGAGCTTTCTGCATAGGCTGCTACTTATTTATTTAAATGTTGTATTTTTGCTATGGTGTTTGTAGAACAATTATATTTTGAGAGCACAAGAGGATGATCTTTTTTTCTCTGTTTGCTGTTCTTGTTTAGCTGAGCTCTGTCAGACTTTCCTCTTCCTTAGTTTCACTACCTCCCTCAGAATGTATGGAAACAAATCCTGCATTTGCAGAAATTTGAATGTTTTTGCAGTGCACTGGAGAAATTGTTTGCTTCCAGAATAGCTGTTGTCAAGGAAGAGAGTCCAGGAGTCCCTTTTTAAGGGATCATGGAGACAGATGATTAATCACAACTGTAATAGCATTTATCATGAATCACAGACATAGCAGGGAATAGAGAATAAGAATTTTCTAACAAAAGCCATGATGTGTCAATAAAAATTCTTTAAGCTTGTGAGATACTAGCAGGTCTTCACCCAGCTATGGTCATCTTCAGAACCAATCTCATAGTTTGCTTTTTACTTGGCACAAAATTTTATTAATCTCAAACCAACAGCTTAACTGTACAAAATACATTGACATTTCTTTTTGGAGAGCCAGAGCTTACTTTGCTTCTGGGTGCTATATATATTAAAGTATTAGATATGTAATGAAACTGTGACTTCTCAAGCATGGTGAAGGACCCTGGCCTGCAATGTCTGTAATGGAAAAAAGGCATTTGTTCATCAATGAAAATGGTTTGTCTGTAGTTTTGTTCATCTTAATAGAGCCATATAGGCCGTGCCCCTTTTTTATGTGGTCAGATTCATGAGTGAGACTATTGGCAGTTCCACTTAGCTTAAATATCACCCATAATTTTTTTAAGGTCAGTACTTCTAAAAGAAAAGTACCCTATGAAGTTTCCAGTGCTAAAGTCTCTTATGGTTCCTGTCCTACAGAAAGGAAAAGCACTTATTGCACATCCACAGCCCTCTTCAGTGCAAAACACTACAGGTGCTGGTGCATCCAACCAGGCTTTCAGCAGGTGTGAGTTGATAGATAGGGCCTATGTTTACATTGCCTTCTGTGTGTGTGTGTGAGAGAGGAAGTGCTCTGGAGGTGCTGGCCCAGCATTCTTCCACTGTCTGTGAGATTGTATTTCTTGTTTCAGCAACCACTGGACACCAGAAATAAAAAAGAACCTGCATTCAAAGGACAGCAGGGCAGTGAAAGGGAGCTCTCCTCCTTAAGTAATTGATTTCTCCATCTTTCTGTTAGCCATGCCCTGGAGTCCTACACTGCTCTCCCTTACAACCAGCGCAGCCCCTGCCCCTCCAACCCCATCGAGCGCCCCGCCTACCAAGGCAGCAACCCTGTCAGCGACGTCTGGGCTCTGCACGCTCTGAGAATTGTCGCTAAGTACCTGAAAAGGTAACACTCTTAACAGCCATCCCCCCTGCAGGGTGCTCAGTACACAGTGCCCCAAAAGGGGTGACTGCAAGAATGGAAATTTTAAGCTAGAATGAGGCAAGCTGAAACATTAAGCTTTTGTTTTCCAGCCTAGATTTTTATTAAATAAAGCGAGATAGTTTTCAGATATAAATCAAAATTTCAGATAAAATTGGCATTAGTAGTTTGTCTTGAGGAGGTAGCTTTTTAATGCCTCTGTGAATCTATTCTTGAGGTCCTCAGTTAAAGGTATTTCAAGCTGTTCAGTTAATATGGAGAAGCATTTACATATTTTTTCAAGAACCTCCTTTCTATGACAGTATAATGGGAATATGTAACAAACTGAATAAAATACTGCTGATGTTACTTCTGTGGCCTTCAGTGTAAATTAAGATTGTTGCACATCCATCAAGAAGGTAATAACATGCACTTATGAATGTGCAAAAGTATGCATTTATTGCAAACCTGCTCATTCCTAGAAGACCTTCCGTTTAGAATAGGTATTGCCTTATCTGGGAGTTGGTGTTGATCTCTGTCAATAAAGTTTTAGCCTCTTTACAGCTTTTGCATACCATGTGCACTTCTATTAAAGATCAGTGTGGGGTTTTTTTGAAAGAACTTTTCACAGTACCTAGTGAGTCCAAATAGTTGGTTTTTGTTCCTTTGGAATCTATTCATGGGACGTTTTCTCCTTACTGTCCAACTGCACAAGGATTCTGAGGCATAGGAAGGCAGGGAATAGTGTCTTCTTCCCACACAAGTGATGGGGTCCAGAGCACCACCTAATGAGATGGTGAGAAAGCTGGAGTGATCCTGGAGCCACACACAGAATTTACCAAAGATTCTAACTAGAATTTTTTAATTCACCACTGAATTGAATATGGTTAAATCCACTCTATTTACTTGGTTTTTGGAAAAGTGAAAGGAAGCTTGCCCTTCACTGAACCAGTATGATCTACATAAGTGATCCACATGTAGGTTTGTTCTTTTACCGAAGCGTGGCTTGATTCCATTTCCACCATTTTATTCTCAGCTTATCTTTTAGATTATTTGTGTATCTGTCCATAAAGAAGCCCTCTCTCCCTTCTCCTTCCTGAATCACCAATCTCTTTGTGAATTCATTGGTACCATTTGCCTCCATGGTGCACAGAGCCATCAGAAACCCCGAAGACCGCGAAGCGAGAGCCAACATGCACCTGGCAAGTGCTTTTGCTGGTATTGGCTTTGGCAATGCTGGTGTCCATCTCTGGTGAGTACAGAGAAATAGTAACCCCATCTGAGGTCAGCTTAGAGCCAGTGTTTGTTTCAGATTGTCAAAGACGTTGCTGTCCTTGTTGCTGAATGTAGAGTAAGGGATTGTAGCCTGGCCTGTGATGCTGAAGGACCTGTGTGTTGTGACAAACTGAAGGGCTCTTGTCATTTATGTGTGTAAGGATTGTGTGTTCTTGGGTTGTGATACTCAAAACCAGTCACGTGAAAATTACAAAACACAGCCTTTACCTTTCTTGGTAGTAAAAACAAGAGTAAGACATTTCAATGACATTTAAAATGTTAGATTCCACGCCAGCTGTTCTGCAGTGACACAGCAATGATGTAATCTTGAGTTTTTCCTGAACTGATGGAATTATCTGTAAGTTTGTCTGTGGGATAGGCAATCAGCAGTCTGAAATGAACTGTAATTAATATTGCAAGGCAATATAGTTTCATTTGGATGAAAATATCACAGAAGCAAAGCCTAGAAGTGAATTGTGTGCAGAAGTTATTAGCAGTCATTCTCTTCAGAGACCTTCCTTTCATTCCTTTTCTTTGAGCAAGTCTACTTTTATAATTATATCTTAAAATTAAAGTTTCTTTTTCTCAGACAGTGTGAACCCATAGGTATGCAGACTATGATATTTTTGGCATATTTACATTACGTTAGGAACTGAACATCTTTCAGTTCAGTCAGTGAAGTAATATAACTTCACCCTCACAAAGTAAGGAGGTACTGTTTTTTACAGCTAGGTCCCTGAGGTGCAGAGGGATGAGGGCTGTCTGTACCTAATATCTACATCATACCTGTTCATACCTTTTGAGTATCTGTACTGAAGAGACTTGCATACTGAAAACTGACCACAGAAGGGACTGAACACAAATTTTCCATATACTGGGAGAGCTGCCCTGACCACTCTCTCTCTCTTCTCTGTTCCAGCCATGGAATGTCTTACCCTATTTCTGGTTTGGTGAAAACTTACAAACCAAAGGATTATAATGTGGATCACTCTTTAGTGGTAAAACTTGTTTATTTTTGGGGTTTTAATATGCATTTCAAATATCTGTTATCTGTCATTAATGATCATTAAAGTCCATTGAAGTTAAAAGTGTATGTCCTGTTGATGTGTTTTATTCTTTTTTTCTTTTTTTTTTTTTTCCCAGCCTCATGGCCTTTCTGTGGTGCTAACATCCCCAGCAGTGTTTGCTTTCACAGCACAGATACATCCTGAACGGCATTTAGAAGCTGCAGAGATTCTAGGTAGGAACCTCTGTGGGTACAGTTCTTGTGTACAAATGGAAGTCTTTCCAAAATGACATTTTGGGATTGAAAAACACTGTATGCAAGCAATTGTCATTGGTTGTTGGGAGGGGTTTAGGTTTAGAAAAAAAGATTCTGGAATTAGATGTCATGAAAATTAGATAGAATAATGCTGAATTTTGGTATTGTATGATGTGATTAGAGGAGCAAGCTGGAGAAATCTGATTCTTGGCTAGAAAAGTGGGCAGCTGAAATTAACTGGAGGTCTGTTGCAAATCAAATAAGAGTAGCTGTGATTGTCACAACTCTTGTCACTTTATGAAGAGTGTTACCACAAAGTGAACCAGTACTTTTGTTAGCTAAAAGGAAGTATTTTCCCTAACAAATTCCCTGCTGTGGCAGTGATTTAGAACAGTGATATTTTGAATCACTCCTGCTCTTTTTTCCATGGCACACAGCTGTGGGTTTTGATCTTTCTAATGTAGGCCTGAGCTTGTTTGTAGGTGTTGGAATTTCTCAGTGGCTGATGCCAAGGAAACCTTTTCCTGGAGTAGCTCATCTGTGGACACATATGTAATGGCTAAAAAGAGATTAATGAACAAAATGTTCTTTTTTGCTTTTTAGCAGAATAAAAGTGAATGCTGCAAGCTGACAGCTCATTTAAAGTTTATTTTGTCATACAGTGCCATGTTATGTGTGCAGCCCATCACCAAAGGGTGTCCTAAGAGAAAGGATAGCTCTTTATTATACCTCCAGCATGCCTGTGTGCAATAAACCAGCTTCCAGTGATGTAGTCTCAGAGCTGTTAGCAGTCTAGCTGTGACAGCATGGCTCTGCACTGAGCTAATTTATTTGTCTAAGGTCAGGGGCTTTGCCTGCACTAAGTTTTGTGTCGTGGCTACACTGCTGCTAATACCCATGCTAGCTAAGGAGCAGTCACAGCCACATGCACAGCAGTGCAGGGAGTGGAGAAAAAGTGGTTAGGTCAACTCTCCTGGTATTTGGAAAATTTGTGTTCAGTCCCTTGTATGGTCAGCCTTCTGTAAGCAAGTCACAGCAGTCCAGTCACATGTATGACTTGCTTGTGTAAGTAATCTCAAAGCATTGGAGATCTCAAGAAGAATGGGACTTTAATATAGAAATTCTATAGTATTTTATATATAGTGTAAATATTTTATATATGCTATATTATTTCATAGTATTTTATAGTATTTCATAAAGGGTATAAAACAACATGGTCAGAAAAACTGCATTGGGTGAAAGTGTTTATTTCATAAACAGTCTGTGAGGTTCTTCAGGCTTCCTCTAATGTATGCTGTCCTGCCTATGGCCAAAACCAAAACACAAACTTAGCTGGAGTCATATACTAAGCTAATAAATATCTGTGCTCCTACAGCAATTACCCACAACTAAAATTAGTTGAACAAAATGTGTCTGGATAGCTGGTCAGTACAGCATATCAGAAATTTTCAGCTCTGGCTCTTGTTTTAAAACAAGTGACTGAAAAGCTGTTCCCTTAGGGTTTGTGGTATTAACTTCTGCCATAAATTCTGTCTCTAAAAGTTCTGTTAATTTTCTCAGTAGAAATTTTAACTATGTCATTGTGTGCCTTGTTGGAAAGGGGTTCTGCTGAAAATATGTCATGTGGGATTGAATTTATTAATTTCCATCTGGGGTGTTTACTTCTGAGTGCACTCCAGAAGCTAACTGACTACAGTAGCTGATTCAAATCTGTCATGTTGCCAAATGCAATGACTAAGAAGGTATTTTATGACATGAAGCAGATTACTAAATAGTTATGTTGTGTATATGTACAGCTGTGAATTTGGGTACAGCCAGAAAAAGCCTAATACCTCCCTGGATGGATTCTTAAACAGTTGAAATAGGTGTGCATGTGGCCAGAGATTTTCTAAGAGTAATTAAAGACTGATGTATCTTTTAAGTTGAGCAAAAAGAAAGTACTAGAACTATAGTAATATTTTAAAACTGCCAACCCCATTTACTGTCATATTTTATCCTCCTCCCTTTCCCTTTTACTTTACTATCTGAAGATAGTGGGTTTATGTCTTAGTTACCCCTCCACAGCAAAACCCAGGATAAACTCAGACTTCATGGCACAGCCCCAGTAGCACAAGACATTGTACAAGACTCTCTCATATGTTATTTATCGGTTTTCCCCAGACATTATTTACTACATTACTGCCAGCCTTACTACCTGAATATCTGAGCTCTTCAAGTGAGCTTGTAGGTCTCCTGTTCACTTAACTCCCTTTGAATGTTACACTGAGCTGTGTGAGGATCACAGAAGATATTTTTCCTATGTATTGGAAGCTATGTATTGCTCTTACTCATCTCTCAGTGTGGCACTTGGACCTAACATAGTTCTGGTGTAACATCACTGGGGTTACACAGAGAACCAATTTAGCTTGGGTTCCTTTGAAGGAAATCATATGGAGGAACTTGGGTCTCCTGTCTGGACGTACTTTTATAATTACTTTTCAGTAAGTCCTGAACATTCATTGAAGAAGGGAACACGAGCTATTCTGTAAGAAATATTTGTAATCTTTAGTTTTGTGTTGGTGTTTTCATTACTGTTCAGTAGATGTTTCAAAGAGAGCAGTTCCTCCTCTTCAGTTCTACAGTACCCTACACAAGTCAGCACATATTCAAACAGCAATAAATTTAGAATTTACTCAACGTGCTGAACACTGCCCTGCTGTTTCCTGCCTTTTTCAGCCCACATGCTGTAGTCCTCTCTGTCAATGTGTAATTGAACAGAACAGTCCTCTAGATGTCAGCAAACCCAAGGCCTTAACATGAAGTTAGCATTTGGCACACTGTCCATACAAATAAATACCACTGATGTTCATGCTTTAGCTGCTTTCCTTCCAGCAGTTAGTCAGACTAAAAAGTGCTTCTCCCTGTAAGCACAGAGGGAAAGGAAGTTAACCTCATGTGGCAGTTAGTCTTTCTGGCAGCAGTTAACGTGCCTCTGATCTTGTTTTATTTCACCTTTCACAAACCATTCCAACTATAAAATGAGGACTGATTCCTCTTTTTACTTTATGTTGCTTTTAGGGCAGTGGCTGTTATGTATGGATATGTATTCAGCTGATATTATGATTAAATTAAGTCCAGGACAGGCTTCCTCTGCTCTCTCCACCCTACAGTCAAGGCATTATGTCTTATTTTAGGAGCTGACATCCGCACTGCCAGAATCAAAGATGCTGGGCTTATTTTGGCAGACACACTCCGGAAATTCCTATTTGATCTGAATGTTGATGATGGCTTGGCTGCAATTGGTTATTCCAAAGCAGACATCCCTGCATTAGTCAAAGGCACTCTGCCTCAGGTAAGACAGAGAGCAAAACAGTTTTTCTTGTCAAATAAAATAGAGCAGATTTTGGAAAAAAAAACAGAAGTGCTTCTTTTCCAGCAAGTTTTATTTCTATTCCTGCATGAAAACTATTTAAATGGAGAAAATTATGGATAATCAACTGTATATTGTTTTACTCCACAGCTAAGGTTTTTCTTTTCAGTGGGATGGAGTGCATGCTGCAGTTTTCACATGGATACAGAAAAAAAGGGCTAAGTGTTTGGTTTGGGGTTTTTTAATGTTACAGTTTTTAAAAAGAGGATGTTTCTCATAGGCCTGAGATATTTGTAGTAGATACTGCTTTTTCATAACTACCTCTCTTAATTATGTGTGCAGGTGGTCTATAGATAAAGCCTTAATACCAAGTGCTATCTGGTAAGAATGATCAAACTCACTTTGCATTAAACTTTCCATATTGAGAAGTTGCATTTTTCTTCGCAGATGGCTTTTTTGTTCCATTGACCCCCATCAGAATTTGAAATAAGCTCCCCCGGGATGATATAGATTAAACTTGTAATACCCTTTGTTGTTTCAGTGCCCACAAAGACACTGCAAAAAGCAACACACCACTCTTAAAGCAAAATCCAGAGTCTTCTTTGTGAAAAGACAGTTTGATTCATATGCTATGGACCTAGGATTTATTCCCACCAAGTCGCAAGGGAAACATATACTATGGAGAAAGTGAAAATTTTTTAGACCAAAAGGTTATTTACTTTTTACAGTAGATCCTGTAAAAAGGATAGGATCTCACTCATAAATCTCAGAGCACCTTAGAACAGTTACATTAACAGTAAATATTAATATTCCTGTTTTATACCTGAGAAAGTGACACAAAGGTGCAACTATTTAGGATCACACACAACAGAGCAGTGACAAAGCCAGGAAGAAAACTAAGGTCTCTGAGCACCCATGAAGTAGGTTATGCATGTGCATTGTTATGGGGTATTTGGAGGGTTTGTTTTGATAAACATATTTCTTTAAAACAAACGGTGAGTGCAAGTTTTGGTTAGCTGGGGAAGGGTTCATCACCAAAAGATGTTGAAGGGTTTCTCTGTCTTCTTATGGTGTTGGTGATTCATTGTACTGTGTGAAATGAGATGACCTAATAGTTTCTCAGCCCTTATTTTTTTGTATGAGATGTAACATGATGCAAATGTATCAGTGTTCCTTAACCATCTGTTAGTAACCATGGGTTAATCCATACAGTTTCTTTTTTGGTATAATTTTTTTGCTTTTCATCTGGCAGTAGGTTTGCTTTGCAATACAGCAATGGCCCATTCACATCAGGAAAACAATGTGGTGCAGTGGTGATAGCACTAAAAAATTTACCAAGTATATTCCATGGCATGAAGTGCAGGCTGCAGGGAAAAATGTAATCTGACTGCTGGAATTTCTGGTGGGAGCTCTGTTGGGACAGACATTGAAGTTAAAACAGAATTTTATTTCCCTTCCTAAGTGAGGCTGTTAAAATTGATCTTGTTGTTCTAGCAGCAGCTGTTCTAGCAAAGAAGATGCAGTCTCAAAGTTCAAGGTGGGTGGGTGGTGGTGTTTGAGAGGAGATGGGGGCACTGAAAATAAGAGATTGTGGAAGGGCTGTTCTCTGTCCACCCACCCCCTGCTGATGTCCCGGAGGCAGCTACAGTGGGGCTGAGCCAGTGATGAGTCCGGAGCTGCTGGGTTTGGCACGGGACCAGAATGCACTGAGTCAGACTGAGGGAGCCAGGGCCCCACAAATACCAGCAAGCTTGTGCAGGGGTAGTGATGGTGCCTCTGTGTCCAGGCATACGGGAGGAACACCCGTTTGCAGCCTTCTGTCGATAGAGCTGGGAAATGCTCCAGTCTGTCAGGCTGTCAGGCTGGCTGTCTCCTGTCACCCAGTGTGATTTTACAGATAAATCCAGACATCTCAGTGCACAGAGCTGCAAAACTGGCTTTGGCCCAGATGGTCCTAATATGATGAATTTATGAATGCTTGAGCACTGTGTTGTTATATTTTGCATATTATGAGTCTGAAAAAAACAACACGCTGTTGCCCTAGTGCTGTTTGAATTTTTCATTTGGTTTCAAAACTGCATAGAAGAATCTTAGTCTTCTCTTTGTTTGGATTTCTGTGTGTAGTAGCACTGGTGTAAGCAATGGGGAGAGAGGTATCTTTTGATTGCTACTTATGCACCAGTAAAGCTTCTTCTGTAGGTAAAAGTATGCACACAGAGCTGCACTTTTCAGACTCCTCACAAGCCGTGCTAACCACGATTATGAGCTGTGAATACCTCACAGCTGACTTCTCACCACTGTTTCACGTTGATTTGCAGTGTGGTGGTCTGGCTTGCCGTGTGCCCACATCCATCCTGCCCACAGTCACATCCCGCGGGCCGGGGGAAGCGCGCGGCTGCACCCCCCTGTGCTGCGGCATGCCCTGGGCACGGGGTGGGCTCTGCTCCCAGGGGCTCAGGCAGGGCACTGGGGAGCCCCTTCCCCTGCATCCCACTCCCTGCCTCAGGCAAGGACCTCAGCAAATGATATCCACTGTCCACATGTGAAAAAAGGGGAACTGTAAAGCTGGAGGGCAGCATCTTCCACAAGGGAGATGTTGAAACAGGTTGCACCAGAAGAAACTCTTTCTTGCCAAAACACACCTCATCTAAAGCTAATGTGTTCCTAGTGTCGGCCTGGACTTTGTCTTCGCAGACATCTCTAACTGTCCCCAGTATTTCAGTAAAAGTTAAAATCATTGCTTGTTGAAAACATCAAAGTTCTAATCATAACCAGCAGGAGTACACTGATGTTGGGCCCTTTCAGCTGGCTGTTCCTGCAGTAACTGGGTACCTACACTGATGCAGCTCCTCATCCTCAGTAGCACAGGGCTTTTCTGAATTGCAGCCCCTGTCTTTGTGGCTATTTTGTCAAGCAGAGCACTAAAGCACATAGCTGAGTTTCATTGCAATCACTGAGGCTTTAGCACCTGAACATTCTGTTGAATTGGTGTCCAAATGAAGTGTCCAAATGAATTGGTGTCCAAATGAAGATCAACAATTCCTTTGAGGTGTGGGGCTGTTTATTAAGCAGTTTCATACTTTTCCTTTGCTGTGTCTCTTTTTCAGAGTTTGACTTACAGGTGCTGTTTATTCTCCCCATTTACAGCAGCCCCTGGGCCTTGAGACGTGTAGTATTTTGAGAGTCTTGGTCCCTAAAACTCCAACTCCTAATTCAGTGCTGGCAAACTAATTTTAAAATCCATATTCTCAGGATAATGTCGCCCAGTGTACTGACATCTGCAATGGAGAAGGCCCCTGTTTGCTGTGCTTGACTCAGAAACTGAACATCATTCTGATCTTGCTTCTGTGTATTTAATTACAGGGAATTTTAGCTTATCTGTTCTTGAAAGTACTGTACTGTTGATGATGCTTCAATTTAATTACTTTATTACTTATTTTGCAAAAAATTTTTTATTCTCTGTGAAGGATATTAGTATACAGAGACACATAGCTCACCTACTGTTTGATTGTTTTTATTGGTATCCATTTATAATCCAGTTTTTCTTTCATCTTGCAGGAGAGAGTGACTAAACTATCACCACGTCCCCAAACAGAAGAAGACTTATCTGCTCTCTTTGAGGCTTCCATGAAACTTTATTAGCTTAAACATGTTCTGGAAAGTGTGGTCTATTCTAACACAGAGGTAGTTTCTCATAGATATGGGACTGAATTTGTTCAGAGCATGGAAGAATTTGGGTAACTTTGACTTCTGTTCCATTGTGCACTGCCAAAAGGTCACGTAATTCATCTTTAACTAAACACTGCTTTGAAGTGAGGACTTGACTGTGGTTTCTTTCTTGCTCAGTTGTAAGTGACATTGACTTGCATAAAAGTTGGAGCAGATTTCTTGCGTTACTGAAGGCTTTTTTGTGCTTCAGAGGTGGTCAAAGGTGGAAAAATGTTCTAAGGGATATTTCAAGCTATTTTGAAAATTATGCTTCTATTTAAATTATCCGTATTTTGTTTTAAAAAGTCATGCTAGCTAAGAAATAATGAAGGTCATTTTTAATTAGGGAGGGGATGTCCCCTGCAGAAAATGTCAGCTTACTGTATTCTGTTCTGCTTTATCATCTTTTTACCATCTGGCTTTGCTAAGAAGGCTGTTGAACTGGGGTGCTTTTTCATTGTTTGATTAGGAAAAATCTGCACACTTCATAGCTGTCTGTAAAAGACTGCTTGGAAATTTGGTTTGGGTTAAAATTCTGACAGATATTGTCATATATTTATCTTTCCGCTTATAATCTCTCTAGTTCTCATATATTTATCTTTCCTTTTATGCTCTATATGAGGTGCTCACTAGAGGAGCAAAACCAGAGTAAAGCATGGTCACACACTAAACAGGAGCCATATAATAGCAAGACAGCATCCATCATGGTCATTCTGTCTGTCTGGAGGCAACATCCCCCCTTTCCTGCTGTGTTCTGTGGAAGGAAGCTCTCAAGTGTATCTTGCTTTGCTGAGCATCAATTGCTTCTGCTGAGCTCCTGCAGGTGCTGTCCCTCAGAGTGCAGCCACCAGCTTGAGGAAGTGGTTGTGTGCTGTGGTTCAATATTAAAAAGAGGTGGTGAAGCATTTGGCTGCACAGTGCCCCACGGGGAGCACTGGTTAAATGTGGGAATGAGCGTGCACCTCTGAGCAGTTAACCAGCTGGTTGGCTGTCAACTGAGAAAGGGAAGTGGGGCAGGGAGAAAGGAAACTAACATTTTAATATTATTTTCCTTTATTTAAAAAGTCCACGTGGTTGTGTGTAGAGTTTGTTTAAATCAGATTCTGCTTCATGTTGGACTCTTTCAGCATCTGATTCATGCTGCTACCACAGCACAAGACAAATGAGAGAAGAGCCCTGTGACTTCTGGCGTGCATCTTTCTTTCTGCTGGGGAAGCAGCAGAAAGTCACCCTGTTAAAGTAGGAGGCTCTATGCTTGCACCTTTGTATTTGTGTATTTGTCTGATCAAACAAGTGCTGTCCTAGCATCTGAGGACAGGTGTGTACTGGATATTGACACTGGATCCATTTCAGGGCTGTTAAACCAGGTGGATGGACACTGGTTGTTTTTAGCATCCAAGTAGGTTTGGCAGCCATAGGACTGCACTGCCACTGTGTGATACACATGTGATTTCCATGTCCTTCTGAACCTTCTTCTCTGCTGAAATTGCCCACAAGTACCTCTGTCATGAAGGCTGATGTTGTAATAGCAAGGGATTCACTTCATTATATTGTGCAAAGCTGAAATATTCAGAAAAAAAAATTGTCAAAACCTTTTGTCCAACCCTGTTGCTCAAAGTCAGGCTGGATGAGGCTCTGAACCCAGCCTAGTGAAAGATGTTCTCGCCCATGGCAGGAAGGTTAGAGTTAGATCTTTAAGGTCTCTTCCAGCCCAAACCATTCTATGGTTCTGTATAAACTTTTGGCCTGTTTTGTCTTTCCACTCCTGTCTTTCTCCAGTCTGTGGTAGCAATACAGACTCATGAAGAGACAATCTTTTTGTCCAGGAGCCTAATTCATGGCAGTCCTGCTGTGTTTGTGGCGAATGTACTGTCTGGAGAACTGAGCAGCATGTGATTTCATCACTGCAGCAGAGCACTTTGATGGGAATGCTTTGGGAAGTTGGATAACTTCTTCCAGCACACTTTTTATCCTCCTTTTATGCCAGTATGGCAGTATTGGCAGGCTGCATTGTCAACTGACAGAACCTCACACTTAACTTCTTATACCAGGTAACTGCAGCCCCTGATGGTTTGTAAAATAAACCTCATACCCCCCTTGATACCCATATTTTACAGATGAGACAAAGAGGTTTATGTTATACCCAACATAAGGAGATGGTGCTGTAAGAGGGGACATTTCTGTTTTCCTCACTTCTTTGGCTGCACCAAGGTCTTCAACTGCCTTAAACTGGTTGTGAAATCTCTCCCATGGACATCAGCTACATGTGAAAATCTGTCTTCACCACCAGTTATTAGTTACTAGTAGGGATTTTCTGAGGAAAAATCAAGAGAGCTCAAGTTGCCCCAGAATGCTGGATGTGAGTGATGATGTGACAGGGTGTCACATCCTGGCTCCTGGGCACTGGTAGTTTTATTCACAACTGAAGAGCTACATGGGGTCTTTCACGTATTATCTCACCAAATTACTCTGTACTGGTATTTCTGTGGGGAGCTGGGGTACCACTGTAATTGTGAGTGCCCAGTGGTGGTTGGGCATGTGTGTGAAATCTGGGAGGCTTGTTCTTGTGTTACTGCTGTGCTACTCAAACCCTCTGTGATGGATCTGTTAGTTTAGATTGTGCTGAAATGCAAATAACAAAAATAAAGCTTGTTTGAGAGCAGCTTTTGAATCTGTATTCTCTGAGCTCTGTGCAGGTAAACACAACCCAAAACCTGGCCCTTGTGATCACTCCCTCAGTCCATTTACAGAGATTAGATTAGCTGTGGGGAGCAAGTATGAACAAGTGCACATGTAGTGCTGGTGAAAATAGTTTACCAGCAGGTATAGTTTTATCTGGAGCACCAAATGAAAAGCTCACTCACTTCATAAGTAGAGCCTGCAGGATTGCTGCCTGGGATTTATAGTAGGTACAGTAGTTGATCCATCCCCTCATTTGCCTCGCCTCTTTCCATACCAGTGCTGGTTTTCTCAGCAGTTAAAAAGTGAATAAAGCAAAAAATATGTACTTAACATGCCTAAATCTTCAAAAACTCTCACCGTCATCCTGTGTGAATAAACTTGGAAGAAACTACATGTAGGTCAGGCTGCATGATCATTCCTGTTGCACTGTCTTGTGCCACGGCTGTCATCTTCTGTCTTGTGGTTGGCTTTCCATCTCCCTGAGACCTGAAAAAATGGAGTTAAGGGACACAGCCAAGCTCTGTCTAGGCCCTTTCCATAACCCCTGAGTAAATCTGCTTAGGCATCACTGTGCTCCAGGACACGTGCAGTGTGCTGGGATTCCACAGCTCCAACCAAATAAATCCATTGCCACATTAAACATCTCTTGGCAGAGGACCTAAAGGTAGGGTCTCCATTTTTCCTCCAATCATCCCTGAGGGCTTCCTAAGTAAAAATGAAGTTGATTTAAGTACAAGCACCATCTAGTGAATGCAGAAAGTGGTGCCACCATTTTCCTGATGTCTCCAGCAGCCCTGGCTCACACAGCGTTGCACAAGCTGCCTGTCTGCTGCAGTGAGGAGAGGGTCTCCCACACATAGCCATCTCTGCTAATCCTGCCTCAAGATCTGAGTTAATCTTTGACACACCACCTGGCCACCTGTAGGAGAAGAGATTCCTCTGAACAGTGGTGTTGTGAGACTGTCAGTGACCAAATTTGTAGAGATCTCAGCTCTCTTTGCACTTGCCTATTTTTCAGCCTTTCTGTTTACCTGCAGTGTATGTATGAGAAATCACACAGGGTCAGTGGGTCAAAAAATGCTTAGTGCAGAATTTTTAGGTGTAGTGGTCCATGAGAATAAGCAGAATCTTCTGCTGTTTGCTCTGAATTTCTCAAAGAAAGTGAGACCAAAAAAAAAAAAGCTCCACACCTGGGTTATCATTAGGAAGGCTACAGTTCCCTTAGATGCAATATTTCTGAATGCAGTTTTATACTTTGCCAGATCCAGTCTTCCATTAACCCACTAAAATGCCATTCAGTTTCTTTTTTTCCCCATAGTACTGAAACAGCTGCCAGAAGTGAGTGGGTAGAAAATGTTGTCCAGCCAAAAAAAAAGAGGAAGAACCATTTGACACAGCTCAATAGAATGTTAATCAGGTTCCTAAGTTAACTGCTTTGCTAGTAATAGGGAAGAGGATGAAAACAATGCTTTCAGACTTTGGTTTCTATTGAAAAATCACATGTAACCCATTTTCAGAGAACTCTAAAGTACAACAAATAGCAGCAGATATTTTCGTATTTCTCTGAACATAGGAACTAAAGGGGAAAATTAATTTACATCCATGTGGTGGCATAGTTAAGTGAAGGCAGAGGAAATGAGACTTCTGTCCTCTGGAGATAATTCGCGTGTTAATTTGTGTCACTCTGTAGAGCCACACAGCTTGGTTCCTCAGCCACAAACACTGGCAGCACATACACTACCAAGGTCAACTGAGCAGCAAAGGAATATTGGGTCTGCTGACACTGTAGTCTGAGCTCCCATTAAATGTTTAATTTAACCTAATATTACTTCATCATGAAATATATATCTCATAGCCCAGAATGGTTTCTTGAAGGGGAGCCTTTCCTCTGTGTTCCCTGACTTGCAGTGACTTTGACCTACTTTAACAGTGCACTTGTGCTTTTTCTGGGTGTTTTACCATACAGCCTTAAAATAGCAAGTTGACATTGAAATGCTGATTTACACCTGCAGTCAAATGGATAACACATGTTAAAGACTGATTGTCAGCAGCTCCCATACGCTATCGCTTCATTCTCTGGCATTGTTTCTTCCTTTTATGGGATTTAAGGACAACATTGGGTGGCATTGTTGTTATGGCTATGGACACAGCTGTGGGGGGCTGACACTGTGTATGGTCTTTGTCATTTATCTAAAAGCTGACATCACTTTCAGAAAATGACTGTGAAAATTTGGATGTTGCTGTATGTTTTAAGACAGCATTGGGAATAAAAAAGCCTTTTTGCGGGCATTAAAAAAAAAAAAAAAGCCAAAAGTTAACATTGAATAACTTGCTCTTCTGACCTTTTCACCTTAAGGAAGATTAATGGTGGTTTAGATCAGAACATCCCCCCTGATCAGGGTCTGAATGCTTCAGGGATTCAGACAGACAAAGAAAGTCATTTCACCCCTAGGTCACCAGCACAGCCCTATGGTGTCTCACTAGTGACCACTGGATGATTGCTCAGTAGTTTATGTGCAAGAGTTGGTGGTCATAATCCATTTTCCAATGGACAAGTTTCTTCCTTGTGAAAGCCGTCACCATGTGCTTATCCAAGCAGCCAAAAATGGGAATTACCATGAACAGCCTTCATTTCATTTGCCTTGCACTGCTAAAATCTCAGAGTCTCTGTGTTTCAGGGGATCAGTCTCTCTCCAGGACGGGTTGAAGCTGTGCTGGTGCTGTTCTGTGAGTGTTGGCACCTCCATGTTCCCTTCTGGAAGGATGCAGCCTCTGGAGCACACAGGTCTCATTCAGGCACACTCACAGTGTCACCACTTGCATTTAGGACATCCTGGAATGTCATGTCCCACAGCTTTCCTGTAGTCATCTCCCAGATTTAGTTCTTGGTGTGGTCAAGCTGATGTACTTCACACCTACAGTGCTTGTATTTTAAATGGAAGTCCTGAGGTTAGGACTCCTCCGTGAGTAAAACTAAGCAGAGAGCTGGCAGGCAAGTTCTGATTGTAAAGTAACTCTTTGTGACTTCCCATGTCAGAAATTATAATGTCACCAACCCTAAAGTCCAATTCAGGGGCCTACCCAGCAGAGCTGAGCTAAAAACACCAAGGTGCCCAACAAAGGCAGCAGGGGGTTGGCTGACAGGCACTAAAGGTCTGAGTGTATCCTTCAGACATATGAATATAGTTGTTCACAGCTGAGATGTTGAGCCTGAGTATATAACATGGTTAAACATTAGTGAGAGAAAAAGTTGGAGTGCTAGGAGTCTAGGAGTTGAGAGGATCAGACTTCAGGGGGACATCTAAGACGAGAATATGCATTTTAAAAATATTGTAAAAACCTGAAGGATGAGGAACCTAGACTTACGTAGTTATTAGGTTCCATGTCCAGAGCAAGGCCAACAAAAACTCTTTCCTGTTCCCCTTGGTTTTTTTTTTCTCCCAGAGTTAGCTCTGTACTGTACTTTCCTAGTAATGGACAGAGCAAATGAACAGATTACAGGTAAAACTGAAGTAATAAAGGGAAGTGCTTAAGTGTAAAGGCCAACAGGATAAAGGAAAAGGACACATAAAGATCATGAGTTCTGCGAAAATCAGAGATCTCAGAGGCTGCTGCGTGACTTTAAAAGTACTGACCTCTATGTAGCTTATAAGCTTGAAAATCCTCTCCTATGTATTTGCAGCATTAATTCCTCTTGTTATCTGAGGTGATCTACTTTAATCAGATTCCTACAAACAAGTCAAGTGCTTACAGCAGAAGATCTTTGACACCCCTACTGGCAGTGTCAGTGGAGAGGACAAAGACCAAACCAGCAGGAAGATCAGATCAATCGCCTCATCTCAGCAAAAATTATCTCAGGATAATTGGCATCAGAATTCCCCCCCTCCAGGCTCTTACCTGTATGCTCCATGGTCATTTGATGTACTTTCGTGGTTGCACAAAAGATACCTCAAAATGGTCACGTTTCAAAGGCACAGCAATTCTGAAGCCTCCTCTGTCGCAGTGCCAACTCCTGTGCTACCTTACTTCCTCACTCAGATAACCTGAGTCTGGATCAAAAGGGGACTCATAAATCTGATCTGCTTTTGAGCCTTTAGTGCAGCTTCTACTGCCTATTTTCTAAGTTGCTAGTCCTATGGTCTCTAGCCCAAATAACGATGGTCCTTGTTTTAAATTTAATCTCATTTTCACACAGAGATTAGGCAGAGGAGGCATTGCCATCTGATACCCTCCAAAGACCTTTCATCCCCACTGGAGCACATGTATTCCATGTGGCAAAAGGAGCTTGATGGCTGTGTGAGGACACACGAGATATGTAAGGTGACAGTTCAGGTTGCCTTACTCTTTAGACTTATCCATTGGAGAAATCCTAAGTATTTTGTGCCTGGTTACTCAAGGGTAAATTGTACTGCATACAGTGCAAGACTCAGGATGCAGTTGCAGCAAGAGGGCTACCACTGCCTAAATCCAGGAACCACAGGACAAGCTTTGATTAATGTGCTTGTTTGCCCAAAACTGGTTGTGTTTATAGCAGGAGCCAATAGTCGAGATAATCTTAAACTGTTTTAAAGGAAAAAATTGGGAGTGAAAAAACCCTATCTAAAAATCATTGTGGCTTATCAGGGGAATAAAGACCTCACTGATCAATTAGCTTGAAAAATTAATAAATCCAGGACAAATGTATATCAAGATTAGCATCTTAATGAGCTATTGTTGTCACAGCCTGGTTTGGACATATCGCTCCTTTGTTGACATTTTTAATGCTTTCTGTGGATTACCAGTACATGACCAGTATATGAAAGCTTGTTAAGCCTCCACGTGCTCAACCTGGCCCTAGCTTTAATACTGGCTTAGTGCAATCCCTGCTGTTGGCACAAGCTCTGTGGGACTGGAACCTTGTGGTGCTGGGCATTGTGTTTCTACCTAATCATCATATGGACCTACTCAAGTGTGTTTTACGAGCTTAGGACAAATTTGTGAATGTCCAATTATCTATATGTAACTTTTATTAGAGAAGCCAACCAGGGGTGATTTTTTTTTTCTTTTTTTGTCTTTTCCTTCTTTTTTTCAGAATTCTGCAATATCTTTCTGTAACTAGTGGGGGGATAATTTCAGCCTGGCTTCCAGGTCTGGCTGGCATTTCCTTTCCCGATTAGCAGAGAAGCTTGTGCACTCATCTTTTCAAACTGCAGAGCTCTTGCATTTCTCTCTCCTGGCTCCCTGTAGAGAATTTAAAGTTCAAAATGTTTTTTGAATGCCTCAATCATATTGCCATTAAGGAGAAATCTGTTACAGCAGCTTCTAGACAGATGCAAATTCACATGTTACGTTTGAAAATTCACCTTTAAGCCGTGCAGTGCTACTTCAATTTTGAACTAGATTTACTGTCTGCTACAAGTGTGAGGTGAAGTTACTGATAGTGTATCTGTCTCTCTATTCCTTTCATTCAGAGAAAAACAAGACATTATGTATGAGAAACTCACTGTATAGTTTGCTTTTATGGTTGGTTTTCCTTTTCAGTTATTTGCAGCTGTAATTCTGTGTCCCTAAACCAAAACAAAGCAATTTTCCTTTCACAAAAAAAAAAAAAAAAAAAAAAAAAAAAAAAAAAAAAAAAAAAGGCTGCTGGCATTGCATCATGCAGAAGTGGTTTAGAGTAGATGCCTGCAGTATGCATGTGCAGTTTTATCCCATCTTATTTTTAAATGGTTATCTGTGCATCCCTCTGGTTCACAATCCTATTCCAAAAATACCTGGGCTTTATCCTTATCATATTGCCCAGCTAACAGTAAGAAATAGGCTCAAGTGGCTCAGTACAGAGTAGATTTACCTCTTATGCAACAAGGTACAAGATCCAGGGAGAAGCCAGAGACCTGCTTTGGGAAGAGCTTTGTCCTCTGTGGGCCAGGGAATCCCTTGGCAATACCCTTTGCACACATTGAGAGTATCAGGCTGCTTCCCTGCAACTTCACTGGAAGAAATCTGCACTGAAAAGGGATTCCTTTGTTCACAGAGGCCAGGATAAATAAGGTCTAGAGGTTTCTGATTCTTCATCTTAAATAACTGAAAGTTTTAATTACAGTTTTTGTAACCATATTTTGAAAATTGGATTCCTTTCAAGTTTACCAGCTCTGGCATACTTGGTAAACAGGACAAGCATCTACATTTGTTTCTTCAAAATATGTCCTAACAGATTCAGTCTTTGGAAAAAGCACCCTTGCCAACTCCCCAAAGGGAATCTCACCAGTTTATTGGATTTCTCTGCCATTTTTACAAGGTTTGCTGAGTCTTCTGCTGTTTCGAAGTTTGTTGGTTTTTTTTCCTTTCAGCCTCAGCAAGCATTCTTTCTTCTCTGCCTTTCCCTCCTTTCTACCCCCATTCCCAAGAATCAAATACTTCCCCTGTCCCAGACCTCCAGATAAGGTTAGATGTGTGTTTTGTCAGACAACATGTGTCTGTACTTGTGTCTGGAGTTCTCCTCCTCCTTCTCCAACTCCTCCTCCTCCTCCTCCTCCTTCTCAGTTGTCCCCATTCACCTTTGGTAACCTTGTTCTGGCACCAGGAAATGTTTTGATCCTTTACAATCAAGAATGAGAGTGGGTATTTGGCAAACTTCTGTATCACAGCCCACAGGGAGGAATTTGGATTCAAGGTGTTCACTTGGGAGTCTTAGGTCAAAGATTTACTCCATGACAAAAACTTCTTAGGGTCTTCTCATGGCTGCAGTGGCACTGTGTGAACTAAGTTAACAGCTTATTCCTCACTTTAGTAGAGAAGTTTGAGCCTGGTCTACAGACACTTTATATAGTTTAGGGAACAAAAAAACCAAAAAAGATTCATAGACTCAAAAACTGTTTGGTTTTCTCCTCCCACCACAGAGTGGACTCTTGCTAGATGAGTAGGGAGCTGGAAGGAGACACCATGTGAGATTGTCTGATGTGGCTCTGCAGTTCCTAGGTTGGACATTGCAGAGAGTTTCTCCTCCAAGTCTAAAATTACTGCCTACACTTCTTTATCAGGTAGCATGCAGTAGAGTTTTTGCACTACACTTCCTGCAGATATAATTACACTTATTTCATAGCTAAACCCAACATTGGACGTTTGCCCAAAATAGCTCCCACAGAGGCAGAAAAAAGTAGCCCAATATGTGCAGGTTTTCTCTTGAAGCCATGTTAAGATTTCATGCAAAACCCTGAGCATTCATAGTGCTCAACTACTCTGCAAGATCTGGACAAAATAAAGAAGAAAACTCCTTTTCATGGACAGGGCAGAATTCATTTCCCTGCAGAAAGAATGCAGATCCCAGATGAGACACATTGTATCTGTCCTCCTGAGCCCTATTTTTCTGTCTGAAAGTGATGTGAGTGCCTTTCAGCAGCTCTCTACAGTGATTTGTCCCCATCCTGTGCCTTGTAAAGGTGTGTCCAAAGCCTATCTGCTTTGTAACACA
The DNA here is from genome assembly GCF_027477595.1 of Haemorhous mexicanus. Classification (NCBI taxonomy): domain Eukaryota; kingdom Metazoa; phylum Chordata; class Aves; order Passeriformes; family Fringillidae; genus Haemorhous; species Haemorhous mexicanus. The sequence continues at coordinate 123,686,631 of NC_082341.1, forward strand.
GTGAATGCCAGCTGGTGACCAGCTCTAGAGTCTCACTCCAGTCTCTACATCACACCAACCCTCAAAGGATGAAGAACCCAGTTCTTGTACTAATGTTAAACCCCATCTTATGTTTTCAAAATATCTGTAGGTCATACCTAGAATTTGGAAAACAATGACTTAGGTCCAAAAGTGCCCGTCTTCTCATCAGACTCTGAATATCTGAAGGTGAAATAAAGAGTGGGTTAGATTTGTTATAGCTTTTTTTTTTTTAATGGACTATTCAGTGTTGGTCTTCATTATTTTTTTTTTTTATCCTTTTGAAAGCTTTGAGAGCCTCCTGCATAACCGCCTCTGCCCCATTCAGTGCTGAATGGACGGTGCGCTGATCTTTTTCTCGGTGGGTAATGGATTTGGGTTGATTGCTTGACACGGGGACAATAGGGGGGTAAACAATTGCCTTCGCACCCGTGCAGCTCCCCATCTGTTGAGTGCCTGCGCCTTCAGAGGCAGCCGGGCGGGCACAGATGAATGCGCCAGCCCAGCCTGATGTTAATGACATCAGTCATACAAGCAGAACATGTGGCGCAATAAATCAAAAACTAATTGAACTTTTGGTCGATTATATTGCTGCCCCACTGCCTGCTTCGAGCACGGCACGGTTTCCTGGGACAATGCCCTCAGCCCTGCAAAGGCTCTGCTGCCCCTGGACAGCAGGAGCCTGCCCTGGGAGGTGACAAGTGACAGCAGCTTCTCTTCGCTTGCTGCTTTCTTGAAGCAGCAACACCTTCCACTCAACCAAAATGCTTCCAGGCTCAGGATGTCTATTTGACCAATATTTATTATTACAAATAAGAAACGTTCATCAATATGACAGCGACAGCCCATGTTCACTGGCACTTTCCATCTGGGACTGTTGGTGGCAGACATCTATAGGAGAAGACAGCACTTGTTTTTGTGCTAATTAGACACACACGTGGTGGTAATGAAAGCTATTCATTAGGCTGATATAATTTAATATCATTATTCACACTTGAAAGTTCTCCAACTACATCAGTTGTTGGAGCCTGCAAGCCAAAATTTTCTGTCTTGGGTGTCCATGGCAGCATTAAGTCACCAGAAGTTGAGGGGGCTGATATTCATAGAGGTGGAAAGGAACAATTTCTGATGGGAGTATTAAGAAATTAAAAGCTTTGGCAAGAAGACCCTTTATTGAAGTGCATAAATATGGGATTAGACCCCAGAGCCATCAAGTCAGGAACCCATCCATGACTGAGCCACCTTTCCTCCCCTTGCAACCACAGATGTGCAGGGGGCACAGAGATCTACGCACAGCTACCTTTCTTAGGCATCTGCTTTTGAAATTTTACTCTGAAAAACCCAGGATTACAGTATTTGTTTATGAAATGAAAAGGTAAAGCACAAAATGCTTTTCTTAATATACTAGAGTCATCTTCTCATTATGTGTAAGGAGCAAATTTTTATGGTAAATGTGTTAAAGTACACATTTAACCCAACTTATTTCAACTATCTTTGCAGTACTTCTGTGAACATTTGCCAATAGACTAGACTTTAATTATTAGCTATTTATTGCAGAGGATTCGCCACACTGGTAAAAACAAATGTAAAATAAAATGCTCCTATCTGAGTAGAGGCTTAAGCAAGAGCTAAATTAAATCTTTGTGTTAATATTATTCATAGAAAGGCAGATGGGAGCAGAAAATGTTGCAATGAAGAATATGGAATGAGATGAGATCACAGCATCAGTCTGTCCTTTGTAGATCTGGACAATGATCACAGAGCCAGATTGGATTAGTGAAACCTATTTACCAGAAGTTCAGAGCGGTTGCATGAAGCTGAAAGGCAGTCAGTAGGGAGAGGTGGAAAATGCACCAGATTTACAGCTGCAGCGATGAAAATTTAGAAGTTTTCACTGTGATTTCTTCCAAATGTGAGTACTTCAAAATCTAACAACGGCTGTGGTGTTGTCTTTTAGAGGGGTGGGATGTTTAGCAGCGGGGAAATATTTGAAGGGAGCAGCTCATCTGCTCTGCTGTGCTGTGCTCTGCCTGCAGCCCAGCCCTCGCTGCTGCTTTCTCGACCTAATCCGTGCAGGTGCTTCAATATTGTGGCTCTGTAAAATCTTTACTCTGCCAAAATTGGGAGCTCTGGAATCGGTGTTGCTGTACCTATGAGGTAACTGCTAAAGTGACAGCTTGCAACTGTGTGGCTTTTCTGTGTAATAGAAAAGAGAATGAAGTTCTGCGAGCAGTTAGAAGTGGGTGAAGTGCATGAATGTTGAATTTAAGTCTGCTGGCTCAATAAGTGGAACATTTCCAAAGCCATGCCCTGGAAATGAATGCATGATTAACATTAATTGCTTCTAATGAAGAGTAAGAACCGGACAAAGCCCAGCCTGCATTTGATTGAACAAATTAGTTTAAACTCAATGGCTGCATATTTCAGCAACAAGAAAGCAGGGAAAAGCAGGGAAAACAAATTGTGGGGCCAGAGCAGATCCTTACTTGCAAGCTGCAAGCATGAGCTCTCAGCTGCTTAATTTTGGAATGTAAGTGGAAATGACAAAGTGAACCATCACTGTAATTGTATTTGTTACCCGAAATCTGGGCTATGCATATGAATATCCTTTGCAGGCAAATCCACACACATCATCTGCAAGGATTTGTGCTTCTCTCCCTTCTCCAGCTCTCTGCAGAAACTGGTGTTTGCAGGGACAGCCTCGCAGCCCCACTGTTTGCATTGCTGCCATTGTATTCCCACCCGAGTGGGTCACTTCTGGCTACTTCTGTGATTCACCCTTCTTTCAATGCCTATTCAAGTAATTGCATGTTTGCTGGTGCTGTGACTTCCCTTTCATGCCTTGTCTTTCTTCAGCCCTAGAAACCTTTTGCCACTCGTTCTGGCAGACAACAGGGGATGAGGGGCTGTGGATCATATGTACTCTGAAAGTAGGCAAATTTATTACTGTTAGGCACAATGTGCTTGTCCTTTTGCACTAGCCTGGGTAGCAGCTATAACAGCACAAGAGCACTTGCTTCTGGTAGAAATCTCTAAAAAACTGTACTCCTTACACTGTGTGGTAAAATACCTAAAGTGCCAGAGAGACAAGAAGATAATTCCTTGCATCACTAAATTTTTCTGCAGTTCCGTGTTTTGCTTAGAAGCAATTAGTTTAGTCCTCTCACAACGAAATTCCAGAAGTAAAGGTGATGGAAACAGCTTCAAAAACAACTTACAGCATATTCCTAGGTTTAAAAAAACCCAGACCACCTTCATTATGTTTGCCTGGCTTTCATCCCACACTCAGCATGGTTTAAAATATAAAACATGTCCTGCAGGAGAAGACAGTGAGGATCCTTGAGGACATCACACGGTGCAGAGCAGACTGTAATCACACTGACAGCTTAGCACACTCCAGGCAGGCAGATAACTTCCTTGTGACAAGCTCAGTGTGGAAGTGCCCTGAGCTGCAATGGGCTGCTCACAGGGACCCTCCCATTTTCCTGTCCTGTTTCACGGCAGCCACAGCACAGGCCAGAATTTCCTCTCCAGTGGGCTCCCCATGCTCAGGACTTACATCCTCGCTGGGGAGTGGAGGGATGGCTGTTAGACACACACAAGCTGTCTAGGAAGAGTGACTTTGGTCTCACTGCCAGCTCTGCTTGTACCAGAGCCCTGGAAAGCCCAGGCACTTGTTATTGCTGCCATCTGAGGAGAGGAGTTTGGCTCCAGCAAGGAGCAGCCTTGGATGACCTCCAGCTGCTTCCACAGCTCCAAAACTCTGCACACAGTAATACACAGCAGTGATAAGCACTGCAAGTGAAATGTATGCCAACAACCTAAAGGAAAGCTCACCTGGGGAGTAGGAGTCACCCATCATGCTGTGCCAAACCTTCCTGGCTCCTCAAAGCCTTGGGATTATACACAGAGCCTGAATAGGAAACCCCCATTCACGTGCCTTGCCCCCAGGGTCAGCCTTTAGAATTGGAGTTAATTCTCCACATTTGGCAGCTTTCTGCAAGCCTGTTTCTGCCACTGGTGGCTAAATCCTGTAGCTCTGGTAGCCTGAGGCAATATCTACCCTAGCAAGGCAGGGTAGATATGATGAGGGGGAGAGCTGGGATGACCATAGAGTCTTTCTGGCCAGTTTCAAGCCTAATTCAAACAAGAGTTTAAAGAGTATTCACTTAATCCAGTAAAACCATCACCCAAAACCAATCACTTCAGTCCAGACAAAAGCTTGGCTTGTGGCCCTGGCACCCTGTGTATCTATTGGCTGGTGGTTCTATGCTTTTGGTGTCTTTGTGGGCCTAAGAAATAAAAAGTTAGACAAAGACTTTAAGGAAAATGTCCCAAGATAAAGAAGAGAACAGGTAATTTTGAGAATTAAAAAAAAAAAAATTAGGCTTAGTGCAAATGCTGTGCTTGGTACATCCTGCAGTGAAAGTGCATCAATGTCATGAGGGTGTTTGAGCTTATTGATAAAAAGTCTCTAGATAAAATCATAATAGTCTCCATGTTAATGTATACACTACTCATTTCCTCCTGAAGTACTGGCAGGTGGGAGGCCAGATGAAAACTGAGAAAGGAGGAGGAGTGCTCCTCCTGGAAGCCTGTGGGAGAGGTGCAGAAACTCAGGATGGGCTGTGGCCATGGATTTCTGTATTGTGTAGCCAGAGCATGGTCTCTGAGATCACATCAAAAGGGACTTTTGGATTGTTTCAGCTGGAATCTTCCTTAAACCCTTTCTTCTCCCCCCTCTTCCCACCATGTCCCCAGTGAATTCTTACAGAGGACTTTGGGGGGCATGTGTCCACCTCCACAGCATCCTGACCATGTTCCTGTTCTTCTCTTTGCAGCATGTAGTCCTGCCCGAAGACGAGCCAAAGCTTCACAGCACATCCTTGCAAAGAGTGTAAGAAAAATCTCCTTTCCTCTCCCTGTTTTATTTTTTTTTTCCCATTCTAGTTGGCTATGCATACCCTCAAAAGTGCTGTGAGTAAATGGGAAGCAGATCTTCCAGGGTAAAGAAGGGCATCCATGTCTGATGCAGGGAGTGGGGTGGGAAACAGAAGGGGGAGTTTCTGTAAAGCTGCAGTTTAGTTACAGAAGTGCTTTGAAACAAAACAAAACAAAATTTATAAAAAAGGGGTCATGCCATGCAGAGCCAGTCAAAATAAACATAGTGGCTTACCAAGCCTGGCCATCTGAGGGAATCACGGACTTCATTACTGTCCATAGAGCCTTCACAGTAAGTCCAGAGACACCTGCAGGAATGAAAAGTAAGCAATTCACCCCAAATCATATCAGTGTTAATCAAGTAATAACAATAATCATGTTTGTCCCCTGGTCCCAGAAGTGCTTGCCTGCTCTTGCCTCAGCCTCGGTGCAGAGGGCACAGAGGAACCCCCCAGATTAAAATAACTGAGCATTTTTCATTCTCTGAGTAAATGTCTTGCAAGTTCAGCTGCTTTCACACATGGGTGTGAGGTTTCTTGTCTTCAGAGACAGTTTTCCCTCCTGAAATCCACTTGACCCATTCACAACCCCTTGCACAATCCTTTTAGCTGATTTGCAGGAATGACAGCCTCTTCTGCATGTCAAAGCACTTACAAGTTTGAGACTCTTCTGCCAAAGCATTTCTTCTCACCACAGACCTGTCTCTTATCTAGCACTTTGCTGAAGTATCTCACTCCATGGCCTTCCCTTTTTCCATGCCTTTTCCTGCTTCCCAGATCCATCTTCATTTTCCAAGAGCCTTTTCTTTGTATTCCTGATTCCCTGATCTCCCCACAGAACTGTAGGTCCTCCTGCTTACCACACTTACCCGTGTACTGAAAAAAAACCTCATCACATTCACTCCTACCCTCTCTCTTGTTTATTAAAGCAGATCACAGGATCCCAGTACATCACAGGACACCTGAAGTGGTCCCCAGGAAGAGTCAGTAACATGCCTGTCATTTTTTGGGTAGAAACTCTGCATGGGTATATATTCCCAAATTGTGACAGTCTTGGTTTTGTTGGTTTTGTTCCATAGCTCAGGCTGAGATTTCAAAATTACTCTTCATTCCAAAAGAAAGATGAGTCATGCTGGAGTGTTACCCAAAAAAGGCCATTTTGAGATACCCCACTTTCATTTGTTAAACCTTTGGTGTATTTTGTTGTCCATGCAATATAAAAACAGAAAAGTCCAAACCAAAAGTGAACTCTTCTGAATTGATGAAACAAAATACTTGGATGATTTACTTTTTTTTTTCTATTTCTCGTAGAACTATTTGGCTAAAAAAATTCAGCTTGCTTACATCAAAATCAAAGGAAATTCTATGTCTGTTATCTTGTCCCAAATCTCAGAAGATAGTTGTTTCTACTAAATGGAAGCACCTAATATTTAATTTGGATTAGATCAGCTGCTGTGGCAGCACTGTACTCATAAAAGCCTAAGAAAATAAGATAAGAAAGTCCCTGTTTTGTTGCTATATTTTAAGAGGATTGGGGTTTTTTTTCCTTTGGGGCTTTCCTGACCCCAATTAAGGATGTCCTTTGATTGGCTCTTAGTCATGATGCAGGCAGCATCATATTAGCAGTGGGAACACCAAGCCTGAGGAATGGTCTGCAGCTCCAGCTACAAAAACAAGGATGGCTCTCAAACCAAAGTGTTTGACTGAGCACAGGCAACTCTTAGACATTCCCCTTCTTCAGTGGGATGCAGCTGCTTGCAGCTCATAAGCAGGCATTGAAGGAAATTGCACATACTGGAATAGACGTGCCTGTGAGGAAGCTGTGATTGCCAATTTCTAGACCCACAGAAAAGTTGCAGAATGATTGTTTATTTTTCACTTTTACATCTGCACCTGCAGTCAGAGCTGTAGAAATGCCTCAGCTAACATGAAATCTTCTGCTCTGGTGATTGCAGTGGATGCACAACTTTAATCCTCAGCAAGGACAAAAATAGCAACCTACGTGGACATCTGCCAGACCTTTTTTTTTCCCAGCAGAAATACTCAAGCAGTGTAGCATTAAGTGATTTAACATTCAAATTACTGACTGTGGGGGGTAACTTCAATCACATAAAAGAAACTCATCCCAAAAGCATGATCATGACTGTGGAAGGGTGACAGAAAGAAGGAAGCACCTTATTTTTCAGCTGAGTGTTTCACCAATATGTATGTTTGCAGTTCCTATTGCCCTATGAAGAGTTATTTCCAGTGTTAGTGGATCCTTTCCTTCTTCTTCTAGCCCCAAAATCCCCTGGGGAGAACTGTCTGGACACCAGTACCTGTCTACTTTGCAAGAAAGCAGAAAATATCCCTGTGCATGCTAGAACTGCCACATTAAAAACCAGCTCAGCATTAGGCCATCAAAATAACTTAACTCTACAAATCTGGAATTTTCTCCACTAACAAGCACATTGTTGTTCAGACTCTAACTTTCAAAGTTTTATCCAATATTTAATTGTCATCTTTTCTGGATAGTTGTTGGTTGGCAGTGGGATTTTAAGTCCAGGATCAGGATGGTTGGAAGAGCCTCTCTGTGACTGCCTTGTGTCCTCTGTGCTCCTTCCCTCTGAACACAGCTAATTCCAGCAGGGGGTATGCCAGGCCTCAGTGCTCTCATGTGCGTGGCAAAGTCCAGAAAAAGAGAGTTTGCTGGGCTCTGATTTCAGAGTCAGTGTCCTGCAAGCAGACTAGGCCAGTCAAAGGATTTACAGGTTCTAAAAACAGTAGGTTTTTAGAGAGCAGTTTGCTAATTCTGCATAGTTTGGCTGACTCTGCCATTTGCACAGATTTAAATTTCCTGGTATGTCTAGAAAAGAAAAGTGACTCCCAGTTGATCCTTCTGCTTTACCCTAGGTACCCTAGAGAAATGTCAGCTCCACTTTAGATCAAAACCAAGCTACAGCAGGTTTAGTTTCCTGACCTAGATAAGTCTTTATGTATTACAGTAATGGGTGAGGTAGCCAAAGTCGCTGTGAAATCTTGAATTAGGAGATAAGGAACTCCCAAAATGTGCTACAACCAAATGCTGAAAAAAAAAAAAAAAAAAATATCCTGCTGAAAATATGTTATAGAGATTGCACTGTTGTTTCCATGTAATGGAAAATGGCACTGTAACTTTTTATACAGGTTCTGCTGCTTGAAGGTGTTTTGGCATTACTGATATCATGCGTAACAAGGAATCTCAAAAACACAGACAACGTGCCCAAATAATTCTTGCTATTAATCAAGATAAAAACCTTCTTCTTTTCCCCAAACTGTATTTCATCCTGTGCAACATGTAGGCAGAATGCTAAGTTTCAAGTCCATGGTGGTTTACACTGATCAAATAAGCCACTTTCAGGATTAGAGGTGACTGCAGCCAGCATCCTACTTACCAAAAATGCTCTTTCCATGACAATGCAAAATAAATGACCACAGGTGTCTCAGTAGCAGAGGGTTGATGACCTTTTCTGTCACACACCTGCAAAGACTTAGTGTGACCGAGAGCACTGGACATTTTTCCAGAGATGGTGGGAAAAGCTGAGCTTTGTGGCATTCCTTGAAAGCTCGAAGAGCTCGGTTCACACGAGGCAAACTCCAAGGGCTGTCATTAGAGACCCCTGCCAGCCACAGTCCATCATATTAGTCCTGAGGACGGGCATCTCCACTTGTGCCACCGTGGGGAAGGGGGTGATGCCCTGGTGAGCGGCTTGTAAGGTTCGTGTGGTCAGGGTGTTTGGAAACAGGAGCCTGCAGCCTGAAGGAGCTGCTGCAGAGGGATGGGGAGGTGCTGGAACTGCTCCAGGGGCAGCAGGGAGGGAGCCAGTGCCAACAGCTTAAGCAGCAACAGGAGGCCTCTCACAACCAGCATCACCATCTTTCTGAAGCATTGGAGCAAGGCTGAGGCTCAGCTCTGTTGGCAGCTCCAAATTTGTGACCAGTAGAGCTGGGAGCTGGCTGCAGCCTCCTTTAGCATGTGCTTGTCTTCAAGGACACCAGTAGTCCCTTTAACTGAACACTGGGCATGTCTTTAAGTAATTTACAGCACATGGAGCATGTTAGGCTGTGTGTCAAAATCTGCAGAAATAGGGGGAAACCCCTATCCAGCCGTGGATTAGGCTTTAGTTGCCTTATCTGCCTTTTCTAGAAGTATTTTTGCCTGTTGTTAGGCAGTTTCTGCTCTTCATCCTACCAGTCAGTAGGATTTAGGTAATATAGGCTTGTCCAGACTCCTGAGGGTACATGGAGACAAAAGAATTAAAAGTGGTTAGGCTGGGATTTTTCTTCTTTCCCGTTTTGGAAAACATGGGTTTGCATATGTTGTTAAGTCTGTGTAAAAAATCATATACACAGAATATTGCAGATTATTGGCAAATTGAATTAAAACTTAATTAGAGGAAATGGACCATTTGGTGTGAAGGGACATGCTTGAATAGGGTCTTGTTTTTATCTTGAGTGTGTGTTAGAAGGCAGAGCAATAGACAGAATTAAGGCTTTTTCTATGTCCATAGTGAACTGGCCAGTTTCTGTCTCAGTCTTGAGGCAAAACAACTATATTTATATCTAAAACATGTAGACAGCAGCTGCCAGTCATCAGCTAGATGCAACTAATTGCTTTTCTCATGGTCTTCCAACATAAGTTAGTCTAATAGGAAATAGTCTGAATAGTTGCCACATGTCTTGTTTCCTTGTTGGTTTGGATCTTTACCCTGTTTAAGAGGCTCTCTGTATGACAGCAGCAACTCTTTAGGGAAGAATAAAAAAAAACCCAACAAAGTATGAAACATTCTGTCCCTGCTGTTGGAACTTTGATCTTCTTGAGAAAACTCTTTCCAGACCATCCTGAGAACAGTCCTGACGAATCCACTTCTTTGAGGTGTCTCCCTGTTTTTCCAAACTCACATTAGCTCTGGCATCCCCAGTTGCCTGTGGTAGGACAGTGAGTGCCATGGCTTAGTCGTAATTGGTTAGAAAATAACTTGATTTTGTTCATGCTCGTTTTCAGGGACAGTGGGAGATGGAGGTAGGGGAAGGGGCTGATGCTCAAAGTTGCAGCTGTCAGTGAGTTTGTCTGTGTGAGCCAATGTTTGTGAAAATTAATCTCTAGGAGCACGATTCCTCTCTGCCTCGTATTCTCTGCAGTCATTTCTCAGGTACAATATGTAAGCAAGTTCAAAAGATAGGAGAGACCATAAGAAAACAGCATTTGTAGTTTGTATTGCATAAGTTCAACTGGTGCCCAAGATGTGAGGCAATAAGAAAATAAATCTGAGCTATCTCAGAGGCATATCCTGTTCAGTAGGGCTTGGAAAAGAGCACATCTCAGCCTCCTGGGGAGAATACAGAAAGGTGCAACTAAGTTTCTGGGTCCCAGAAAGACCCAGCAGGATTTTCCCACACTTCTGTACACAGCACAGAAGCTGGAGCCAAATAGAATTCCACAAATCCCACAGTCCCCACCTGACAAAATCCCCTTTGGATGACAGCAAAGCAGCAGGAAGAACAAGCAGCCTTTCAGCTCCCCCATGACCTCTCGAGAACACCTGTTAGGAAAATTAATCCACACACTCCAGAGGTTGATGTCCAAAAAGGAGACAGGGGAGTCATTTCTGGCTTTATTCAAATAAAGGGAGAGGCCATGGGGCATTCCCCTGAGATCTCTCAAATTTTTGGAGGATGCGGCCTCCTTTTTATCCTAATTTCCCAGATGCATTTCCCTTCTCTCTTTCCCCATTGGCTGAGGTACTTGAGAGGCACAGACTCCCCAATACGCTTGATACCAAAGATTTCCCTCTAATGTTTAACTCTCCCTTTTAATTTTTAATTCTTACAGAATTGAGGCGTTTTTCTTCCCCATCGTTTCTTTCATCTCTCAATGTCTAATTTCATTTATCATCAAACCTAAAGTTTATTTGTAAAAACAAATCTCTTTTTCCATTCATCAATCAGTGGAATCCTTCCCGTTGTTTCTTTTCTCTCCCAGAGCTAGTTTTATCTCCCAGCAGACCCACAGCTTGTTTGTAAAGACAAAACCGCTATTCCTGTCACACCTGATGCTCGGGGCCGGGTGTAACGGGGTGTTTGCTGTCCCCTGCAGGTGGTGGCCATCCCGGAGCGCCGGTCCCAGCAGGGTGACCTGCTGCGTGCGCTGTACGAGGAGGAGGCGCGGGGCAGTGCGGGGCAGCGTGGGCAGCGCGGAGCCGGCCCCAGCAAGGGCCCTGCCCAGCACCCTGGTGAGTCCACTACTGTTGTATGGCACTAAAGAGTTTATCTAGCTTTGTTTCACACTGGGTGACTGGAGATTTGCACTCAATAGTCTTCATATCCCACTGAAGAGTTTATGTTATATCACATGGTTTGTTATTCCCCTCTCTTATCACATGGTTTTTCCCTCACCCCACGTTGCCATCTTATTGCAGGGGTTCCATACTGTTCTCTCCTTATACACTGCAGAGGGGTTCCATACTGTTACTTCCTTATTGCAAGAGTTTCACACCTTCTTGGTGTTTCTCGTGGGCAGCTCCTCAGAGCACTGACTGTCTCCTTCACAAAGTAACCAACTGACTCCAGTCACCCTCTCAACCAGGCAACCCACTCTTTTACAGCACTCTTCTTCCCATTGGTTACAGCTGTGGCCTGTTAAAGTCAGGCCTGTTCCTAATCTTTGATAGTTGGCCCAGCTGCAACTCCTTAGGGGTAAGATTACTTTCAACACTATTTTCTTATATTATATCCCCCTACAACTCCAATAGCCCTGGTGGTGGTCTCTCCCCTGGTCAGTCCCTCCCCTCTCCCCTCCTCACTTGTATCCCACTGGCTGTGGTCCTCTTCCTCCATCCCCCATTCCCCAGGTATAAAAGTCCCCCACAAGAAGGGGACAGTCTCTTTCCCACCTTGGAAATAAATGTAGGATGCTGGTCCCCACGTGGAGACAAGTGCTTCTAGTCCTTTGCCTTTCTCCATGTAAGATTGTGTGGGCAGGGGTCCACAGCTAGCCGGGTTGGACCTGAACAGCCCATCCAGACACGGAGTCTGGCACCCAGAACCAAAGCCCTTCGTTCCTCCCTGGCTCCAGAACATTGTCGGGTATCGCAGCCTGCCGCTTATGCAGAGAAGCAGGCTCTCTATTGTGTACCTGGAGGATAATTCTGTGCCGATGTGAAAAATGCCAATCACTTGTTTTTAAAATTTTAAATGTTGAATAGTAATAAAATGGTTATAAAAATAGTAATATAATTAGAATAATAAAAATTTTGACAATTAGGATTTAGGGCAATACACAACAATAAAAACAAAGAGTAACTGCCAGTCCAGGTACCTCTTTCTGGGCAAAATAAGCCCGAAAAAGGACACACATCAATAGAGGATTAACCCTTAAAAGCAATAGCCTGTTGCAGATTCATACACGTCATACATGATGCATAAATTTCATTCAAACAAAGGAGTCTGTCTGGTCAGTGTCAGCTTCTTCCTCTGAATCCTAACAGTGTCTTCAGGGCTGAGAGAGGCCAGAAGTTAGTTTCTACTGATAATGGAGCAATAAATTCTTTTTCTCTCAAAGATTTAGATGTCCTGTGGCTGCTATCTCGGTGCAAGTCCTCTCTTGAAAAAAACTGTCTTCCATAGCACAGTTTCTATTTTAACATTATGTCATAACTTAAAACTATATTTAACACACTACTTAAGAAAATTAATACAGCATAGCTTTCTAACATAACACATATAATATTAATTTTAATATTTGCAAAAAGCCAATCATAAAATATGCATTTTTCACACTTAAAATATCCAGTGGAATTAATGAGATAATGACCGTGGCATTGCTCAATTTATTCAGAGTCATAAACTCACTTTATTCAGAGTCATAAACACTCCCTGACAATATTTTAGAGATGATAAATTGTAAATTACTGTGTTTGCCTGAGTCATCTTATTATATAAGATCCCTGTTCAGTTGCTTAGGATCAGCTAGAAGATAATCATCAGGGATGGATTTTCAGATTCTGGATGCCAGCCACAGACCTGATTTTTTGGCAACCAAAACTTGTTCAGCATATTTGTGAGAAACCGTGAAGGAAAAATAGAGCTTGCCAATACAAAACCAAGGAGATGAGTAAACATAAGCAGAGTGGCCTTTCAGCTCCTCCAACACTGGTGTGTTATGTTTGGAAGACTGAAGGTGGAGCAGGGCTGTGCAGTTTCACATGGGATGGCCTTTTAACCAAAAACACGTCTTTTGCGCTCCTGTGAAAAATCACCCAGATGCAGTCAAGTCGTATTTCTTTGAAGAAATCCCACATGGCACGTTTTCCCAAGATAAATGGACATTTGGATGCTAAAAGGTGCTAAATCTCTAAAGCAGGTCCACAAAGGTGTGTGTTCCTCACATCGTTGGTCTGCAACCACACTGCACATAAGCCATCCCATTAAGAAACAAACCAGACAAGTGGGGCCTGGGAAACTGGAAAGGAAGAAACTGAGCCTGGGACCACAGGAAAAGATCTCAAAAAGATCTCAGGACCAGAGCCAAGATGTGGCTGAAAAAAAGAGCAGGAGCTTCAGGACTGGAGCAGGGACAGGAGAAGCAGTGGCTGGGACTGGCTACAGGGTAAAGGGTGGCAGAGAGCCAGAGAGGCAGAAAGGAGGGACTGCTGGTCTCTGCTGTTAGGGGGGATGAGAGGTAAAGGATGACAGATAGGTGCAAACAAGAGAAAAGCTGTAGGAATCTAAAAAGAGGAGCAGAAAAGGGGGAAACAGGTCTCAAAATGGGAGAAAGGGAAATGAGTCGGCAAAACTTAGAAATTAAGCTTAAATTAGAACCAACAACAAACAAACAAACGAAAGAACACAGATGAGGCCATGAACATGTTTATTGTACCATCAGAAATCCTGCACAAACAGCAAAGCAGGACACTCCATTCCAGCATTCTGGAAGTAGAATTCACACTGCATCCAGCCACCACTGCCCTGAGGAGAGCAGCTACAAACCTTGAAGCCATGAAGACTTTCTTTGCTTAGATATTTTGCTAAAAGTTTGCAAGAGCATTTTCTGTATCTAATAAGAGGGATGGGCTGAAGGGAAGAATCAGACAAAGTAAGAGAAAACAAAACAAAATAAAAAGAAAAAATATGGGCATGAGCTGAAGCACTGCTGATCCACTTGCTGGATACTGTTGGTACCTAATATGCACAATGAGAGGAGGTAATTGCTTTAACTTTGATGTGAGGGATACAGTAAGGTACCTAATGGAATTACTGGAGGGGGGTGGAGCAGGAAGAAGGAAGCTAGTTAGGATATTTATCACAGTCAAATATTGCCCCCAGATAGGGGAGACAGTTCCAGTTGCTAAGTCATGCTGGAGAGAGCACTCGAAGAAGCACCCTGGCTATTCCCGAATTTGCTGTTGTTATTTATATTCAAAATATAACTTTTTGTATTTTAAATAAATACAAAAAAGTAGTCAAAGCAGTAGAGAGGTCCACATTCCCCCAGCCAAATAGGAGGATTTGGCCACATGAAAAAATCTGGCATCCCTCACTCATATATTTCCTTGGCACAGTGGGCAGGAATGTCAGTGAGCATTTATCCATGGATAAGTTATCAGATGAACAATTACTTGAAACTGAAGAGTAACCTTCAGAGCTGAGGACAGCAGAGAGAGAGATGTCACTCAGGCAGAAAGCTGGAAATCCCTCCCTATGACAGGGTAGACATAGCACACATCTCTGTCCAGGTTAAAATAACTCCCCAGTGCAATACAGAAAGCAGACAATGATCTCCTAGGCAGGACAAATCTGCAGTGGGGGCTGGAGAGCAGCATTTGGGCTCTTTGCTTGTAGAAATATGTGAGTGTTTACAGAGGGGGAAAGGCTCCCACTTTGCTTGGTCTGCTAAGGGCAGCTCGTCATCTCATTTGAAAAGTCCAGGAGCAAGCTGAGAGACTTTCCAGAATGACTTCAGCAGCTCCACAATCACTTATTCTGACATCACAACAGATGATCACTCTGCTCTTTTGGCTATAATCAAATCTGGTGGGACTGTAACCTGCATGTGGGCTCTGTCCATATCTGGACTTTACTGCACAGAAGGAGGTTTTTCATACAAGCTGTGCCAATGGGATAATTGCACCTAATATCATGTTTCTTATGCTTTGCAGCAGGAATTCCTGAACAAGAGTCATCCAAGTCCTATAACCATCTGTTGGATGGAAAATCTTTGGTAAGCAAACAGAGAAAGACCAACCACCAATGCATCTTAAAACCTCGTACCCATCAGCGAGTCCCACAGTAACAGCATGTCAGTCTGCTGCAGCACCTGCAGATTCCACAGCCCTTGTTAAAGCTTGAAAGATGATTTATGCCAGAGGATCCCTTAGCTGGGAGCAGAGACTGGCACAGGACAGAGAACTGCCCCTCAGGAACCAGGAAGAGTTGTGGGATGGAAACAGGCAGGCTCCTGCTCTGGATGCTCAGCCACCTGAAAGAGCTGGGAGAAATTAGCCTCTTGTCTCTCAGGGAATTGCACAAATTGGGATAAAAATAATTTCTCAAGTGGAACAAGCATCAAATAATTTGTTTTCTCCAGAATTCCAACCTGACAAGATAATCTCTAAAGTCAGAAACATAAATAAAGAGTTGATGGGAAAATTATCATACAAACCCCAAAATGTGTTCTCTAATAGACAGAAAAAAAAAAAAATTGGTTAAAAATTACCTTTACTAAAATGTTTTCCCTCCCTTCTTTGTCTTACAGTGCCCCCCTAATTTTCATAGCCTCTACATTTAATAAAAACTAACATTTCAAAGAAAAAAAAATATTTTGAATAGTTTCTGGCCAGCACCAGACCATGCTGTTGAAACTTTATGGTTTCAGAGGCTCTTTTGGATGGCTGAAGCATGCTTGCTAGCTGATAGCTGGGCTACACCTGAGAAAAATGACAGTACAATACTTAAGGATGGTTAAAACTAATGTTATTTAGTGTAATGAATCTAATTGAACCTACTAATAATTAACATAGTTAAATTTCAAAGGATGCTTGCAAAACTGATTTCAAACATCTCTAAGTCTTAGGATACTTGAAAAACACACCTAAATGTACCCAGTCTCAAATTAATCCTAGGAGAAATAGCCCTAGAAAGCTTAAGACCAGTTATGGTAGTGACAATAATATGAACATTCTTTTTCAGGATTGCCAGTAAAATCAACAAGTGTGCTTATTGCTTGAATTAATGAGATCACCTCACAATTTTTGACATTCCTCTTTTCTATTTCTGGGCAACTCACACTTACACTTACCCTCTTGGAGGATATGCTGTTCTCAGAGACCTGTTTATGGGGAAACCTGACTCAGGTCTGGCGGGCAATTTTTGATCAAATAAGACAAGGAGGAAGTGGATAATTGGGCACTTGTGGGACCGTGGCAGAACTGGAGCATAACCAGGGTGCCCCCACACCACAAAGCAGCACCCAACAAAACAGGGAAACTCCTCTGAATGCTCAAGGAGCTGTGAAGGCTGAGACATTTGCTTCTCAGGCTGCTCTGGAGGTGGGAGCAGCCAGAAGCAGGCTGCTCACTCTGCACAAAACCTCACTGCCTCAGGAAGCTAAACACAAAAACTAGGGAATAAAAAGTTCTCAGAGTGTCCCTTCTTTGACAGGAGGTGTAACTGTGGCTCACTCAAGTCCTGTGCTGAGCTCAGTGAGAATATTCACGTGAGCAACTGGCAATTGTGTGGGTGAGAGTTGGGCTGTCAAATCCTTAACCTGCTTTCTCTTGTTAAGAGATTTACAGCATTTATTGGTTTTCTTAAAACGGCCTCTTTCCTCAGATGAACTGCTGTCCCCACTCATCAGTGGCATTTCCTAATGATGTGCTTTACCCTCCCCCAGATTCCTCCCTCTCCAGTCGCCCATATCACGGTGAAAGCTGTGGCTGTCACGGGCTCGCCCACACACGACCGCGCTTCTACGGAAGAGTAAGTCCCTTCGCTGGGAAAATTAATCCACACACCCCAGAGGTTGATGTCCAAAAAGGAGACAGGGGAGTTCTTCCTGGTTTTATTTGAATAAAGGGAGAGGCCATGGGGCATTCCCCTGGGATCTCTCAAATTTTTGGAGGATGGGCCTCCTTTTTATCCTAATTTCCCAGCTGCATTTCCCTTCTCTCTTTCCCCATTGGCTGAGGTACTTGAGAGGCACAGACTCCCAGATACACTTGATACCAAAGATTTCCTTCTAATGTACAACCCTCCCTTTTAATTTTTAATTCTTACAGAATTGAGGCGTTTTTCTTCCCCATCGTTTCTTTCATCTCTCAATGTCTAATTTCATTTATCATCAAACCTAAAGTTTATTTGTAAAAGCAAATCTCTTTTTCCATTCATCAAACAGTGGCATCCCTCCTGTTGTTTCTTTTCTCTCCCAGAGCTAGTTTTATCTCCCAGCAGACCCACAGCTTGTTTGTAAAGACAAATCTGCCATTCCTCTCACTTCCCACCCTCCAGACATGGCTCTTGCTTCCCAAAGGCAGGGACAGATTGCTAAAGGTTATACTGATTTTATTATCAGCCATGGCCATTTATACAGCTATCTCTGTGCCCATTACAGCTCTACTTTATCACTGGGAAAAAAATCATTGTAATTCAAAATAAAAGTATTTTCCCCCTAAGAAGTCTGTAATATTTGCCCTAAAATGTGATTAGAAAATGTAATTATTGAAGAAAAAATGTATGTCCTAAAGTCTAATTAAGGAACAGCTTGACCATAGTACAAATACACTTATTACCAGGCAGTTAACCCAGACATGGGTCTGGGTGGGATTTGAGATGCTACCATTGTCACCTGAGGGACAGTAACTAGCTCATTGTCACAGAGTCCTCACACTCCACACACAGAGATGGAAGCTCCCCTCAGCCCGTGGAGCTCATCCCTGCCATGTGGTCCCTGGGGCTTTGGTGGAAGGGCCCAGCTCTCTCCTTGGGCAATCCCCCCACTCCTTGTTGGGTGGCCAGTGCTAGAGAGGATGCACTTGGAGTGGTCCCACTTATAGCCTGTCCCCTTGTGTCAGTGTCCCCTCTGATGCTGAGGGAACAAGGGCCCCAAGCTGAGTGGTGGCAGCTGCAGCATCCCAGCCCCCTGACCCACAGAGCCCCTGCTCATTCCAGACTTCCCAGTCCCAGGGCTGGGCCAGGCATGGCCACACCCTTTCAGCCAGGCACGGGCACACATTTCAGCCCTTGGTTCTGAGGGGCTGGTTGCCATAAGCAGGGAAGAAGGGCCAGGGAGAAGCACTCTGCACACACTTTGTGTTTTACTTGTTAGCCACAGGCAGCGCTGGAGGAAGACAACAGAGTATGACCTGTCCCTGCCACCAGGAGCAGAAGCTTCCCTACCACTGACAGGAGGCAACCTGTGTGGGACACCCAGCCTCCTGAGGAAGATGTGGATGAAGCACAAGAAGAAGTCAGAGTACCTTGGGGCAACAAACAGTGCCTTTGAGGCGGACTGATAAGGCTCAGCATCCCTTGGAAAGGCAGAAGGTCCTTTAGCAGGACAAGGTGCTTTAGGATCAATGAGGGAACAGACACAGCACAGCTCATCCAGGAAAATGATATCCTTTTGTATTACTTGATGCCATTGCCTCAGAACAGTGGGAGAAAGGCTAACAAATGTAAAAATGATGAATATGATGCAACTCAGTGGCCTCTCCTTGTTGCATTACACTAAAATCCCAGCTCTCCCACTAGATTTACCTCTTGACTCAATGCTGAGACTGCTGCTGACCCGTTCACCATTTCCTATGTCCTCTCTGAACGAGCTCGGACTTGCAACAAGAGAAGCCTACGAAGAGGTTTGTGCATTCCTGCAAGGCAACAGACTGATTACAGAGTGCCATTAAATCCCAGGGATCTGCTTGTGCACCACTGCCGGCCGTCCTTCCCCTCTCATATCATGAGATAAAAACCTCGTCTCGCGATTTGCTTGGCTGAATGACACATGCTAAACATCTCTTTTCCTTCGGTTTTGATGTTTCAAGGCAGGAGTGAAAGATGCAAAAATTCTAAAACAATGGGCCAGAACTGAGCAAGTTTGCAAACGTATGTACCAAACTTTGCTATGTGACAAGGATTTGTGTTTTAAGTTGTTCTGTCAGATCAAACTAGGAGCAACAGGATACCCTCAAGGGATACTGTTTGCTGTAGAACCTGCTTATAAGTGAAATGGTAGTCAGCAATTTACCCTCCACCCATGTGGTAAAGGATATTACATAAAGTGCACAAAATACCAGGAGGAAGGAAAGTATGTAAATGATGAAACTAAGTGACTAAGTATAAGATATTTGCATGTAAGAGACCTGTGCTTATGAATAGATGGATTTAATGGGATTTGCTTTAAAAAATTTTCTCTCTTTTTTTTTCAATTTAGAAATTGCTGGTCAGGTCCTCTTCAGTTTTTCTCTCAAAAAGGAACAAACAAGTTTTATAAAAAAAGTTTTCACCACTGTTATGGACAATATTATTTTAGCCACGAGCAGTACTTGCCTTCTGTGAGTGCTCTCCAAGTTATTATAAAAAACCACTGGTTTCCCTAAATACAGAACTTTATATTTAAAGTCAGAGGAGGCGTATCTCCTGTTGTTTGTAGTAATGATGACCTCTGATCTAACCGCCCATGCACCGAGGCGTAAATTAAAAATAAAGGTCTGACTCTGTGACAGCAGCAGAGAGAAGGAGCCCCCATCTGCAACTTGCCTGCCTGCAGCCTGTGCAGTGAAATGCACTGAGATGCCATCACAGACAGTGCTATGGTAGTGAGGGGCAGCTGGCCCTGGTCGGGGTCACCACCTCAGGAGTACCAGGGGACCACCTGGGTGGGAGGGAAAGACGGCCAGAACTTCTGGCTTTGGGTTGAGCAGGGTGGAGCAGCACACAGGAGAGGTTTGCAGCTTGACAGCCTGAGCAACCAAAGTTCATGGAATGGGAAAACAAATGGAGCAGGCCAGTAGCGTTACAGAGCATATAGTCCTGATGGCTGCAAGGAGGGCAAAAGCAAAACCTGTTTAGGGCTGGACATGGTAGGATGGGGATGGAAGTTCTTGCTTCAAAAGGTACTGTGGCTTTTCATACTGCTAGAGCCAAATCAGTCCAGAGTGTGCCAAGGAGAGAGAGGCACTCCATGAAATACCTCTGCCAGCCCTCCTGTTCAGCTCTCTGTCACTGCTCCAGTCACAGGCTCCTCCAGCAGACGTGCTCAACTGGCCAGAGGAAAACTTTGCACCTTGAAAGCACACAGACTGTCTCTCTTCATTACCAAAGGTGAAAGTCCTTCTCTGGCCCAGCAGCCCAAGACAGGGAGGATCTGCTCTCCAGCTTTTACTTCTTGCTCCTGGGAAAGAAGGAGAACACAGTTCCTTGTGAACCACGTGCTGGCAGTGGTGACCCAGTGGTGACCATGTGTTCTTTGCCCTGGCATGAGAGAGCAATGCTGACACCCACTGAAGGCTGCTCACCTGAACAGGTCCCTGTGAGACAGGGGTCTACCCCACCTTCAAATTAGAGCCTGGCACACTGATCCTGTGTGAAAGTCTGAGCACCCTGACCCTGCCAACATCAGGTCCTCTATGACTGAGCCAAGCTGGAGCCATGGTCAAGAGTTTCCTGAAACACTTTTTACAAATATCACTAACCACACTTCAGCCCCCTCCTCAGCCCACAGAACTCCTGCCAGAAACCCACATATGTATTTTTGCACACATAGGCAAACCTAGTAAATTCAGTGGGACTCCTCCCCTGCATTGCAGTACATACATTCAAAGAGCTGGGAGAAGACCAATCACTGCTTCCCTTTTTTTGGTCTCATTTCCTAAACAAAGGAAAAATTAGGGTGATGGACAGACACTGGGAAAAGTCCATTTACTGAATTAGCTGTAATTAAGAGAGTGAACATTTGTGGTACCTGCCCTTGTAGTTAACATGGCCCAAAGAGTACTCAAACACAGTCCAGGGCAGCAAGAGCTTTGCCTGTGGAGGAAGTTGCATTGTAGAAGTGGTATTTAATTTATTAATTAATAGCTCTGAGCAGAATGAGGATGGAGGCTGAGAATATTAATATTTCTTCTTAATAACTGCTGTATTTTTATGTGTGTTTATGCTTTTCTTATTTATTTATTTATAATTTGGATCTACAAGAGAAAGAGTTATTTACAAGAGGCATATTTAATTTCCTTGTATTCCAGGAACTGCTGTGGAGATTTTTTGTATTGTAGTATTTATTTTATTGATTTAAAACTATGTTCTCTTCTTAAAAAAAAACCCAAAAAACAAACAACAAAATAAACACATAGCATGTGGTTACATATGGATCTGAGACTTAAGAGTTTATGGGAAGCATTTAGTGGCAAGTAAAAGAGGGTGTATGGTACTGAAAAAAGGTGAATATCTGATAGCAAAGAGCATGAAGGTTGTTCTCCAGAGCCTGAAAGTGTATTTGTGAGCAGCTCCAGTATTGTACAGGTGACAGAGCCATTTTGTTATCAGATGTGCAGAGAAAAGCCCAGGCACTGTCAGCAGCTAGAAATCAGATACACCTGTACACACCTGACCCCAAGCACATCCCAGACACAACATTTGTGTTACCTCCCTCCTTTCAAATAAGAGTGCCAAGACAGAGACTCCTGAAAGGGATTTAAGGCTCTGGTAGAGAACAAAGCCAATGGAATTGTCAACAAAGTCACTGAACTTACCTCAAACACAGCCCTGGCTTTGGAGAGCCCCTGCTGAACCATGGCTCAGCCTGAGGTGGATGGCACAGGACCACAGGAGCCCAGCCCAGGGAAGGTGACTCAGGACTGCAAGTGGAAAGAATTCAGGATACAAGGAAAAAAGTTTATGGTGCAGGCATGGTCCATGAACCCAGACTTCACAGTTCCCCACTAGAGGATGACTTACTCCCTGCCTGCCACACTGCCCATAGTCACACAGCTCTGGTGAAAAGTTGCCACATTTCTGGCTCTTCCATTACAGACTATGTTTAGTATGAGCAGCCAGGGAGTGTCCTCTTGGTGAGTGTCCACACCACAGGAGCTGCCACAGATTTTTTCCAGGACCTGGCCTCTGCTGGGAACTCATATGGGAATACCTGATCTTTAGCTGTGCATTAAAAATACCAGCATGAGTATGGAAGAGGATGTGGATGTGCAACATATTTTCCAGGTGAAGTTGTACAGAAAGCTGCATTAGGTTGACTCCAGTGCACCGTCAGAAAAATGTGAAAGAGCGATTACAAAAATAAGTGAACTTTACCATTTTTCCACCAAAGACACAAGCTGTTACTTGTGCAGCCAAAGGCATTGCCTCTGGCACTACCAGACACAAGCCTGATGTCATAATTTATAACATCTGTGAGAAGATGCATTTTTTCAGACATGTTTCATGTCCATTTATGATTTGGTGTTCCCCAGAACTAGAGACTGACTAGGGCACTGATCTGGAATAAAGAGACTGCATGATGACAGCCCATCCCACTTACAGCCATTTATAATTCATTTCCCCCCAAAAAAAGATTTCTAATTTCTCCCCACCATTTCAAAACCATCTTTGTGACAGAGCTACTCACTAAAAGATGCATAATTACTTTGCATACCACTTTATTTAAATAAACTGTAGTGAATTTAGACTGGGCTAGTATATAAAATAATTCCTAATGATGCATGAAAAAACCACCTCAGGTATGCCTTACTCGCCTTTCTTCCCCTTTTGCTCTCATTTTACAGGTCCTGTAGCAAGTAGGGTTGCCAGAAGAGTCAATGACAGACATATCACTATTTGAGGGAATACCACAAACCTTATACAGAAAATATTTAAACTCAAACATTGACATCAGCAGAATAATTTTACTTCTGCAAGTTACCCAGTCAGAAAAGTTGCAATGTCAGAACTTGCACACACAAAAATTGAAACAAGTCAGATTTGTCAGATGAGACCCCTGATAAGAAACTCTACAAACAATACAGATGCCAAATAGACACTATTATCTATGCAAAGTTTTCAGAATCTCAGCATTAACTCGAGAGATGATTCACAAGTGAGCAGCTAAACCCTAAACCTTTGAGGTGAGTAATGATGTCATTCTGGCTAGTCCCAGTCTCCTACTTATGATTACCTCCTGTGAGTCTATCAGCAGTGTCCTGGTAAACCTTCACTCCACTGGTATCTTTTCCAATTCTTTTGCCAGCACACAGTGAGCTAAGGTGGGTGAATGCTTGTAGCCCTGAGGAAGCCCTGTAAAGATACAGGGTCGCCCCCATACACAAAGGCAAACTGATGTTGGTCCCCTTGCTGCAATAGCATCATACAAAACATGTCTTTAATATCAGGAGTGGTCATGACCTTGTGTGCCTGCTCCTGGGTGGGGGCTGTGAGCTCAGTGATGTTTGGTACCTCTGCTGGTAAGGGGTCTGTGTCAGCACTGAGGTGGCAGCAGTCTGCAGTTAATCTATCTTACCATTTGGTTTTCACACTGGCCATACTGGGAACTGGAAGCTGAGTGAGTGGGGATAACAATTTCCCATTTTTTCACATCCTTTAGGACTGGGGCAACTCCCTCCCAGACCCCCAAGGGCAGTTATTAGGGTTTGACATCTTTAAGTTTTGAAGGGGGAAGATTTGGGGCCATCTGCAACAGTCTAACTTGGTGGTTGGTGGTTCCAAAGGACCACTGGCACCCCACATTGTCATGCCAAGCTCTCCCTTCCAAAACATCCACTCCCAGTAAACTTAAAAGGAAGTCCCCTGTTGCCATGGTAACAATTATGGTACCTTCTTCTCCCAGTAACATAAGAATAACTGCAGTGGTAGTGGCTGGCTGTGACACCCCAACACATTCACTACAAGCAAGGGTGGGACAGCTTCTCAGGTGGTGGCATCTTGTTTAGTCAGGGCTGACACCTGAGCCCCAGTGTCCACCGAAAATGTTAGCACTTTGCTTTGGGGTCCAGGAGCTACCATCAACAGATGTCTCAGTTTCCATTACCAGTGAGCTGTCCAGCATCCACCAACACAGCTGCTGCTCTCCTGCACGCCTCAAGGGAGCAGAGTTTTCAGTTTCTCTCTTTTGTTTAGCACGCTTTCTTCCCTGCCTGTGCCAATTAAAGGGGGTGTGCTCAGGCTCATATTACATTTCTCTACCCTTGGCTTCTTGGACATTTTGTCCAGCCATTGTAATACCACCTCTTCCAACCTGTCCAGGGGAAACCATCCATTACTTTTTAGAGATTCCCTTCTGCCAAACTTGTGACCAAATTGCCTCTCGTGAGTGGGTGTTCCCACCCAACCTGATTGGCACGGGGAAGAATCCTGTGGGAAATCCTCAGAATAAATCAAGTGGCCCAGATTAGAAAAAAATATAAGCAGCAATATTGAGGTACTGCAGGGATCACCTTGGCATGCCTTTTCCAGCCCCAGTGCTCCTGGAGGTGTAGGCTCTTTGACTCTCTCAACCCTAACCCGAACCTAACCCCAATGGCAGCTTGACCCTGAGCCAGAGGTGGCACAGATTAAGGGTGCCAGGTGGAGCTGGCAATGGTGGCACCCTGCCTGGTACCCTTGCAATGCCTTTTCAAGTGCCAATGTCCCTGGAGCTGTAGGTTCTGTAGATCTCTGAATCCGAAACCTAACCCTCAGGGCATCTTGTCACAGGGACTGAGCATCCCCATGGGTGCTCCAGATGAGAAAGACGTAGGAGCAGCAATATTGGGGTCCTGCTGGGATCACCTTGACGTGCCTTTTCCAGCCCCAATGTTCCTGGAGCTGTAGGCTCTTTGACTCTCTCGACCCTGTCCCTAAACTATGTGGTACTCAAAACTTTTTTTAAGTGGCAGAACCCTTTATTTAAATATATGAGCACACATATCACTAATATAAAAACTGAAGTATTTAGAAGGGAAAAAAAAAGAGTTTAATATTCAATTCAGTGAGATGAAGGCCCAGAAAAACCCCAGGAATTTAGACCAAATGGGGACAATTCAGGATGAAATGGAAGCAATGTGAATGAAGTGCCTCTTCTTAGCCATCAGGTTGGGGTCCCTACTAAAAGAGACATCCTATTTTACAGCCTTTAATTAATAAGCCCTGTGGAGTAGTACAGGGCCTCAGAGCTGTTCTAAAGGAGGTAGATCAATGCAGACACTTGCTGGCAGCCCTCGGTGCCAGCCAGGTGTGTCACCACATCAGACCTCCTGTCCTGCAGATTCACCTGCCTAACATTTGACTCTGCTTTATTTTAGACTGATATTTCCCTACTGAGCCGTCACGTTTTGCATAGCAGGGAAACAGCAAAGGTAGCACACAATCTGTTTGTCTGATGCTCCCTTTTTGGGGGAGGATGGGGTTCACTGGACCATAAAGCAGAAGAGACATGCAAAGGCCCCCGCAGCATGCAGAGTTCTTCATTCCTGTGTCTGACAAGGCACTTTTGGGTGAAGTGAGCCCTGGGGCAGCCGTGTCGGGAGCTGATGCTGCGAAACCAGACACTCTGCCTGCGCTGTGCCAGCACCACCAGAGGTGGGGCTCAGGAAACAACAGTCTCCTCACCAAAGGTGTGTCCTTAGTAACAAGGAACACAGTAAACATAGCAAAAACTTCAGCAACTACAGCCCACTTTGGCAGTGACCTTAAAGATCATCTAGTTCCAAGCCCCTCTTATGGCCAGGACACTTTCCACTAGACCAGCTTGCAAAAAACCAGCCTGACTTGGAACTCTTCCAGGGATGGGGCATCCAGAGTCTCTCTGGGCAACCTGTTCAGTGCCTCACTACCCCACAGTAAAGAATTTCTCCCTAATATCTAATCTAAACCTAGCCTATTTCAGTTTAAAGTCATTCCCCATTGTGCTATCTGTCTTTGTGTCAAAAGTGCCTCTCCAGTTCTCTTGTAGCTCCCTTTAGGAATGCTGCTCTAAGGTTTCCCAGGAGTCGAGTCTTCTGCAGGCTGAGCAGCCCCAACTCTCTCAGTCTCTCTCCATAGGAGAGGTGCTCCAGCCCTCTGAGCATCTTCACCACCCTCCTCTGGACTTGCTCCAGCACATCCAAATCTTTCTTATGTTGCAGGGGCCCAGAACTGGTCACTATAGTCCAGATTGGGTTTCACATTACTTATCTATAATGAACTCCTATAAATGATGCTCATCAACATTCAGATTATTAACAACGTCTATTCATTTAGTCTCAATTACAATATATTAAAAAATCCAAGGCTGGATAACAATTTTATAAAATAATTTACAGATAGAAGTACCAAGTTATTTAGCTGACAACAACATACTGGAAGTGGGTCATCCCATTAGCTGAAGAGACACAAATATTCCAGGGGGAAATAAAAAGAATAAGAAATAAGCCTCGAATAATTTTCCTCCATGGACAAACCCTTTGACATGGACATTCCCAGTGGCTGACATGCTGGGCTCTTGTGCCTCAGTGCAGCAGCCACGGGCAGCAAAGACAAAGGTCTGTGCAAAGCTGATGTGGGGCAGGCAAGGCTGTGAAGGAAGGTTGCTGTGATCCATCATGCAGGGCTGCAAGGGGACATTTGTTTGTGACTGCTGCACACCCCTCAGCTGACACCTGACTGATGCACAGCTCTGGCTGTGAGGCTGTTTTGGAGCCAGGCACGAGGCTCTCCCCAAACACAGAGTCTCCATGTGGAAAGCAGAGATGCTCCGTGGCTGTGCAGTGCCTCAGGCAATGCCTTTCCTTCCCTGACCTTCACCAGCTGAAGAAATGAGACAGTGTGACAGGGGAGTCACCCCAGCTGTGCAAAGCAGCCACGCTCTGGTTGCCAGCACTCCAGCACCCCCCCTGCTCCCATCAGTGCTCCCTGTAGGTGGGGAGTGGGAAACAGCCACGCAGTGCCTGCCTGTGGACCCCATGGAGCAGCAGCACTCACCCCATTCTGCCTTCCCCTGTGGCTCATGACATTCCCAGCTGTGTCACAGCCAGCCCCCCACATCTCCTCAGGCCAGGGAGGGCAGGTCAATGCTTGCACAAAAGTTGTAACAAACATGTGGAACGGGTTCTGGCCCCACCAGCCACGGCAGCTGGACACATCAAGGGCCTCTCTGCAGCACACACCCTCAGCCTGAGCTCCCAGGGTCACAAACACCTTCCTGCTGCTGGGCTAGGGACACTTGTGCAATGAAAGCTTAGCCAGCACGATCAGTAAAGGTGGAGACACTCTGTATCCAAGCACTGTGGGGGTCAGCAGCCTCAGCCCCATCAATCAAAGGTCAGGTAAACCATTCCTCACCCAGTCCCGTTGCTAAAGCTGGCACCAGCAGCTCTGTACAGATAGCAAGGTGAAGAGGAAGCCTGCACATTCCAGCTGATAGCAGCCCTTGTGCAAAAGCAAGAGACAGGGCTTACTAACACAATTGCTGTTTTTAGCCAAGAGCAGCTGGCTTACAGCAGCCTTGCCACTACACAGCAGCCCCCAGCAGGCATCTGGAGTGTTGTATGAGTTACCAGTGCAAACATCACACACCAGCACTGTCCTGACACAGAGCACAGCTCTGACACCAAGTCAGCTTCACAGATTTTCTCAGCCTTCAGGGTGCCCCGCTGGGTTGTCCAGGTCCATAACCAGGTTTTGGGAGTGCCTCACCCTCCAGAAACCCTGCAGGGATGTAGGAGGGTGCTGGATGCTCTTCCCACAGGATGGGAAATCCCTGCCCTTCCTTTCTGGATATCCTCTAATGGAGAAGAGAGGCAGGCAAGCACCCAGGTGTGCAGAGGTAAATGCTGCTTTGCTTAGACACAGGCTTCATCTTCACATCTCTCCCTGTGTCACCAGCAAACCTGGCTGGCACCATTACCTTCTGACTCATAGATGCCTGCAGTTCTCTCAGGAGAATGTCAGTATTAGCAAGCTTGCAAATTGCTGTTCTGCAAAACATTTAAAGCCTCACTAAAAGCAGACATCGACAAAATAAAAATCTACTCCAGCTAATCCAAGTGCCTAAAAATAGGGTATAAAACTGCTCTGCTGTGATAAACCTACATGTATTTAAAAAGTTGCAGAATTGCATCACATCCACTGAGCTGAACACTTCAACATTGGCTGTTAATACAAGATGGGGAAAAGTAAGTTTCAAAACTCAGAACGAGCATAAAGCGCCCAGCTCCTGACAGCCCATGGACTGCTCAGTTCCCAGTAGTTCACCTGAAACACAAAGCCAGAACATGATGCAGTCATCAAAATGCTGAAGGAGGCTTTGACCAGTCCTAACCTCTGGGACTTTGCCCTGCTGCCATGGAAGCCCTCTCCACAGGCTCCAGAGGAGGGGGCTCACTTCACACCAGAGGAGAACACTTGCCTTCACAAAAGGGACCCAGCAGTGCAAGCTTCAGCACAGTCTGTGTTTAGTTGCTCACAGTTTTGGACCTGATCCTTTCCAGGGGGAGCAATATTTTTGCAAAGAACTCAAGGAAATTTGAACACTTCTTTTTTCCAGGATCTGACAAATGGTAAAAAACCCTCTGTCCTCTAATCTCTTTTTTGATGCACCATAGCAGACTATTCAACAGATGTTTGGGGTGAAGTTAGAGATAAATGAGATTATGGAGCCAGTTTTATGCAACAGTCAGGTCACCCTGACTGTTGCAATCACTTTTGTCTCTAGAAATCATCAGGTCAGCACCAAAGCCCTTTTAGTAGATCTGCCACAGAACCCACAACAGAAGGAAAACTCCCAAGTAACCTCCTCAGCATCTAGTTGTGCTCCCAGCTGGAGGGCTGTTAGTTTAAGCAGATTAGTTCAGAGAGAAAGTAGCACACACATGAGCCCTGCAACAGCCCTCTGTGACACAGGACACAACAGCTGCCTTACAGAGAAACACTTCACGTGATCAAGGAGTTCTTGCCTCACACTTGCTGCACAGAGGGTAGGTGCTGTACAAAACCACCCACTAGCGCACACACACTTCCCCCTGTGGCTCAGCACCCACTCCCACATGACAGCATAGCTGTGTCCTGCTGGGGCACCAAGCCAGGGGACATCTGGCGTCACCCTCTCCCTGCCAGCAACTCTACCACAGACCACCACCACCCACTGCAGAAGCACTGCTTTATTTCCTTTCATGTCCCATGAGGAAATAGCACAAGGTCCATGTAATCAGGGCGAATGCACACAGCTATTATCCAGGCTGCTGCATCTTGATAACTGGCACAGGCACAGACTCCTGGCTGATGTCACACACTGGGAAACGAAAGGACCTCCATCATATGTTGGAAACAGTTTGAATAAAACTGAAAAAATGTGTCACCTTGGGCTGCAGACAGCTGAGGAAGAGGCTGCCTGTCACCAAGAGCCCAGGCTGGTTGTGCACTGTGACCCACGGGTTGTACACCTCAGGACACCGGGGTTGCTTGTGCACCACACGCTGCAAGGCAGGGACATCATGCCACAAACAGCCCTTGTGTCTGCACCCTCATGAACAGCCAGCTCTGAGTCTCTGATTAGGTTTTATTTAGGTGGCACAAACCACAGCTGGTTCTCAGTGCATGGTCCAGTAACTAAAATTCCTCATGGAAAACATTTCACCAGTGCAATGTGCTAAGAAAAATATTCCTGCAAATGCATCAATATCTTCCAGTGCTACAAGGCATCCAGGTGTGGATTTAAGCCACTTTAGAAAGTAAAAATGAAATGTTTTCGAGTTTCTGTCAGAACTCAGGACATCCCTCTGGCTGTCTTGGATGGCCAAGACCCCTGCCAGGGGGCTCAGAGACCCTGACACAGAGCCCAAGACATTTGTGGTTTTGATTATGACCCATGGAGCAAGTTACCAACATCAGATGAAGATATGCAAGCCATGACAGTTTAAGTAGAATGACAGTGAATTTATTACGGGGTGAAAAATAGAATTTCAGGGTTTTTAGAATGGGGGTTCAGGGGGCAAGATGGAGGAATCTGGGCATGTCCAGCCTTTCTCCTTCTTCTATTTGGCCTCCATCTTCTGCTGTGATGTTGGCACTTTTAGATTGGTTTAGAGAAGAAGCTCACTGTCTAACACAGGTGATAGGTATTGGAAAGTTATTGTAAACATTGTATACGTAGTTTTTAGTATAAAAAGATAACACTGCCCTGGGGGCAGGCAGAGTGCCTCAGACTGTCTGCTGAGCGGACCTTGGCTGGACAGGAGAAAACATTTTATAGATAAGATATAATAAACAACCTTGAGACTGAGAACTGAAGAGTTCTGACTCCTCCTACAAGTGCTGGGCTGGGAAAAGAGACATTTTAACCTTTCTTGGGGGCACTCTGACCAGCCAGAGACCCCGAGAAGTTTCCCCCTGCACAGGCTCCAGGCCAGGTCTGTCAGAGCACCTGTGTGCCCGTGAGCACTGCAGGGACAGACTGAGCAGCACAGAGCCGGGGCAGTGCCTGCATCCCTCACCTCCCTGCTCACTTCAAACCTTCACCAGACTTTCAGAACCAAACCCCTCCTTTCTCACTCAAACCGAAACAGAGTTTTTAGCATCACTGGCTGGCTGCTGCTGGGTATGAGGTCACAGCAAGGAAACAAGTCCAGCAACTAACAGAGCAAATGAAGGTCACTGCTATAGAGCAAATCTATTGAGGTTTCTGAAGTTCTTTCTTCCCTCCAAGATCTGTGTTCTGCCTGCTTTGCAGCTGTCATATTGCTTAAGTAAATCAATAGCTAATAGCTTCATTCATGCTCTGTAAAGAGCCAGAAAGGCTTTTTGTTCTGGGTTATGCACAGAAGAAAAACTGTGGTCCATAAGTATTATGCTACAAAGTAGTCATTTCTATCCTGCCATCACACTCCTTGTCAGACAAAAAATTGCAACAAGCTCTGCCTGAAAATATTCTGTCCCCAGTCACTACACATAAAAACATCTCCCAAATGATTTCTCAGATTTTAAATTAAAAATGAAATAAAATTTTACAAATTAAATTTAAAAAATAAAAATAATGCCTAATAGGAAAAAAAGTTCCCAGGGTACAAGTGCTTTGGTTCAGCCACCACCTGAACTGTAGAGGCCTGTGCCTGTGGGTTCAGCTCCAAATTTCATGACACCTAATATCAACACTCAGTACTGCTGGCACTTGAGGTGGTCTTGCTTGCTTAGCTCTACAGATTTTACCTAAATCAGTATTATCTTCTTCTCCCATCCTGCCATAGTCAGACCTTGCAGAATCATGGTGAATTTTTTTCAACATTTTTAATTATTTGCGTTTTTGACTGTTTTAGCAGAGCTGGCTCCAAACACATTTGCAGAGCATGCCCTTGCTATGAATGCAAGCAATATCTAGCAATAGAGTTTAAAAGATGTAGAAGGATGAGGTAGACAAGGACTGCTGCTGACAGCCAGATCCAGTGCTTGCCCATCTGCAGAGCTGAGCTGCTATTGGGCAGGGAGCTGGGCTGGAACTGGGGTGCTCACATCTCCCTTATCACAGAACCTGGCACCAAACCTTGGGAAAGATGAACAGGATTAGATGCTGCAGGTGCTTCTTCCCTGAAATTGTGCTTGCAACCACTGATTCTCTTCAGGGAAATATTTCTCTTCTTACCTTGCTGTAACCTGCTCATTTAAACCTGGAGAGAAACCTGCATGTTTATTCCTGCCTTCCCCAAGGGCAAGGAACACAATTCTGACCCACACAGGGCCAGGCTGGGTTATAAACACAGACCCTGATGACTCCTGGGCAAATGTTTACCAGCAGGAAACATTACAGAATCACAGAATATGCTGAGTTGAAAGGATCATTAATTCCAACTTTCAGTCCTGCACAGGACCATCCAAAAAACTAATGACAGTGTCATGTCAGCTGAACTGAGGCTCCAGACCTCAAAGTTCTACTGAACATGATTTCCAGAGGATTCAAATTCTGCAGCTATTTACAGGCACATGGTTGAGAGCCATTCACATGAGATGGAAGAACTTCAGGTGAAGAGAAACTTCCCTCAAAATGATGTTTACACCCATGTTTGCTCCTGAGCCATTGCTGAGGGGGGGAGTCAGATGCCACATGTTGTCACCAAGCTCCTCAGGAGCTTTGTGGGGAGAGAGGCATCTGCTGCCAGCCAGCCATGGCTCTCTGTCCTCTCCAGGGCCAGGACCAACAGAGCCCCTGTGCCTGCTTGGACTTTTGCTGCCTCCACTGCGCCCTGAGAAGGGTGACCTCGGGTGACCCAGGGCATGTTTGCCATTTTCCCTCAGCCAGACAGACAAAAGCAATGGAAGATGTAATGTGTTTTGCACATTTGCCCAATGCAATTAGCAACAGGCTCTTAGCCGAGGGGCTGCATTGTCACACTCAGCTGGAGCCAGCTAAGCTGATTTGTCCGTGTTCGCAAAACTCCCCTTTCACAGGCCACTGACTATGGTCAAAGGACAAACCGATGAGGTCCCATGTTGGCCCCAGCTGCCAAAAGGTCCACCCCCTCCACCTGGCCCTACAGGGAGATTGGAAATTTCTCTCTCATTGTGGGACAACTAGGTCCATGCTGCAGGAACTTCCAGGCTCCCTCATTCTCCTGTTCTGTGCTGGAACTTTTCTGCCCCGGCTTGGCTGGCCAAGTGGCTAAAACACCCGTGCCAGCACTGCAGGCCAGTATTTACAAACTACACAATTTACAAACACAAGCATAACCATCACTTACTTGGCCCAGGGGAAAATGCTTGCACTCCAGAGTGCTCACCACAAGGCACAAAAGGAGCATCAGCTCAGCAAACACGGGATGCTCCACACCCAGTCACTGAAAGTTTGCTAAAGAAGATGCTGTATTAACAACAACAATAAAATGAAAGAAAAAAAGAAAAGAAAAAAAAAGAAAAAAATGGGGGGGGAGAGTAGGGGAAAGAAAAAAAACTCTCCTCTTCCCGCCAAAAATTATGCAGCAGCAGGTCCACAGAGTGTCTGCCAGATGACCCGCTTGTCACACTCATAATTGCTTCCCATCTGGTGTCTGGAGCACACAAAGCCTGGCCGTTTGCCAGCGCAGGACGACGCACAAACTGGCCTACTTCTGGTGACACGGGCCCTCCAGACACCGCTGATCCCCCGTTTCCGTATGGCTGAGGAGAACGTGGCATTCATTTGTAAATTGCCGGCGGCTGATTTATCCGGCTATTCGCATAGCTCACGCTTCCACTTCGCTGCGCGGCGCAGCCCCAGCGCCGGGGCGAGCGCTCTCGGAGCCCGAGGTGCCGCAAACACTCGCTGCCAGCGTGTGAAGCAGGCGAACAAGGACGCTGCTCGCCCTCACACCGCTCAGCTTCGAGATGAGCGCTACCAACTCATCCCTACATGCACATGGAAGCACATATTCAGCCGCTCCAGTGTACAAAGCTGATTCCTTTTCCAAACTCTGCCTTTCCTCCTAACACGTAGGCATAGTTCCTGCTGTTCAGACAGTTCCTATAAAGGCTTTTGAGATACTTTGTATCACTGCCTAGAAGCAGTTTTCAATAAGCACTTTTCTCTGACTTTTCTTTTTCTGCTTTACTGGTATGTCCTATTCAGAATTTTTTAATTGTTTGCTTGTTTTTACTTAATGCCTGCTGGTGTAAAAGTCTGACACCCACAGAAAGCTGAGCAAATATTCCTCAACCTATGGGACAGACCATTTTGAAGCAAAGTGCACAAGTCTATAAGGGGTACTCCGAAGCTCTGATGGTTTTGCAACCAGCAAACATCACTTTTACAAGGAGTAACTATGACCAAGTAACTGGTCAATGGTGGGCAAGGAAGCAGATGCTGAGTAAACAGAATTCTCCCTCCCAAAGAGAAATGCACCCCTTCCCCTCAGACGGTGACACAGGACAGCCACACGTGTCCACCACTGCCAGCCAATACACAGCCCGTTCCCATCTTGCTTGCACTAAGGCTGTTAACATCCATTCTCTCTGTAATCAGAGGGTGTGATGACACAGGAAATCAGAGGTCAGGTAAATAATCCAGAGGACTCTAAAATGAAGCCCAAATTAGAACCCAAAATTTCTGTAAAACATAGTAGCAGGTAGACAGAACTCCCATTGCAATAGCAACTGCATCACTGGGGTGATACAGCCCAAGAGTGGGCACTGTCAGAAGGCTCCTTTCAGTTCTGTACCTCACAAAAAACACACACAGCAATGAAACACAAGAGAAAATGAAATTAAGAAAGCAAACCACACCACCAGCAGAAGCTGAAACTGAAGAATGCCATTTTGCACATCTTACTCCAGAAGCAAACAGAAGCTGCACTACTGAGGTTTCTTCGTTAAGGTGATGTAGTGAGTATGAGCATTTGGTTTTTTCTTCCTACAAAAATGTAAGACTGTGTATAAATGTCCAAAGCTTACCTGTTCTTCCAAGACATCATGCTAGCAGAACTACAAGGATTCCATTGTTCCCTTCAGCTGCAGGGCAAGAATCCAACCCACTCAAGGGATAAGCTGGCTGTCTCCAGAGGAAGCCACACACACCAGTATGCTGCAGCTTCAAGAGGGACCAACCTTTTGGCTCTGCTGGCTCAGAAACAGTAATCCACAGCTTCCTCATGAAAGTAAGCATTTAAGCCTGTAAAGCTTCAGCTTATCCAACGTCAAGGAAACTTATGGAAAAAAATTACATGAGGTCTAGCATTAGAAAACATCAGTCTGTTTTCTGCTTAGGTACTGAACCTTCACCAGAGTATTTGTTACAAAACCAAACGCAAGGATCCATTTCAGTTTCAAAATTTTTGTTGTTGGCATTGTGTGTCTTGGTCGCACAAGGTATGGTGCAACCTTGGTCCATTACCATTCAGTACTAAAACTTTTATTTCACAAAGCTTCATTCACTCACAACATTGGATCAGTTTTAGTTTGGTGCAAATCTAGTAGAGTCATTCTCATGTAAAATCTGATTAACAGCAGTACAAACTGGCATTATTCTCACCAATCAATTCCTAAAGACCATTTCCTCCAAGCAAGTCAGACTCCTAAGAAAAGCTTCCTGAGTTTTCATACAATAAAACTTGGGATTGTAGCTCCTGCCAAACCTGCCTTACTGGCTGTCCATCTGCTCTACTTTGTTTCCCTGAGAGTCAACACAGAAAAATGAACTTGCTACATCACTAGACTTTACTTTCCTCTACCTACACTTTGCCCCATTTCAGACATCAGCAGCCAGCACAAACAAAAGCTCTAGTCAGTCCACCTCACTTGTCCCAAGTGATGGAAAACTTCACTTGCAAACAAACACAAGCATATCTGCAGGTTACTCATACAGTGGCTATGACAGCCAAATCCCCAGAAAAGCCCCTTTAACAGTCAAGAGTTTGCTCGTACAGCTTAAAGCTAGATGATACGAATTACCAGGACCTACTTCTGAAGAATTGCATCATGTTAGTCCCCTCTTGTCCTTTTCCTTCAACAGATTACCTTAGTTATCATTTATACTGTAACAAAACTGGGAAAGGAAATTGAAATTTTGCATTGAATGCCCACGTTTCTATCAAAATAAGAGAGTTTAAGTCTAACACTAAATCAGATTAATACATTTATGTGAGAACTACTTAGGGGAGGGGAAAAAAATCATACTGCATAGCTTACACTTGCATTTACCTCCCAAGACACAGGCACACATACTAAAATACTTCTATCCTACAAATGAAAGGACTGTAACTAAAGCTTTATACTATCAGCATTCATCCCTCAAATTGTCTTCTATACATAAAAATTTGTGTTACAGCTTTGAGAGACAAATATAAACTGATAATCAGATACAAGTAAGCTTACATGCAAGGTTGGATTGAAGCAGGCACTGCCAAGGGACTCCATCCTGCTGTGTAACCCACTCATTTCCACATCTGCTGTCTCTGCCCAGTCCAGAAAACACAGGTCTCTTGCAGTTCACAGGCACACATACATGCATGTTACTTTAAGAGCACTGAGTGTTACAGTTTTCAAACAAAAGACACTTACAGTAACCTGGTACATAGATGCTTTATTTCTGACATTAACGCGGTCTGTACTGTGAGATTCTCTTACATAAAAGAAAAGTTTGTAGTACAACAAAAACTAAGATAAACAAGGCATTTGTTGCACCTTATGTCAAACCTTAGAACAAAAATATGGTGTAATATGTATTTAGGTTTCATGCAAGTTTGGCTGCTGCATGTACAATTTACCTATAAACTGAAAGAAATGCAAATGCACACAACATTCAAAAAGTAATAAGATGCCTGACATATGAAAGATTAAAACCTTCCTGCTAAAGCAACAAAGTAGGAGTTAACTAAACGATCCAACCAATACCAACACAAATTTTGACTACTTACCATAAATCTATGCTTAAACTTGGTATAGGTAGCTTTGATGATACCATTTCTACTTCAATATACCATCCAGATTCTAGATAGTCATTCTGTCCTAATGTCCGATTTCATTTTTTGCGAATTAAATGCTGTCTCCAGCATGACATGTTGCTGTTAAATCCATTCTGGTAATGCACACCTAAATCTAGTACTGCCAAGAATTCCAATTGACTCCTTCAAATTTTGCTAGGTGAGGAGTAATCCTGGCATGATGGGCATTTTCTGATCCCTTGCTTATAATAGGATTCCCGCCCCCCTTAAAATTTTGATGTGAATTAAAAACTGCTAAAAATGTTTGTGCCTATTACTATCAGAGCCAATATCAAAAAGCTCATAAAAACAAGGATTGTATAAGCTTTGAGATGCTTTAAAAAAGTTTAAGAACCCATTACCTTCCTTGTGCCACTCATCACATGTTAAATTTCTCCATTAATTAATTCTTCTCTACCATCTTTGATATCAAAGTGTTAGGAACACTTTCCACACCCTGCATAGTACTGGTTGATCTCATAAAGTTAACTAGAGAACCTGACATCGTGTAATTTTACATACAGTGCATATGATGCTCGCTCTTTCCATCTCTCATAGCAGCAAGCCGATTCTGCCACGATCTGTAGCAGCACACCCGGGAGTGGAGAGGAAGAGTGTTTGAATTATAAATAACTAAAACTACAGTGTACAATTCTATTTACCTGTCAGTATTCTGTTGAGAGCACTCCATTATAACTTGCTCGAAATTAACTACATAAAAATCTCTACAACAAAAGCAAACCAAAACATTCCTTCAAAATCAAAAATAAAGACATAAAATAAGTGCAAATACCTAAAATAGGCAACTAAAGCAAGTGTTGTGACCTGTATACCTTTAAATAAGGACAAAGATTTTTCATAAATAAAAGAATGTTCTCTTTGCTCTTCAAACATTTAGTCAGTATATAATGGTCAAAGTTAAGTGCAGATAAATTGTTTTGAGATCCAAGGTGCCAAGTTTCTTTAAAAAAAAAATAGGAATAAAATATACATATTGTAAATGCATTAGTTTTTAGTTCCTATGCAGGACAAAGTACTCCTCGGTCACATATAACACCCCACCATTTCTTTCTAAATATATTTAAACAAGGTACAGGAACAGTTGCTGTATAATACAGGAATACCTTGTAATTATGTTGTAGACCAACATGATTTTAGGGCTATAGTGCAATCTTTATGTAGATGTAACATACAGTATAGATTTTTACACTTCACCACTGTAATTCTTCTGCTATTTCATATATTTTAAACTTGTCCTTTTTCCATTTTAGCTGTTTTAACAGGAAACAACATTGGCCTCTAGACAACCTGCATACATATAAATATCTACATTTAAGCTTTGAAATGGAAATAAATTATAAAAACAGACTCCTTTCCAATTTACAAAATTTTGCTTGTTCCTACATACTGTACAATACATTCAACAATCATCTCATTTTGAGATTTATGAAGAAAATACTGATGCTTTACACTAAACTTAATTCACCTCCCTCTGCCTACTTCTAGTACCATTTGCAAATAAATATATTTAACACTGTAGTTAATTTCATTGTTTTGCAGCATACCAAAAAAAATTAGTAGTGCAACTTTCTATCCTTCCTTTGTACTCCTTTCCATTGTGTTTCTTTATATACTAGAAAAATGCTACATAAGCAAAAGCACATTCAGTCATGTATGTTGCTCGTTTGGAAACCAGTAACAACCTATAAACCTACTCTATATTGAAAATGCTCTAACAGATAAAAAAGCAATGCAAGTCAAAAGAATAAATATGAAAAATAGACCTAAAAACTGTATGTTGTCAGTACTGCAATGTATTTTACCCTTCTTTATATTTTAGGGGGTTACTCTTTTAACATCTAAAAAATTCATTGCAGAACTGTTTGCGGTATCCCTTCGTAATGAATGCAAGAGCTTCATGTCTGTTCTTTGTCAGTCAAAAGAAGAAAGGAAGCTTTAAGGTAGCTTTAAGGTTT
Source organism: Haemorhous mexicanus (assembly GCF_027477595.1). Lineage (NCBI taxonomy): Eukaryota > Metazoa > Chordata > Aves > Passeriformes > Fringillidae > Haemorhous > Haemorhous mexicanus. The sequence goes on from NC_082341.1 coordinate 123,724,977, forward strand.
CCCTTGGCAGACTCTCTCAAAGACTTAATTCCCAAGTATGGCACGGGAATCGCCTTCAGCATTGTTTCAGTTTCAATGGAAAGAGATGGTTGTCAGCTGCAGTGACCATCACAGTATCAGAGACCTTGAATTGCTGTTGGTAGCTGTGTATGTGCTCAGATACCTTCTTGCTTGTTCAGTCATGATAAGCTGGTCTTCTGTTTTTCCATAAACAACTGCCTCCCAGTCACGACTTGGCTGCATAAAATAAAATTCTGTTAAAAAGCTCTTTTAACAAACTAAAATACTTAAGCAATTCTCATACAATGTTTCAGAGTAATAATAAATTATTAAAGCCTAGCAATAATATATTTTACTGAGAAGGATCCAGTTCTACAGTACAATACCTAAAACTTGTGACAAAGCTCCCTCACTACCCCTTAAATCCAGCTCCCCAGCAGTGCATCTGGGTTATGCTTTGAGTTCAAACATACAAAATGAAAAACACTCTTCAATAGAGTCTAACCAGTTCAACAATTAATACATAAAAGGGAAGCTAATTAAGTTATCTTCTCTTTGAATGTCTTCCTCTTTAAATGTGCTAAGTTCAACAGGCAGAAAAACACTTTACTGACAGCTGTCTGGAGATACCAGGGAGGGTAAAATGATTTGGGAACTGAAAAAGAAGATTGTGAAGAACTTCACTGAACCAAGTGACAGCTGTGGAAGAATAGTCAGATTTTTGGGGAATATATTAGAAACAGCAAAGGAATTGGGAATGACAATGATGAATGGAAGAATAATTAAGCTACTAGTCCTGCTTTTTCCATGAAGCAAAGCCTACATCTTCACATAAGGTACTGAATCTCAAGCTGATTCATTTCAGCTCCAAATTGGACCTGACACTGGCTGATTGTAGCATGATGAAGAATGCAAGATCCTCTCCCTCCCACATGGAGCTGGAAACTGATCCAAAGGATCAGTTCCACACGTTGATTCACAAAGAAAATTAGCTGTTTGAGCTTCTCTGTAAATTTAGCAGAACTTGATTCATGGAAAGGACTTGGGGTTAGACAGGCCACAAAACTGAAAGGGAATTTCTCCAGGAAAACAGGAAAAAAAGATGGTTCAATGAAAATATTTGTGAGTATACTATGACTAAGCTCCCCTTTTAAGTATTCTGAAGACCATACTTCTGGGACAGATAAATGTATTCATGTTTGCTACAATTTGCAGCAAAAGAATTTTCTGGGTTTTGTTTTTGGTTTTTTTTTTTTACTTTTAATATCACAATTAAATGAACTTTGTTCTTCTTCCTCATAAGAAAAAAACAGAAAGCAAGATTGCTGTCTCTCTACTTAAAAACATCATTGTTAAAGCAATTAAGTAGAATATGGAAGGTCAGGCTCCAGGTGTCCTGTCTTCTGGGTTATTTGTTTTTTAATGTTTTCATTAATACAGAGCTGTAGATATTCTGAGAAGATAAAAATACCTTATACATTAACCCCTATGGGACAAACTGGAATTGGCACAAAGGTCAAAGAAATCTCTTCTTAAAGCTGATGATCAGGACAGAGGGAAAACTAGCTTCAATGGTTTTACCAGTAAGGAAAATATACGTATGTAAAAGAACAGGCCTGTTACAAGAACAATTACCAAACAGAATCTGTGGATAAACTCTGCTTAATGAATCCCACTGGGCTTATTATGAAAAGTAAGCACCGGACAAATCTGAGAAACTAAAGTCCTAAAGAAGTTGGGTTTGCACCAGGTCAAGTTTTCTAACTCCTAGTCTTGGGCACCCTAACCTGTTTTGTTGGTCTCCTCCTACCCTGGATTTTTCACCCCCACATCCAAATCTTAGTGAAAAATCAGTTTGTTTCACTGAAACAAAGTGTGAAACATCAGGGTTGTGTTTAAAGAACTTAGCTAAGAATAAACACTCTGCAGAAAAATGACCAACTTATAAGAAATAAGAATCATGGAAACACTGAAACTGGATCACTGGTTTCAATAATTCTAGGTATTAGTGCAAGACAGAAATAAAGCAACACAAAATTTCTTTGTTAACCCACTAACAGAATTAACAGAATTCTTTGCATCCAGACCTGAAGAGTTTTCTCCATTTTGACATTTTTTGTAGCACATGTATTCAGTTTCTTCTTAATTACTGCATTTGCTTTGTTTGCTGGATTTGTATCCTGTTTTTCTGATGTCAGGTTACATCTGTTGTCCTGTATTTCCAACAATGGTGTCATTAATAAAGATGTGGTATATGCATTTTTTGACTATTGACAAAAAAGAGAGTAGAGAACAGGAATAATAATTAGTAGTTAATACAAAAAGACTTCAAATGCTGCCTTCAGAGAAGCCAAAATGTAAATAAAGTAAATACCATCAGAAAGACCCTAGGAAAGAATCCGAAAAGAAAATGTAACGAAGTGTATGAAGAACTAGCCTGGTCCATACTGGGATCCATAGTACAACAAGCAGCTGCTAGCATGGTTTAGGTATCACTGAGTAGACAGTTTCTTTACTCTAAAGCCACACCACTCTGATATATTTTGTTAAGAACAAGATTTGATAAGGTGGTAACTACAGAACAGTTTAAAAGAAAAAACAAAATTCACTTTCACGTCTAGGACAATCCTTGTGAAAGTAAGGACAAGGAGACTAGAATCAAAAAAGTTGTATCACATCAATTTTAGGGAGAGGAACTGCTTTAAGAACTGAAATAAGCACTGTATGGATCATTCCAGAAGAATTTTATATATTGGTAATGTCTATGGAAATAAACATAAATTAATTCAGCTTCAGTATACAAAAGTGGAAGACAGATATATGTCAATTTTAAAGACCAAAAGTTAGTTCACAGTAACAATGGCTAAGTATTTGCTTGCTTACAAAAACAACCCATTAAACTGCATTAAATCACCTTTAAGTATTTATTCTTCCTCAGACCTTATTCCTAAAGTATCATCACATGGACACAATTTGTACTTAAAGATTGGTATATTTTTCATTTTTAAATAAGATACTACTGCTATCTCTCTTGCTAGGAGTGAATGTTTTGTTGCACCAGCATTCCTTATAAAAATGAAGGAAACCCCAACTTTTCCCAAGTCCCCAGCGTCTAATGGACCAAAATATCATGGTGTATCTTAACCTGGACTCAGTAATCCACAATGATGTGTCATAACAAGACATCACTAAGAGAACAGCAGGCATTTTGGTCATGACTGGAAGGGCTGCAGCACTGCTGCTCCTCCCAAGAGATGTTCCTGGGGAAGCTGGCAATTCCCACTAGGTGGCAGAGCACCCAATACCCAGCAGGAAGATTCCAAGGCTTGGCACAGAGTCTAAGAGGCACTTTAGAAGGGAATTTAGAAAACCAGCTAGAAAGGAGTATGAATGACCTAAGCACCTTACACTGGCTTTTTAAGGAACTTGGCTCCTACATCCTGTACACAGCCTTAAACTTAATCAAGAATTACAGACATTTACTCTTTGAGCATTAAACACATACATGCATTAAGAACTCATTGGAACAAAGTTTTCCTACAAGACTAAAGAGTAAGCTATTCAATTACTCCACTGAAAAACATTAACCTTCTTTTTAAAGGAAAAAGGGATCAAAATAGCCTCATATCTGATTTCCTCATGTCTTGGTTGTTGAGGCAGAAGTACTCAAATTCCTTTAGGCAGAGAAGCACACAAACTTCATCTTTTACATGCTTGATATTTGTTAAAGTATTCCCCTACTATGTGAAGCAGGAAAAACATGCTGCCTAATATGCAATTAGGTATTTTCAGAACACATTTGCCAGACTGTCAAGCATGCACAGCACAGGAGTAAATGTCATCTTCCTGGTATATTACAGAAAGCTTCAGCATGCTGTGTATGCTAAAGTTTATAGGCAACCAGCATGGAAACAGCTTTGCTACAAACCTGTAAAGCATTCACATTATTTTACCTACTCTGAAGGACTGAAAGGAAAAATTCATGCATGAATTCAAGCCCAATGCTCACCTATTTCTTAAGTACTTAAAACAATATTTCAAGCTGAAGGTACTTTTCACTGTCTAGATGCATTAACCTAGCAACTTCAGTCCAAAAATTTATTTTAGTGGGCAGAACAAAAGATACACAGTTCCATATTAATATTGCTGCCAGCGATGCTCTTCACTTAGATTAGTTTAGTTTAATTCTTACCTGTACATCTAAACTATTATCTTCTGTCAAACGCTGGACCCCAACCTCCTCTTTATCCTGTGGATCTAGGACCAGTGATTTTCTGACTTTTTTAGAAAAGTTGTGCTGAAATAAACATCGTGCAAAAAAAAAAAATTGTAAAATATTATTTCAAAGCAGTTATTACCTATTTGAAATTACTATTGTCATATTACCTCCTGCTTGCAGTTTTTATACAAGGTGTCATCTTCCTCCTTGGGAAATATATCTGTTCCAGTTTCCTCTTTCAAAACTTCCCTAATGTCTTCCTCCGAGAAGGCAAGTGGTTGTGACTAAACATTAATTAAAATTGAAGAAGAAAATACAGGAAGTCTATTAGTGGCCAGTTCTTACAACATTCTACTTTCAGCTAACGCAGACCAGAAAAGAGATCTTGCAAAACATAGCAAGGAAGAACCTAAGCTACCACAGTTAAAAACCACAGGGCTACATTTCAAGGCTATGAAGATTATTTTAAATTCATTTTACTCCACATTATTTTTAGCCAGATAAAACATATATATACACACAATAATGCCTCAAAAAATGCAAGGTAGCATTAAAGAAGACAAACTACTTGTTTGCAAATGGTTATCCACTGATAAAAGGGATAAAAGTAATTTATATATACTAAATACCTACATAAACCACATATAAGTATATATACATGCATAAAAACACACTAAAAACTGTACTGGAAATGTGTAACTGTTGTGAAATGAATTTATACCAATTTTAACACAAATCTTTGAATAAGACATTGATAGTCCTAAGTACAGTACAGAATTTCACAGAAGCCATACAGATGGCTCCTTTGTGTACCAACAGGAGAAGAATTCCCTTAAGCCCTCAAAATTTGATTTTGAACAGGAGGTTAATAGTGGACAGAAACAGGAATGCCAAACCACTCCATTTGCATAGTGAGGGACTGTGAATCTATAGGGTAACACAGATGGTGCCAAGCCCTGTGGCAAAGTCTGAGCTACCTTCTGTGTTTGCAGAAAATAAGCAGTCAATATATATTGGCTGGAATCTTTTCAGAATTTGAAAAGCATATGTCTCCGGAATTCCAAAAGTTATTATGCATTAACATACCTTAGCTAGGCTAGGAAGAGAACAAAAATTTAATTCATTTGGAACAAACTAACAAAAAAAGGTAACATTATCCATAGTCAACAAAACAAAAAAAAAAGTGTGTCACAGCCAGCTGAATCAGAGGATCATGAACTGCTATACTAAAATTTGGGGATTTAGGATGAAGAAAACTGCAAACATCACTCAAGATTACCACACTGTGGTAAACACCTAGTTTCAGTCTACAGTTTGGTGCTGTAGATTTTGGTGCTGTAGAAGCACCAAAATCAAAGAACAACTCAGCTCTTACATAGCCCAGAGGATTCAAAGATAATACAGTTTTTCAAGTGAAAAGTGAAAGTTTTTTAAAATAATGAGGTCAGTCATACTAATCTACAGCAGTTTGCTCTTACCAGATTACCCAGCTGGAGAACCCATACCCATTCATTCTCTGATTTATAATTTTTCTTTTGAAAAAATAGAATCCTAAAGTATTGAAATTTCAGGCCTTGTAAGAGATACAGTTTTAGCAAAGATAGGCAAATTCAAAACAACTCACAAACGTGAAACTGATGCATTTAAGATTACTGTGGATCAAATTATTATATGTACTAAATTACTAATCAAGAAGACCATGCCTTCATACTACACTGAAGGATACAAGTCTACCAACCAGATCCAAAGCAGTTTTGATTCACATTCTAGCTGTTCTCTAGGATAAGTAAATACTTTTTAAGATCACACTAAGGCTTACAACACCTCAAAACCAAGAGGGCATTTAGACTTCAACAAAGGAAAGAAACAGTATAATCACATACCATAAGCCTGAGGGGACCATACTTTTTTTCCTGAGCAGCCAAAGCATTTTTAAAAGGAGTTGGTGTCCTTGGTGTTGAACCCAAAAGAGATCTTCTCATTGTGGGACTTCTAAAACTATTCAAGCATAGAAAAGCATTCATATATGCATTTTAGCATTTTAATATTTTATCATTAGCAATGTCATAAAAATAATCTAAGAAACATTTTAAAATACCTTCACTTACACAACAGATATCACTACCATGCATCTGAAAGTACTGAGATCACCATAGCATTACCCCATGTGTATTAAACTTTAATTTAATAACACCACCAGATGTTTAATGAAATAAACCTACCCCACATTTTCCTTTTGATCTTGTGGTGTCATTTCCTTGTGTAAAGGAGTCGTAATAAGAACTTTCTGCCCACAGATTGGAGTCGATGTAAATGCAGGATTTTCAAAGTTAAATTGTTCATTTCCAGAACAAGTGTTGAAAAACTAAGCACAAGAAAGGAAGAAAAAAAAAAAGCAACCTTACAGGACAAAATGTCACCATTGTGCTGAACAGCAAAACCCCCCAAATTATATATATATATCTATATATCTATTTGAAAGACTTTTGCTGACAAATCCCAATACTCTATTCTTGACTTACTTATTGCTGAAACCTTGATTTTCTTCTTAAAATCCCTACTCCTTAATTAGGTGACAGAGACAAAAGGTCTGTATCAACAATTATTTGCATGAGAAAGTGGGAGCTGAGACACAGGTTGCCACTGCTGCTACCGCCCTCCCCATTAGTCTTCAAAATAGAGGTTGTTTAACAGTATATTTTAAATATATTTACCCTTATACAGAAGTTTTAGGAAGTTTTTTGACATATTTATTTAGGCTACAGTGTACTACTAGGGAAGAAACTACTTACAACTTATAACCCACCCCCACAGTCTTCACGTTTGGCCCTATTTCCAAATGGACTCACCTGTGATGGAGAAAATGGTAGTGTTTTCACTGGCGTGCGCTTTAGTGCAACATTGACAGCATCGTTACACAAGCCGTCGTTCAGCTCAGTAACCGGGGACTGCCCAACACGCAATCTCTTCTTCTTTCTCAGGATAGCAGGTGGATTGCTGAACTTGCTTAAGTTTGAGGTTGATGAAAAAACTGTTTCCTCATCCCCACTGATGCTGCTGTGGTTTTTGCCATCAAGCATAACGCCGACATTATACTGGCACTCGGCAGCCCCTTCGCTGTGTTGGAGCCGCATTAGTTTCACTGGAGCTGGCTTGACAGGGGATACAACAGCCTCGGAGAGCTCAAAGCACGTATCACTCCATGCTACCGGATCCTATGGGGCAGGATGCAAAACACAAGCAGGCTTATCCAAGATAACTTCAGAATGTCCAGGCCAATCTGTCAGCCCGCTACCACCACAAGCCATATATGGAATTATTATCTGTGTCTTTCATACAATCATAAAACACTGGATATTTTAAGACACAATTCTTTTAAAAAAGGCAATAAAGCAGTTGATAAGGCAGAAATTATAGACTAATACAAAATATGGTAAGTATTTTACACATATTGCGTACATTGACACTCCTAATTAAACACTTATTTTTAACAAGGAACTCAAACTTACAATTTCCATAAGATCTAGTGCTTCTGCAAATTCTGGAATGGTTTGTAGAGGTGTTAACATTCTATTTGCTTCTACACCCAAATACTTAGGTGGTGAATTCTGCTGAACAGGTGTGATGCGGGTCTCATCCATGCTGTAGAAATTACTTGTTTGTTCCTCAAGGCTACTTAGTGTATTAGGCATACAATCCTCCATGATAAAATTTCCAGACCAACAAGACAAGCTTCCAGCTTGCTAAAAAATTATGAAGAAACATGTTAATCTTGTTCAACTTAGAGGCTGAAAAGAGTCAATTATGTGACTGCAAGGCGGGAATAAAAGTAGTGTGTGGAAAGACTAAGACATACTAAGTATAACTATTAATTTTGGCATTTTCAAATACTAATTTTCTGTTTCAATTAAAGAAATTAGTCTTCTCTTTACATTAACACGCTCAACATTCTCAAATTGTGTAAGATTTTTATCTTACCTTACATTCATATCTTATACACACTCACAACTTAGGTAATTATGGGCTGTATTGGAAGCCATCTCTGATGCCAAGTTTCCTGAGTACCTGAACACCAGTATATGAAGTCATCTTCAGTACAGAACACTGAACTTCTAATTTTAAGATTAGAAAATGTTTCTAGAGTGTGAAATAATACTTGTTTGATCTGGGTTTTTTTAATGCAGATTTTGCATTAATAGTTAAGTAAACTTCTAAAAGGTTATCCCACTTCAGTACACTGCTTAGTGCCCAAGAAACAAACTTTCATTTTCACTGGAAATCTAGAAGCAAAACAGATGCTACTAGATAAGCAGAACTGCACTGTTTCAAAAGAATGCCAGGAATAACTCTGCCATATAAAATCTGAAGTTCACCTGTAACCTAAACTAGTGATCAATATGGTTGAGTTAGTTAGGTGTCTGATATGCACAGCCCTCTGAAGAAATCAGTGACTGCCATCTGCAAGTCACCCTAATTCTACAGAATTAGGGAAACTCCACTGAATTTACACACAAACTGTGCACAGTGCATATTTATTTAGTGTTTGTCATGTCCAAATGTGGATATTAAGTATTGCAAGCACTCACACTGAAGTTTGAGGAAAACATAATCTACAGGACATTTCAAAATCAAATGGGGCAAAACCCATTATTTTTCACCTCTACTGGGCATAGGATCAACATTGCTGATCCATAAAACTGAATGGCAATGATATCAAACACGTCACCTCCTGAAGAGGATTAAAATAGCGGGTCTTAAGAACTGCCAAATTGCTGGTCATATTGCTGCTGTCTTCACAGTTTAGAAAACTGCACTAAAAATAAGTTGTCTCAGTTCTAATATATAGATTTTTCTTTTCCAATGCAACAGCCATAGGTTTGATTTTAGAGGGTCAGGTGAAAAAACACCATACTAAAACCACACAACCGTTACTGAATTTCTGAGGATTAACCTCAGTAATGCAAATTCAAATATTTAGAGAAATTTACAGTCCTTACAGAAGACATTTGTTTCCTTCTGATTTCATTCTCTGCTGACATAAGTAGCAATTCAAGTTCCTTTATTTTCTTTTCTTTATCAGGATCATCATCAATAAATGGCTGCTGAAAAATTTAAGAAAGAAGCCATTACTATTTTTTACTTGCACCACCTCTTCACAATAAAGATTCTGCATTATAACACACAGCTGTATTTTTAACAGGAATCCACACAGAGAGGGAACAGAACTGTTCAGGTTGTATCCCATTTTGCAGTACAGAAGTCACCCACAACTGAAACAACTCCAATTACCAGGAGATGGATCTGATATTAAAGTGGTGTGTAAGGTGGTATTTTAACTGGATTCTAATATGGCCTGTAAGTTATCTGTGTGCTAAACTAAAGTCACTATATTCTATCTTAAATAGAACCAAGTGCTGGCACACTGGTTTGTATGTTTGTGGTTTCTACAATTCTGTGTTATTTATCCTCACTAAGTGTGCAAGAAAGTGTTTCAAATCAGCATTTTATGACGCAGTATTTACACAAGCAATCCCACCACTACTATCAGAAAAGAAAATTAACTAATTGGTTTTGATTGGTTTGTTTGTACTTAACCTCCTTAACACCTTCCATTATTACTATAAATATAGGTGAGGACATATGCTATCACCAGTTTAGACAGTACTTCAAGGAGCAGAAAGTATCTTATACTTTTCTGTGCAGGGCAATCCAGACTGCCAAAAGCCAATTGAGGCTTTGTTGTGACTTGCATTCCTATACCATTATCAGGGAAGAAAATGCATGAAACAGATGACCTGCACAGGGAAACTTCAGGTTAGGTAAAGAGTTCTACAGAATTCCACTATCTAACACAAAAAAAATCCATGTATTATTCCATGTCTTCTTTTACTAATTCCAAATAAACAAGAATTCTTCCAAGGCGTCATATTAGAAACCAAGATCTATATTCATTCTGCACCACAAGAGGAATTTCATATATATTCCAAGTGAGCCCAAAAAAGCAAAAGGAAATAATATATCCAATTTCTATTTGTTTTAAAATTCCTTAATTCTTCAGGATTTAGAATGCTGCAAAAGGGCAACTGATTGAAAGATGTTTATCAGTAGGAAATAAATAAAATCTAATGAGAATAAAAGAGCAAAGCCAGAAGTGCAAGTCACAGAAAGTTGAGTTTTTCAGATAGGGTTATATTTATTACAAAGATGTAAAGTCTTGTGTTTAAACCTCTCATAAGCTAGGTAATACTAATATAGGTCACAATTTAGCCTCAAGATTTAACAAACAGACTATGTTTTAAGCCGTATTTCTGTCAGAACTAATGTATCTGGGATATAGAAAGCTTCATTTTTCCTACATAAAACTACCAACTATACTAACAAGCTTACTTACAGAGGAACCAGTATAAATGTAGGTGAACGATAAAGACTACCAGTCATTTTGAAGATACACATATTTTCATTTTACTGAATAATACTATGCAGTAAATTCTCTTTAATTTATTAAGGCTGTTAACAATTTACCTGAACTATGTTGGAAGAAGATGGAGCATGTTCTAGACAGCTGGCTTCTGGTGAGGCATACTGATATGCTGGAATCTAAAAAGACATAAAACATTTTACAAGCCCTCAAGAAAATGAGGATATAAAATCAACTCTCGTTTATTATACATTAATTATTTATGGTTTACAAATCCTGAGTTGCCATAAAATCACAAAAATACTCAACAGATCTTCAATCTTTCATGTGTGTTTCTTGTTTCAAACCAAATCAATTATTTGAAACTGGGAAATACTTATTGTCCTAAATTTTGAACTTACATGTGTCTGAACAGGCACATAAAATTGATTCTGAGTGTGCAAGTGTTCCATAGTCAGACAAGGTTGGGGCTGAAGTTCAGCAGAACTAGCGCTTTCAGACTTTATAACACTTTGCAAATATCCTTCCTGTTCCACCTTTCTTCGCATTGTTGAATTCCAGTGATTTTTAATTGAATTATCAGTCCTAAAATGAAAGCACAAAACAGTGACTTGTTTCCAAATCTCAAAATTTAACATATGACAAAATTGACAGGGTTTGTACAGTAGGTTAATCTGAAGCCACAAATTCAGAAAGCTCCAGCAGCTTAGACCAAAAGTTCTGTAATCAGTAGGGTTTTGGCATAATGACTAGAAAGCTACTCTTTTTAGAACTTCCTTCTACTAAACTTCAAGTGTGCCAGAAATTAAAAGCAGAAAAGGAGAAAGCCTTGCTTCTGACTGCAATCACAATGAGGAACCTTTTTTCTTAGATACTTGGAACAGTTTAATGAACACATAGTTATTTACCCCTCTGCTATAAATTTGCAGCGCAGGTAGCTAAGAAAATCACCTTGCTGTCCCAAAACATAAAGGCACTTTGGCTGGTGTTTGCTACTGGAAGACATCCCTTCTAAAATTGACAGCCTGCAACCCCCATTCTGCATTTTATGTGCAGCTTTGTGGAAGAACATCCTACTACCTCTTCATGCCCTTGATCATGGATAGGATAAAACAGGCATGGCATTTTGACAAGCAGGCTGAAATCACTCAAAACACTAAACAAACATTAAGGCGAGAGTAGACTATAACTGCATTACTGTCTAAAACACTAGCATTATTATTCCTAGTCTTAGGTAGAGGTACACAGAAACAAAAATTGGTTAAAGCCCTGTTCTCATTTAAGGGCACTCCAAGAAGTATTCCCCTTTTTCATCCCAGTAGCGTTGGACTCTACAGATCCCCCAGGTCTATGATCTTAAGCAGTCTTTAGCTAAGAGTGTCAGATTTATTGACAACAAACAAGGTAGTAAATAGGAATTCTTCTGTCAAACTCATCTTTCCTCTCCAAAATTCTATTTAGATGCAACCCATTCTCTTCTCATTCCTCCAAAGCATTTACTGTGAGCCGTGGATTGTGCACTTCATCAAAACACGACATTTTTAAACACACATCCCTCGTTACACCAAGGTAACAAATGCTGATATTCCTCAGGCACAGCTAGACAGTCACCTCTTCAACACATAAACTGAATTCAGAAAGGGACAGCTTAACACTGAATTTCAGTAAATGGTACAAGGTGAAATAATTATTTCATCAAACTCTTCACACACTAAAATCTTGTTTTCCACAGAAAATCGGCAGTGAAACTTGAAAGAAATAAAAGGCAAACAATGCACACAATTAATTCTTAACTTAGAGACTTTAACCAACTAACTTTGCAATGCATGACTCCTAAGTCTGGACTTTTGAAGGTTACTAAGATTTTCTTTTACAAGTGTCAGTTCAACAAGTGCTACACACACACAAAAAAAAAAAAAAATCAGATCTTAAATCAGGAAAGTCATCATCAAATGCATATTAATGAAGGCACTTGGAGATCACTTCACTTTTCTACCACTGCTTGCAGTTAATTCAGTTCAGTTCTGTTATAGAGGGTTTTTAAGCAATCAGGAAGAATCTGAAGACACCCACAAATGGTTAGAGCTCTTTTTATGGGTTTGACATTTTTTTAAGAATACAGGTCAAATGTGACAGATTTTTGGCATCTATCAAGATAACTATGTTTTGATGTAAGTCTCAGCAGATGCTCTCTAACTAACAAGTTACGATTTGAAAGGGTACTGAGATGAGCACTTTTCATATTCCAACGTTTAACACAAATAGAATTGAAAAGCACCTTCCAGGAAGCAGTTTTGCTATTTCAGCCCATCGGTTTCCCAAACGCTTGTGAGCTTCATAGATTATTCTGTCCTCTTCTTCTGTCCACGAAGACTTTTTTACCTCAGGATTGAGATGGTTATGCCATCTTTCTCTGCACTGCTTGCCTATTCTTCCTTTCAGGTGTTTTGCAATTAGAGACCAGCGCTTTGGACCATACTTCTGAACTAATTCAATAACCTGCAATACAGATGAAAGCACATTATAATTTCAGAAACCTAATTTACCTAATCAAAGGCTGAGAACATTGATAAACACACATTTTAGAATATCAATCTAATAGGCAACTGATATCAGGCTTAAGGAGGCACACAGTGACTTGGGGGTTTAAAAATAATTTTTCAAGAAATCAGAAATTACTAACTCCAAATTCTCTCTTATTTAGAATATAAGTGTATACTGATGAAAACATTCATTTGGAAGTTTCCTTTCCATCACCCACTGCATAAGCTGACATTAGGAAAGGACAAAAAAGAAACAGGTAAACAATTCATTTGACTATTTTCAACAATATTCATATGAGAAAAGCGCCACACCTCTACATCTAGAAATGGAATGGAGGCTGGGATTTTTTACAGAGTAGAAGCTCTTTCTTAAAAGACTAATGAGAACTGTAAAAATAATAGATTAGGAAGACCATATTCATAAATTGGCAAACAGTAGTTTGAAATATCTTAGAACAGTTTTAAACAGTAGGAACAAGAAACCAGTTTGAAATACCACAAGAAATCTGTATTTGCATCTCCCCACCAGGCAGTCCAGGTTGTGCAGGCAAAAGGCTACAGTATGGATTAAAAACAGCAAGGTGAAAAAGGAGCCTAAACCACTGATAGCTTCTTTACACAAAGAAATGGTTTCACAGAATATTGAGTGGAAAAGAACCAGAAGGATCATCAAGTCCAATGGCCTATACAGGGATCACTCTCACAACTTTGGCATTATTAGCACTATGCCCTAACTAAATGAGCTGATCTCAGGGTTGTAACAGTAGGTTATGAAATAATTTCCTTTATTCCCAAACCCTTCAAATCTGGTGGTTTTGAGGAACAAAAGATGTAAACGAGACCTTTGACCTTTAGTGCTACAAAGAGATTTCCCCCCCCCACTTGATAAACTAGAGTAATTCAGCCAGCAATCTCACTAATGGGAAATTAAATGCTTGAGCAGACCCAACATTCCATCTACTTAGGAGAGAATTTTTTTCTTCTCACACATCATAATGTAATAAAAAGTATACATGTCACAAGACTCATCAGACATCAACTATATGGAAATGGAACTTTAAAAAAGTACACATTCTCAGCAGTCATATGTCAATTTTATTAAAAAGCAGAGTATCTATTAGCTTTTGTTACCCTCTGATCTTCTTCTTTAGTCCAGGGACCTTTAATCAATTCCGGGTTTAGTACCTTCTGCCACCGATGCTGGCACTGAAAATCCGAACGATTCTGAAACAGTTTTAGAAAAGCAGTGTAGCTGTTATACTCTCAAATACATAAAGCTGTAAATACATTCTAGCATGAATTATTAGCTTATTTCAAATTAAAAGACTTATTTAGAAATTTGTTCTAAGTATAATCATTAAATTCTCCCTTATTTCTTATTTCATTTACTTATTAAAAAACTCTTCTCTGGGAAAAAAACAACCTTGCATGAAGCTCTAATTTAATTATTTCAATGTACTAACTTGATAATCAAATTTAGAACTTACTCATCTTTTAAGAAATATTTATATTTATATATGTCCTCATTACTCCACATTTTCTCTGAACTTTGTGGTTGATCTATTTTTGACATTATCTATAACTTAAATAAGGGGAGAAATTTTTTAAGGAAATACTTTTCCTTTCAAATAAAATAATACACTTTTTGCTAAATCCCAAATGAATGTATTCTCAGCTCTTTACTAGAGTGTTAAGGAAAACAGATTTAGATCAAATTTAGTTAACATATACTAATTAAACAACACTGGTTTTGCTGGTCAGGACAGATGGTGCTTTTCTGTAGCTTCACTAAGGATCTTTTGAAATATTGTTCCCAGTTATGAAAGAGAAGTAACCTTCACTTAGCCTCCTAAAAACTGTCTATATGAAAGGGTTGGTCCAATGCTTAGAAATATACAGGTAAGAGCCTGCCCCAGGACAGCATACTTTTTTAACACTGGGACATGATTATTTACTTGCTTCAGAGCAAGCCGTTGGAGAGCAAGTACCAATTGCAAGGTTTTCCTGGTCTTGTCTACCAAGTAAGGGTGTTACCATGCTAAGATGAAGTTAAAGTAGCAGTCTGCAAGACCAGAAAAAACACCCAGACCACTAACACCTGAAATTACACTGTTCATAGTGCCTTCAAGCTAATCACAAGTAGTAACTGTATGATTAAAAGCACGCTACAGTTTTTTGCAAAACATCATCATTTCCTGTTGAAGAGAAGATGTAAAAGAAAACTCACTATAGAATAGCTGTTACTATTTGGACAAAACCATTTTAAATTGTGGCCTTTTAGTGCTTTTATCTTCTAGACTTTTCTGTAATCATAATATGATTTGGAGAGAAGAGCAAAGCAAATGACAGAATGAAACAATATAAATGTTTCAGTTTGCCTTAGCCACAAAAAAAAAAAAAAAAAAAAAATCAAGTGATTACAAGCTACACTCTCACTCTTGAGAGTGACCTTGAAGCCGTCTTCACTTTTTTCAGGCAAAATGGAGGGAAGGTTTATCTCTGCCTAGTCCAGCAAAGAAATGAGGGTTTAAAAGCACAGCAGTTTGAGAGCCTTTACAATTCAAAATACCCTTGGCTTTCCTAGCAAAAGACGATCAGCAAGTGTGAATTATGCCAGCCTCTATTATTTGGCTGTTGCAATAGGTCACCCAAAAAGGCTGTGCAGGCTCCATCCATGGAGATAATCCAAGCCAAACCCTGACCTGGGCAGCCTGACCTTGCTTGAGCAGGGGCTGTGAGCCAGATGACCTGCAGAAATTCCCTCCAACATCAACGATTCTGCAGTAGGCACCTGATTATGCACATTTCCTGTGATAACTGGGGAACGTTTTTTCAGCCTCACTTGGGCCCAGCTGAACAACAGGTTTTTTTGTCTCCAGAAACATTTTTTTTCAGATGGAGAATTTTTTACTAAACTGTTAGATCTGTTAAATGCAACTCCATGCTATACATGCATATCAGTATCACCAAATGTATTTTCAAACATCTTAATATAAAAGCCTTCTGATTCTCCTCTGCCATCCACTCATTTCACTGATTTTTATAAGGGAATAAGGTACATGTAAGGAATATGGATTTGCTTATGCATGACTTAAATTTAGAAGCTTTGAGTTTATTACCTGATATCTATATTTTGCCACTTGGAAAAAAATAGAAGCATCACAGTTGCACAAAAATATAATGAGAACAATGCAAAGTTATAGTTGTTCAGCATTTAGAATTCAAGTCCTTTTTTACCTTACAGTGGAAGTTCATACAACCACATCATCCCACACAATATTGTAAGAAGCTTAAAGGTAGAATGAGGTGCAATATTTTTGATTTCTAATATTTCAATATCCAATACTACTTCTAGGAAGTGATTTCAGCCTTATATTCCACAGCAGATATTTTATAGCATTTGTTCAAAAGAGAAACAAACACCATCAATTATAGTTGTAGGTACTTTCTACCATTACCTCAGGGAAGCAGTCATCACAATAAAAAAAAAAATCAAACCCAAACAAACACAAAACCCCCAACAAACACACACAAATAAATAAACACATGCGCCCCCTTGCCCATGGCAGTTAAGAAATTCATCCTGCTCCTTTCAAGCAATCTTTCAGACGCAACCCACTCTCCTAACTTTTTCAGAAGCAACCTGTGAACTGTGGCTACAGCCACCATGAGTAATGGAACCAGTAAGATACAGAAATGCATTCCATAATGAAAACAAATAGCAAGTGTGAACACAAAGTATTTTTGATCATTTCAGACTATCACTGAAGACCGAGTCCATCAGGTTCTTCAAGGTCTGGGCTAGATCAAGTCTATTTTAGAAGAACCCTCTAAAACAGCTTTTATTATGTGCTTCTGACTCTATTTCACTTCATTTCCAAGCTAGACATATGACCAAAGTAAATAAATATTAAGAGAACTTAACTAAAACAGAGATTCAACTTACTTGTAGATGACTAGCAATGAAAGCCCAATCATCTGTACCATTTTGTTCCACCAGCTTCTTTAGCCTTTCATCCTGTTAAGACATAACCTCAGCCAATAAATTTTACATGCTACCCCAATACAATACTAAATAATAATATATTTCATGAGCTAAGAAGACCAGGTAGGGATCAAAGTAAAACAAAAAAAAGTATTACCTCTTCACGAGTCCATTTCACCTTGCTACATATCTTCTTCAAACCTTTTTGCTGTGGTACTTCATAGTCATGATCCATATATTGAAAGTCATCGTCTTCCTCACTGCAAAATACATAAAGCATGAGTGAAGAAGATCAAAATAGAGTTTAAAAATACCTCTGAAAAGCCTTTTTTCCTAATTACTTGCAGCTTTTTTCCAATCTGTACATATTGTTCTAAAATGACATATGGGATTTGCATGATCACAAGGTCTGCCTCTAGCATTTCACCATGTCAAATTACCAAATTAATTTTAATTTCAAGGCCACACACTGGACACAACTCCTTCCAAGACAAGATTTAAATTTGAAGTAAAAACTACTTTTTAAGATTCATGTATTGCTAATACATTTTTTCATCTTTATTTTACATGAATGAGCTTATAGAGTGGTGTTAGGCTGCAAAACACACTCATGAGCCACCTCCACAAGTGAAACAACAAACACAAGAAGAATGTTAAGTAAGTAAATCTCAACTTGAGATTTTATGTGGGCTCCTGACTTGACTAAAAGCGTTGCCTCGGTGTTACAGGAATTAGATACAAATCTTTGAAGACAGACACGTTCCAGAATAAATAACTTCGGCCTCAGTGCTGAGCCCTAAAGCGCAGAGGCAGAGGGTCAGGACAGCCAGGTACCGCTGCGACTCGCGTAGATCACGCTCCATCTACTGGAGAAATGCCGAACTCCACATTCTGCGTAAACAAAGCCTTCCAAACAGGCGGCACAGGGAAGTGCTTCATGGAATCATCGCTTAAACTTGTGTCAGTGACTCATGTTAGCATAAATTCAAACACATGTGGAAACCTAGCTCTAACAACAAGAGCTGCTGTGCCCCTGCATTAATTATACCAAAGGCACAAAGAAGGGACTCCTGTCCAAATACATCACTTAAATTAAAAGCAGTTTCACAGTGTAATTTTTTTCTTCATTTTATTATTGGTACAAAGCATGATAAAAATATCATAAATTCAGGTTCAAAACAAAAATTATTTCTTCTCATCCTTGACAATTACTTCAATTTTTTTAATCAAAAGTATAAAAAAACTCTTCCCCAGTAATGAAATTAACCTGTGCTATGGATAATCTCTCCATTTTTTTCTAGAACATGCAATGATCAGCACAGCACGCTGATTAACCACTTACACATTATTTGTTATTTCCCATTAAGTCTGTTCCTGTCAGCCACCGAGGACATACTTTATTCAAAAGCATTACCACAGGATAGTAAGTGCTCAACTCCTGCACACTTGTTTCGCATCCTACACCACATCTGCATTTGCCCTACTTAGCTTCATGATGCAGCAGGAAAACATAAGCAAATTAAAACTTTGCTGAGTCGCTGAAAGACAAGACAGCAAACTTGTGGGAAGGTCAACAGCAAGTTCATCATACTTTGGGAAAAAAAAAAGATCTGCAAACACTTCAAGAGGTTTGAATTAAGTGTGCTAAGACTTAAAAAACCAAAACTTAAACTCAGAAGTAACACTTTTTTCTGCCTTCCAACCAACTCCTCTTTTTTCTTTTGTCCACAGGTATTTGACATACTTCAGGGATCTATCTTAGGACTGTAATACCAAAATACACTTATCATAATACCATTTCATACCAAGTAGGCCATACAGTTCACTTAAAACTAAAATCAGGCCTTCTTGTAAAGCCCTTTGTCAACACAACCTCCTCACCCACTGCAGAGAAAACTAGTTCGTGAGCAGTCTCCAGTAAGGAGAAAAGTCAAGGGGATTCAAAAGCAGAGAAGGGCTCCATGTGCACGGCAGTGACGCTGATGACACCTCCAGTGCCAGAGCAGGTGAGGGCCCCGCCTGGGGGCAGCTGCGGTTCAGAGCCCTCCCTGGGAGCTCTCTGGCCGCACACATGTCCCACAGCCACACCAGTGCCTCTGCCAGCCAAGCAGGCACTAACCTCTCTGGCACCTCCATTCCACCTGAACAACCACCTAGTCCTGAGTCTTTCTTAGACCAGTGCTATGATAGACTATAAATCAAATCCTGATTAATGAGTGGGACTACTATTCTAAGTTTTCAATTAAAAAGACGAGATTTTTAAAGACATGTGGTTGTTTATAGTTCCTTTGACAATTCTTTTGCAGTCATGAAACTGCTAAAATACTGCACCAAAGTGGAAGGCATCCACCAAGTTTCATCAAATAAGACATCTGGGACAATAAAGTACATATTTTGTGAGATCTGCACTAGCTGTCCTTGCAATTCTGAGTTGAGGACCATTAAAAGAAAAAAATCAAGCTTGCAACTGTAACGATCAAGAAAAGCTTAACATTAAATGAATGTAAGATTAAACTCAATACCATTTGGTGCAAAACAATTACACTTTCTCCTTACTTCACACCTAGATCAAAAGTCTTGAAGTCACTTTCATGAAAACTCATAGCTTCAATGATTTAGTTTTGGAGATACCATCATCAGACACTGACACAACATCCGCCCTGGGCTACCGATCTCTAACCAAACCTTCCTCTGCTATCCACAACCCGCTGTACTTTCAATCACGAAATCAAAGCACTCCACAGCCATGGGAGATAATACAATCTAAAGCTTGACAAAAATGAAACTACTGTGTGTAATACCACAGGTGAAAGTCCCTTAAACTACAAAATGCTGATCAGGAGTGCCAAGAAACATGCTGCCTCCGAGCTGTTCTTGGAGACAGCCAAGAACAGATAGCTTCAGCAGTCAGGCTCTACAAGCAAAGCCCTTTGTGGCTTACACAACTAGAACACCAAAGCATTGTTTTCTTGTTTTATTTGCAGCTTTTCAAAAAAATACTCTCTTATAATTTTTCCCATGTCAGAGGAAAACACAAAAGCAGTTTTAATATGCATAACTTTGAAACCACCCCCAATTCAATGAAAGTATACATTCACAACAAACCCCAGATGCCACAGATAACTCACCGAGTATCCTTTACTTTCCAAATCCTTCTTTTACATTTCTTTATAACTTTCCAGAAACTGATTTAAGACAGGAATAACCATAGCAACAAAACATATCTCCAAGATCCACCTTCTGAATACAAAGCAAAGACACACCCATTCTCATATCAATATAACAAAAGATGTATGAAAGCCATCTAGGGCAGCTGCTGGAGACCTTGTGCAAAACGTGATCTCTCAGGAATATTTCAGGCTAGATTGTGATATCTCCAGTCAAAGAATATATCAGCTGAGAAAAAGTAGCTGCATTGAACATATTGAAAGAATCAACAGGCCCAAACCTTATATCAAGGCTGTGCCAAAGCCACTTGGTGGGTGAAAAGGAAAAAGTGTTACTCCAACAAAAAGAAAATAATCAGCACGGAAAGCTACTGGGGAGACAACGTAGTTGTTACTGACAAGCGCAGTTGCCCAGGTAAGCTACAACAAAGACGACCTGAGTGAAAGCACAGAAGTGAAGGCAGCTGCCAGGGGAAAGGCGGGATTTGTAGCCGAGAGGTGGTGCCCAGAAGTCCGAGAGGAGATACCTGCGAGGGTGCCGGAGGGGGGAGGGAGGTGGGCAGTGACAGCCAAGGCCGGGGCGGTGGAAGGAGGCCGAGAGCAGCGGTGAGGGGCGGGGCGGCACCTGGCTGGGATCCCGGGGCGCGGGGGGAGCACCTGGCCGGGATCCCGGAGCGCGGGGGGAGCACCTGGGCTCGGGACGGCGGCGTGGAAGGCAGCACTGCCCGGGAGGGGATGGGGGGCAGAAAGCGCAGAGCGCCCTGGTCCCGCACTCACCTGCGCCGTCTCTCCGCCATCCTCGGCGCGCACCATAGGGGGGGCCGGCACGGCCGCGGGGCGCAGCACGGAGCCCCCGAGCCGCCCGGGCTCCCTCTCTCACAGCCGGGCAGGGACGTAGCGGGGCACCGGCGGCTTAGAATGCCTCTAGCCGGGCAGGGATCCTCCCAGGGCAAGCTGCTCCCCGCGGTGCCCGCAGCGCCCCGGCGGCCGCCCTCAGCCCCGGCCCGGCCCCGGTGCGTCAGGCATGGCTCGGCCTGGCCGCCGCCCGCAAGGTCGGGGCGCGCAGCGGCCCCTTTCTCGCCCCTACTGCGCCTCGCTCTCCGATGCTGTCAGAGCTGCCGCGGGCTCCGGCGGCGCCCGCCGCCCTCCTTCCCTCCGTCTCCGGGCCGCTCTGCTCTGCTCCGCTGCCCTGCCCTGTGCCCGCCCGGCCCCCGCCGCGCACCGGCCGCCGCCACCGCCGCTCGGGCTCAGCCGCCGGCGCTCGCGGCGCGCTCGGCCGGTGCCGCCCGAATCTCGCGCGCAGCCTCCCCCCCGCGAGCCGCCGTTTGAATCTGCGCAGGCGGACTGACGCCCCATTGGCCGCCGCCGACCGCACGCGGCTCCGCGCGCCGGGCGGGAGGGGGCGGGGCCTCGCGCCGGCGGGCGGGCGATATGACGGGGCCGGGGCGGGGGGAGCGGGGCGGCCCCGTCGCAACGCCCCACCGCGAGCGCCCGCGAGCCGCCCCCGCGCCGGCGGCAACGGCGGCGGCTCCCGACGGCAAAAGAGTGAGAAAGTAACGGCGGCACCGCCCCCGCGCGGCAAAACCTAGCGTCTCCTTCGAGCCGGAATCGAACCAGCGACCTAAGGATTCCCGCGGGCCGCGCCTCTACAGTCCTCCGCTCTACCAGCTGAGCTATCGAAGGGAGCTGGCGAAGGGTTTCTCTTTTTGAATTAAATCCTTTTTTCCGGGTGGCGCTGGCGACGTGTGCTGTAACTGGAGTTGGAATCCTCTTCCCGAGAGCGGCTGGAGCACGGAGACGCGTCCGGGACTGACACATGGAACTGCGAGCGGCCCAAACGGGCATCGGCGGCTCCCGCACCCCGGGCCCTGCTGCCCGCGGTCGGTCGGCGCAGGGGGCGCGGCGCTCTCGGCTTCTCACGCTCCCGCGCCGGGGCGAGCTGTCCCGGTGGACGAGGGCAGTGCTTCCCGCTTCCCTCCCTTGCGGAAAAACCTATGTCCTGTCGTTGCTCGCATGCTTAGGAGAGGGTAGCGAAGGCTTCCCATCAGCAAGCCAGCGCTCTTACGGGCTCCTGCTCCAGCCACGGCACGGGGCTGTCGGGAAGAGGTCCCCCCCAGATAGAATCAGGTTGGAAAAGACCTCTCGGATCATCGAGTCCAACGTATGACAACACCACCGTCAACTGCATCACGGCGCTGAGCACCAAACCCAGTCCTTCCTTGAAAACCTCCACGGGCGGCGACTACACCACCTCCCTGGACAGCACATTCCAATGTTTAGTCACCCTTTCCGTGAAGAAATTCCTAATGTCTAACCTAAACTTCCCCTGGCACAGCATAAGACTGGGTTCTCTCATCCTGTCACTAGCTGCCTGGGAGAAGCTGAACCCCACCTGGCTACAACTTTCGTTCTGATGGAAACACGGCATCGCATCCTCGTGTGGCTGTGCTGATGGACACGTGGACTCCACAGAGCTCCTAGGAGATCAAGGTGGGAGCACCTGCTTTAAAGACGGGTCTTGGCAGCTGCACAGTCAAAACAACCCAGAAAGGGTAGGGACAGCATTTAAAGGTGCTCAGTCATGGTGTTCACTTGACACTGGAGTGCTCACATCCATCACAGGAACAAACCATCACTTTTTATTCATTGCAATGTGATTTTTACTTTAGTCGTCTAAAGTAAAACTAGTCCATCACTAAAACCAGCAGATGGTTTCTTATCCATCATCTTCTTTCCACATATATTTTTTTCAATTGTTTACTTAAGGAAATTTGCTAACCACCACCACCACAAAGGCAAAGACCTCCTGAAGCTGTCACCATCGTGAAGTAAAAGCTACATTCCAGCAGAAACTCTGTGTGTTCTAGGTATTTCCCAACACAAGTCTTTAGCTGGAACTATAGAATGATTGGGGTTGGAAGGGACCTTAAAGATCAAGTTCCAGCCCCTATGCAATGGGCAGGGACACCTTCCACTGGACCAAGTTGCTCAAAACTCCATCCAACTTGGCCTGGAATACTTTCAGGGATGGGGCGTCCACAACTTCTCCAGGCAATCTGTTTCAGTGCCTTACCACCCTCAGTAAAGGGTAATCATTTTTTCCAAATATCTAATCTAAACTTATTGTCTTTCTGTTTGAATCCATTCCCCTTTGTCCTGTCACTACATGAGATGTTCCAGTTATGCTTTAAATTATATTTAAAGAGAGGTGCTCCACTCCCTTGATCATCTCTGCAGCCCTCCGCTGGACCTGCTGCAGAAGCTCCTTGTCTCTCTTGTCCTGAAGAGCCCACAGCCCTCCAGATGTGGCCCCACCAGTGGAGGGGCAGGATCACCTCCCTCCCCCTGCTGGCAATGCCCTTGCTAATGCACCCCAGGGCACCACTGGCCTTCTTGGGCACCAGGGCGCACCGCTGGCTCATGGGAAGTCTGTTGTCCTCCAGGATGGAATACACAGAAGTTATCTGAATAAACTAAGCCGTGTATGGAGTCTGCACATCCCCACAGCACTGGAGCTGCTCCCAGTACATCCCCACGGCACTGTCAGTGTTCCCGGTGCATCCCCCCGGCACTGTCAGTGCTCCCAGTGCATCCCCACGGCACTGTCAGTGATCCCAGTGCATCCCCCCGGCACTGTCAGTGCTCCCGGTGCATCCCCCCGGCACTGTCAGTGTTCCCGGTGCATCCCCACGGCACTGTCAGTGCTCCCGGTGCATCCCCCCGGCACTGTCAGTGTTCCCGGTGCATCCCCACGGCACTGTCAGCGTTCCCATTGCCTGCGGGCGGGAACGCCGGGCTCGCAGCGCCCCCTGCACGGGCACGCGAGAACTACAGGCGGCGGCACAGCCCCTACGGCACGGGAGGGCAAAAACGCAGCAAAACCGCAGCAAAAACCCAATTTCACCCTCTCCACAAACCCACCGTTACAAGGGCGAACTAGAATCGTTGCATCTTTCACAAAGAAATTTAAATCCTTGAGGGTTTTATTTGTAGTCTTTGCTAATAGGTCTTCAGCACCAACCTACATTCCCTGTGATGCTCTTTTAGTATCCAGAGATGACAACGCAGCAGGTTTCCCCACATCAAAGCTCTGACAGGAGTCTTTGAACTACAAAAGCAGTAATGAAAAAGTAATAAAAAACACCCTGAGACAGGATTTGTGTCATCAGCCTCATACAGTATGAAATGGCAGCTTTTAGCATTCATTTATATTTAATTCACAGTGAAAGGAGCCTGAAATAAAAATATTATTGTTGAAATAGGTGCCTTCTTGTATATTCCCATAGTAACACGTGTGATCCTAATTTGCAGGAAATAGATCCTGAAAGCATTAGCTGAAGCAAATTGCTAAAATAATAAGCACTGTTGGTCCTGTTGTTAAAAGGAATAATAGCCTAAAGATGTAGTTTGTTATGACATCCAGTAAATATTCTCCTTGGAGTACACCAGTAAGCACATACATGCCTCACTTCTTTTTTTCTTTTTTTTTTTAATCCTGTTTCTGTTCTGTGTGACAAGGTCTAATGTTTGGAGTTACTTTTGCTCCTACATGATTAAAAAAAAAAAGTATGGAGATGCATTCTCCTCTCTCTGTCTCTTCTTAGCTTCTAATAACTTGACAAAATCAAGCCAGAGATCTCCTACTCTCTTCAGAGACCTTTTAAGAATGTAGGCACAAACAGACACTGTCTCTGTAGCAGGACTTGGACTGTCCCCTCCCCTCCCACCCCATCTGAGCTGTCATGGCCCACAAGCCACCAGACTCAGTTTCATAGGCTTCTGACAGGACACTCACCAGCCAGCAATATCTGAGTCCCATTGTGCAAGAACTGCTTTCTGCCTTGGTTTACCCTGCCCAAGACTCCCCTGTGACAAAGGACAGCCCAGTTCCAGCCTAGACCCAAAGACAGGTGCAAAGACATTGCTGCAGGTTCAGGGTGTCAGGAGGCAAATCATAGCTCATGAGTCACAGTGGACATACTTCCAGTGGCATTTTTTGCCACTTTCCCATTACCTTAAAGCTGTTATTTAAGTCTCCTGACAAATCAAAACCAAACACTTGAATCAGCTGTTGGCATTTGGAACTTGCTTGGGTTTTGTAGTGTTGCCCAAGTACTATTGGCAGTGGGCAACACATTTTCATAGACAGAGACACTTGCTCTTACCTAGATAATTCAAAGGGCAAAGTGCCCTTGAAGAGAGAGTAATTGTCCTACCATTTGTTCCATTATTTATTCCTTCTTGTTTAGTTTCCTGCTGATCTGCAGGGGGAAAACTTCTATTAGGCATTGATTATGACCTTAACTAACAGCAGATTGCTCCTGCTGGGCAACAGATCCCTCCCCGTGCAACACTGATTCTTCAAAAAATGTCACCAAGCTGCAATGGATGAAGGTACCACACTATAAGGCCATGTATTAAGTCTATATGTATACTAGTTTTTACTGCTTCAATTTGGTGAGAGTTCCATCTATTTCCTGATAAAACATTTCCTTTAGTGAATAAAAAATACCAGTCATGATCCCACTGCCTCTTGTCACAAGGAAATGATAGAAAAACTCTGAAGTCACATGCAGAAGTTTGTAATTCTTTGCTGCTATGCACTGGAATATCATTGTGAATTTAACAGCCAATTTAACATTTCTCTGGACAATGAAGCAGTACATGGATGTTCCCTGGGAGGCACAGGGCTTAACATCACTGACTTGAAGTTAAGAATAATCAGTCTGTCTTAAATATTCTCTCTGTAGGTTGTTTGGAAACCTTACAACAGAGGAAGCCAGAGTCTTTGTGAAGATGATTCTCAGCACAAATAATCAACAAGGAAGGCAACTGATTTCTTAGTATGAGAGAAGAATCTAGAAAAATTCCTACAAAGTAAACTCAAGAATCAGGTTTTTTAAGTGTGGAAAACAAGAGGCTTATTTCCTCAGCAAACAGTTTCCCAACCAATTGCTGCTGGTCTCACAGAACTAAGATCTATACAGTAAAAGAAATACTTGATTATTTGTAAAATAAAGAAAAAGCTCAGCGTAGGTGACTTCACAGGTCTTTTACCAGGTATTTTCCCTTTAGTAGTTTTAAGTGCTTTATCACCAGCTGCTCCAATGACTGCAATCTTCAGAGATCAGTCTGGCTGAAACACCAAATATGTCAATCAAAGCACATGTATCCATCAAGTCTTCAGCCCAGCTGCTTGACTTGGTCTCGATTCAATGTCACAGCACCAGCATTCAGCAGCCAAGGTGTTCTTCCTCGCATCATCCTGGTGGGACTGAGCTTCCTCTTCATGTTTGGAGAAATTTCCAATGAAGAGCACAAGGATACACACCAGATACTCTTTTAAATTAAAATAGTTTTTCATATGACAGCACCTTATTATCTGCATCTGTTCTATGTCTCAGTACTGAAGATTCCAACTTGTCATCTGTACTCCAGTCATGTCATAGCCAGTTCAGGGAAGCTGCAGTTCAGAGTAATTTCAACTTGCTATATGCCTTCAGTCATACTTATTCTTGTTTTATTCTTTTTTTTTTTTCCATCTGCTTGGCATCAAAGATTCTGAAGGACAATATTCTGTTCATGGCTGATCTGATTTTGTTGGACTTCTCTCTAAATGCTTCTTATAACATCCTCCTAAAATGTTAAGTCTTAAAGGATCAGCCCCTTCACTCTGAAGAGTTAGCAAGTTCTGGGCACTTTGACTCAACCTATTTACACAGCCTCTTGCAGAGGGGAAGAAATACTGTTACCTTTGCCTAATTCAATTAGCCTGTGTTCAGACACAGAAGAATTGCATGAACTTTGTGATTTCATGAATTTTACTTTACTGCATTGACAGTATTCATGCTAGAGTAGGGAGGGTGGAAACAAAAGGCTTAGAGGCTACCATATTACAAAAATACCAAAATAATCTAGCGTATCTGGATGGGCTCAGAATTTATTCTGGTGCATTAACCTTCCTGACAATCATGCATGCAAAACATTTTGCATGTTTCCAAAGCAGCCTAGCAGCCTATATCAGCTTATCAAGGAGGCTGTACAACTATTAAAAGAATTCTGAGATGACCTTGAAATCAAGCCTTGGACTGAAAAAAACAACCACAGTTCCCAGGCTCTGAAGACCAGTAAAGCAGCTCCAGGGATATAGCCCTGCCAGAGACCAACACTAGGATCCTCTTGCACAGAGTGCAGGGAAATGGTGTCATTGCACAGCTCAGATGGATGCTGTCACTTTGAAACCAAGCCCTGAGCCTCACCTCTTCTGCTGTGCAAAGTACAGTGGCAGCTAGACTGATTGACAGCATTCCTTTAAAGAGACAAATTTCATTTGGCAATCACATCCCCTATTGTTTCAATGGCATGAGCATTCACTTAAATTAGGCACTGTACAGGCAAATATTAATTTTTAGGGGCTGAAAGTGGAACAGCCTTGAATCAATGAAAGAGGGAAAAACATTCTTAAGTTTACATTCAGACATTACCTATCATCTTGCTATCAAGTCTCACAATAATTAGTAATGATACCACAGCAAGATTAGATTATAATATTTATCTCAGTTAACAACCTTTCTAATTTCTCAAATTCCACTTGTTTATTTTGGAAATTATGGAGAAATAATTTTATTAGTTCTGATCAAGTATGCAAATGCTTTTAAAAAGGTATTTCACCAACATATGTACAACTTTGGAGACTAAAGGGGACATATGCAAGTCACCTGTTAATCAGGTACCAGCATTACCTTGCGGTTTTAGAATTACACCCTAGCAAATTATTACTAGAAATGCAAGAGAAGTCAATTTAGTTCTTAAATATTTATCAACTCCAGGAGTAAACAATTACTCTTAAAGAAAGGGACTAAAGCTATCAGAGCCAGACTGAGCCAACTGACAGGCGGGCAGCAGTAACAGTGTCCTGGCAACTGCCTGAGCTAGATTCAGGCAAGCCTAGATTCAGCCTAAATTCAATTGTGTCCTGGTGATAGATGAAAAGCACTTGCTTGACTTTCTACCCAAAAATCAAAACTACTTTATAAAAAGAACAGTGTTTTGATTGCCAGCTTTCCAAACTAGCAACAAGACTCCCAATGCTAATTACAAAAATAGGAACCACACAGACAAATCTGCCAGGATCACAACCAGCACTCCCAGAGGTGCTGGCCCCTGCTGCTTGCATAACAGTAGTTTGCCTCTTTGTCCAAGGCAGTGTTGCTCCCATGCTCTGCAGAATTCCAGCAAGAGAAGAGAGATCAGAGGGTGCTTACAGATCCAAAAGACTGCGTACCTCCATCCTGGCTCCACTTCTCCAGGCAAAACAGGTGTACATGAAAGGTCTTCAGTTACTGTAAATGTATTTTCTGAGTTTGGGAAAAGATGGGAGTTTATGAGAGTTTACAATGTAGAACCTCAGGTTAGGGTTGGAAAGAAACAAAATGTCAAATAATAAAAGGTTATTTTCACAGTGGCAATAGATAACTGGGAATTTTTGGGCTGCTGACTTAATAGAGACCTGAGAGTCCACAGTGACCAGACTAAGGAGGGAATGGGCCAGCTCAGCTGATGTCGAATTCAGGGAAGAAAAAAAAAAAAAAGAAGAAAAAAAAAAAAAGTTGGTGAATGTGGCAGGGTAAAGAAGTGGTTACAGTTAGGAAAAACAAAGGGAACAAAGAAATAAATAGTGGCATTTAGTTTTTTCCATTGTACCATGCCTTGACTTTTCTTATTTTGAGAGCCAAAAGAAGCAGGTACTCTTGACCTTTATTTTCTGCATCCCTCTTTGCTGCCTGCAAAAATAATTGCTATTTCCAGCATCTGTCTTAGGAAGACAGGAAGGGCCTTATTCTAAGGAAGACACAGTGGAGAAAGGAGTAGTGTTCTAGTATGTGCAGTGATCAGGTGTAGGATCTGGTATGCACTGAGCAATGCTTGGGCAGATTTGAGCATACAAATAGAAATTAGTTATTTCATTCCCCACATGTTTTAAGTTAGGCTCTTGCCTTTTCTGTGTGTTTTGACTTTTTTCTCACTGCCACAAAACCTACATCATTATTGGGGCAATGTGTGGTAAGGTCTCACCCCTTCTCTCCCATGGGGCTGAAATGTATATATTTGGCAGCTTCTGTTCCTGGGAGAAAACAAAGGTGGATCTCAGGGAAATCTAAAGATTTGGAGTGAGCCACTGCAGCTTCTAAAGTTCCACCATGGAGATGGAAGAACATAAAACATGGCTGCCTACCAAACAACAATGTGAATTTTTATAAACACTGATAAATCCCTAGGCATCTTCTTCTCTTCTGGATATGCAGGTAAATATTCCCATCGCCCAGCAATCTCCCTCTGTTCCTTTCTGTGCCATATAAGGTTTCTGTGCTTGCAATAAGGTTTTCTTACAAATCAGTCTAATTTGTGTGAAATTCAATCATTTGTTGCCTCTTACTGTCTCTAAGAGGCACAGTATAAATAGAAGACAATAAACTTGCAAAAATATCCATGGTAAAAAGGATATAGACTAAAAGTTCAAGAGACAGATGAAAAGCAAACAGGAAAGGCAGCCCAGTGTCAGAAGACCTCTTGAGGATTCGCAGAGGCGGCACAAATGCATGTGGGAAAGGAGAATTTAAGATCAGGAGGTAGAGTCTGGCAAGGATTGCTCTACATTTACACAACAATGTGACAGTCTAAAAGAAACTTCATTTTAAAGAAAATCTTATACAGTGACTTGACAAAGTAGCCTACAAAATCAACTTTTCTTATTCTGAAAGAAATTGCTTGAAATATGCCTTGTGGGTTTGTAAGAAGTGACTGTGCTTTGCATCCAGCCAGACTCCACAGACTGTTGGCTAATAAGAACCACAGCACCATTTAAACCTTCTTATAATGTCTAGTAACTTCCTTCCATCTGCCATCTTTCTTTTAATTTTTCACTTATTGAATATGAGTTTCCAAACAGCACAGACCCAGTCCAGACCTACAGGATCACTTTAGAAGTGAAATTAGATTTGCTACCAGCACGACAAGCCACTAGAAGTATTATTTCCAGTGGAAAACAAAATTAGGCAGTCTTTTAAAAACAGAGGTGGATGAAGTCCAAACGCAAGTCTGTGCAGCTATCTCATAATCAATGTTTTGCAGTAACAGAACAAAGAATAACAGTCTTTTCTGAAACCTCTTAAAGTGCCTGCAGGTTACTGCAAGAGAGGTCATGCTTACACTGAAGCCTAATTCCTCTGTGTTAACAGATGTTCAGAATAACCCAGTATACATCAATTTCAGCAATTCAAATCCAAATAATCTATTTCAAACCAGCTGCAGCAACAGAGTTTCTGCAATGTCAGCTTGGCCATCAAGTCTAATGTGAATCTAAACACTTACTTTTCTTTATCCATTTCTAAGTAATAAATACTCAAAACTACACAAACCAGTAGAAGGCAACATATATCAAAGCTTCTACATCAAGCAAAGCAACATGATTTCAATTAACTTCTGCAGACAGTATAAGGTGTTTGAATTGACTTTGTAATACCAAAAGCAGCTTCCATAACTTGCTACACATGCTGATGAATATCCAAGGTTCACTCTCACCCTGGCTCTAGGGATAAGATTGTATTTTGAGGAGTTTTATGGTGACAGGAAGATGGGGTTTTACAGTGATGTTACAACAGATTTGCTGTGGACATGCATAAGAAAAAAAATGAGACAAACCAACCAAACAACAAATAACAACCCAAATCAAACAACTCCAATCCAAAATAAAAATTTAGGCAGATATTAAGACTGTACAATTAAGTACAGAAGTAAAATGAAAACACTTGGAAAGCACACTTAACTTTGTTGCTTCATACATTCAGTACTGGTTTTGGCTAAGATGATAAGTACTGACTGTGTTAATAAAGATGAGCAAATTTCTAGCTTAGCATTAATCATTTAAGCTTTTGAAATACAAATCTTCTGAAGGATAATTTTCAATTCTTCATGATATGACATGCAATCAAAATTAACAGTGTATTTACACCCATCATTTTAAAGAATGCTTTAATGCTAGCACACTTGGAATTAAGGCCTTTCAGTAAATACAGGAAGAAGTAACACAAAAGTTTTGCAGATGGGTTTTATGGCTTGTTTCTAGGCTCAGAAGTCTTGATTAAAGCCAATTTGTGAAACAAAGTACCACATGTTGCTGGTGGGAAAAGCATAGAGATAATTTAGATAGTTGTCAATATGTTCATTTTTGAGTATTGCCAAATTTTCAAAAGCATAGTTCTTCCAAATTGTACTATTCATACTTGAATATTATATGCACACATTAAAATTTTGTTTGAAATACACTTTGACCAACATTTCAAATCACAGATTGCAAGGTATCTTAAATGGTCAGCATTTTTCTACATCTTCTTCATGACATCTTTGGAAAAAGAAAAAAAAGATTCAGGTCTTGAATTTTGGTCTCAAATATATGAAACATACATGGTTTAGAAATCTCTCAAATTCAAAGGTCCTGCGTGTTAAATGAAATATTTAGATTAAGCATGAGGTCAAAAAACCCAACTTTTTTTCTTAAAGAGCTTTTCCCACAAAAAAAATATTTTTAAAAGAACCATTACTAAAGGAAAATGGGTAACATCAGATTTTACTTTTCTAAGAATTGTATCAGTTTTTCAACCTCTGTACTAGTATTCATGTATGCAAGTATAATGCAATTTATATGCAAAATGCAGAAATTAATACATTTTCAACTGACTCATTTTGTAGGCAAATCAGCATTAATGAAACAAGCTAATGTGTGAAAGGCTAGATAAAAAATTACACCTTACAAAACCAAAGCAGATGTTTCAACTTATAGTTTTAATATAGCAATCAAAGAAAATTCCAAATACTGTACAGTGAAGTGTAGTATAGTACACTATATACTGTTATAATACACTATTGTTACATTACTGATAAAAAAATCAAATATAATTAGTACAGCAATCACAAATAGAACAAACCAAACCTTGCTGGATAACAGCCAGTACTGTGAAGATGGTATAGTTTCTATGCTAATTTATTTTTAATTCAACATGTAAAGCACTTACTTTTTAAAAAGATTTTTTTCTAAATATATACACTATTTTAATTCCTATTTATACATTTTAAATAGCATTCCCTCCTAAAAGTGCACTCTTTCATTTCTTGGCAATAATCCTCATCAAACGTAAAATAACTCTGAAAATACCACTCTTGTTTCAACCTTTTATTGCTCAACCACAGGCATAAGGGCTCAGAGGGAATCCTGCATTCTAAAGATCTTAAGCAACTTCTTCATGAAGCTAAACTGATATCCACAAGCAAAACAAAGAAACCACTCTCTGTTGTGGCTTTTTAAACAAAAAGATTAACTTCATATTCATATTATTATTATTTTACAAAAGCATGTAGATTCTGGTATTTAAAAATAGGAGCCAAACAAATGTAGAGATAACAGTGGCATCTTCTTAAATCATTCATTTTCCATACAACTCAGATTGAGCATCACTCTCCCAACTGTAAGCATACCAAGAATTTTGTTACCTGGCATTTTCAGGGCATTGAAAAAGTAGCAAGCAACTCCACTAACCCTGTGACAATGACAACAGATTCCACTTTATGAAAGAGTGTAAATCAAGTATTTTGGCCTTGCAGGGTTGTTAGCACACAGCCCTGTGGCACTGTGCCTCTGTGACAATGCTAAAGCACTCTGTCAGAGGCAACGTCTAGCTTGTATATTGCAGCCAGCACAAGACTAGTAAACTATATGGAATTCACAAAGCCAACAATGCACACAGCTGTCTTGTGACTACAACAGGGAAGACATCCCAAATGCATTTCTTTGATTTCATTTGAAAATCTGCTATTTATTTTCCCTCACTGAAATGCAAACAATTCAGAGAGAAACAGCACTACCAAAAAGTCAAGTAAGCAGCCAGCCATTTGAAGTTGTAAAAGTCTTGGAAAACTGTTCTCCTAATCTGTTCACATATGCTCATCAGCAACCTAGTTCATTCCCTTTTTTAATTTTTGTACTAGGCCTGTATTTTTAGCAATCATCTTTTCTTTGGGTTATACATACTAAGCCATAGTAACATTTAGGATTTTCTAATAATGTGTCTTCTTTGCCATGAGACACAGCGTAGAAGATCCTTGGCCTTCAGACAAGAAAGTAATCAAGGTGCGTACTCAAAACCACAACCTCTTTCCACAGGCAATTTGGTAGCAAGAATTTGGGTTGGTTGCCTTTACTTTTCAAGAAAAGGCACCATTCTTGACATTTGAGAAGTCCTACTGACACATCTTCTCATCCACAATGAGCCAAAGTCTTCCCTGCTCTTGTACCCCACCAGCATTTTCCTGACTCTAACAGGGAATTCTAACAAGAACACTGGTGCGTCTTGGACAGGCACACAGATTTGTCTCCACTTACATTTGCACCCACTGCCAGCAACCAAATGAAACATCTGTTCCAACTTACACTTTGGTGTTCTTTATTTCACTTCTCCTGCACAGTCACACATCTCACTGGCATGTAGATGAAGTTTAGCTTCACTTGAGAGTATCAAGAGCTATCTATCTTTCTCAAAACCACTGATATTAAATGCATGAAAAAGCTACGTGAGATAAGAACACTGTAAAGAAATATGCACAATCCTGCCTTCCAGAATTCACACCAGAGATCTTGTGACTGACACCATTTTACCAGTCCTGTGAGACCATCTTCTTTTAGGAACTGGAGGGTTCTGGTCTACACGACTGGAGTGGGCCTGAGATGACACTAATGGTGAGTCAAACAGCTATTATCTGTTTCTATGCCTATTTAGATAAGAAGGAAAATGTCAAATTACTGCTGAAATGGGAAGTGTGTCAAAACTAAACCAAGCCTTCCTCTTTAGACAGTAAAAGGCACACAAACTTCTGCAGTCTTCCCAGAAAGGCATGAAAGAAGTAAGCATTTTTTCCTTGAAATAAGAATGATGGGCAATAAATATTTCAATTTATTTCAAACTTGAAATTCTCTCATATACACTGCTCGCTCATTATTTTTCCAGCCAAGGAAGACATTTTTTCCCTAAAGAAAAGGTTAAAACTATCAAAGCATTGGTTACCTGGTCTAAAATGCAAGAGATCCAGGCGATTCCTCCCCCCCAGCCTCTCCCGACTGACATTCTTTCCCAGAACAAGTCAGTGCTATACTTTTTTAACACTGTGACAAAGCACAAGCGTCTACTCAACATTTTCTATATAGATGTAGCCTTCAGCAAGCTAGACTGATTCATGGGAGACTAAATGTTTTCAGAAGTCATGGCAGGCTTCCAGGTGCTGCATGTGCATCCTGTTTCTCATTGAATAAGCCCTGCCAGTTAATCAGTGCATCAGCAAGGTCAGTTCTGGCAAGCCAATTACTTCATACATTCCAAGTTTCCAAATTGCTAACTTACCGGATAGCAATTTGAGATCTTAACATTTTTCATTTATTTGTGAAAATGTGGTATTTATATTTTACCTCTAAGTAGTGTATGAAATCATAAAATATTTGTACCATCTACATAAAAAGTTAACCAACAGAGTAATTTTAATTTACTTTGACAAAAGAGAAGGGCTATTCTTTAAGCGACTTGCTTCATTTCAGTTCTACATACAAAAATAAATCCTTCCCCATGGCACATTTTATCATACTAATACTTAGAACTGTTTAAGTGATTAGAAATGTAAAAAGTGAGGAGATTTTCCTGAATACAAACATATACAACACAAACCACATTTGTGAACTGGTAAAAACCTACATGTGCACAAACACAGACTTCAGTATTTAAATGCTCTTAATTCCTTTGAAGCTGTATTAACATCTTTTCATCCATTCAATGTTATTTTACCATGAGAAGAAGCAACAATAGTGCATTTAAATGACTATGAAGATAGGAAGCAAAGTGCAGTATCAGAAACACATTCCATCCTTAGGGAGCAAGCACAATGGCTGCTTCTTAAAAACTAGCACTACAGTCTGATGAACACACTACTTCAGTGGATACCAGCTCGATTATCACTGATGCAGGGAAATCTGCAACACAAACTGAAGTGAGGCTGAGAGAGGTGGGTAGTCTTTATAGACATTGAAACAGCTTGTATCCCTTGTTCCCACAGAGTAAACAGTGAGCCTCTAAAAGCCCAATTATCACCAAACACTTTAGGATAATGTGTGTTAGAGAGTCATTTCCTTCCAATAAATTGTTAATTTGCTCTTAAGAGGACAGCTGTTATTTCATTTTTGCTATTTCTAACCAATGCTAGCAATCTAAGTCTTCTAAAAGAAATGGATTTGCCATTGAACATTTGCTCTTACTTGCAATTGCCAACTTCTCTCCTGTAATTGTCTCAAAAATTGCACAACCACCTGACCAGTTTGGTATTTGGGAGGAAATGCTACCAAGAGAGCACCAAAATGGTTGTGTTGGCTCAGACAGCCAGGCATAATCACACCACATTCAATGTATCTTCATCATATGCTATGTAGCCTTTTTTCTAACTTGCTTTCTAATTGACAACAGGAAAACTTAGACTTCAGTTTACTAAAGTTACACCTATTCTAAGATTTCTGAGAGGAGGATATGAATGAAAAAGTTATTAAATTGGAGAAGTGCCAGCAAAGTGTAATTAAAAGTACTGTATATGCTGCATTATCAAATTGAGCACAAGTTTAGTTTCAGTTACTTTCTGAAATGTATGCCTAATTTATGACAATAGGGTATTTTCTTATTGGAATTAAGTACCTGGGATAGAATTAACTTTGCCATGTTTCTAGTTTTGCCTGTTCTAGCCCTTCCAGTAACCTTAAGCTAGCATGGTAAGAACCTTGCATGGGCTTAAATTTTAAGACTTCTAAGAAATTAAAAATTACAAAGAATTTTCAAGAACCCACATGTACAGCAGATAGTCATCTCAGTGCATTTCCTAATAACTAATTTACAGGTAACAGAGCCAGCCTGGGCAGCAGTATGGTAATATTGAAAGCTATTGCCAATCACATGCTTATCATGCACTGAATAAGATGATATAATCTTTGACATACATACAAGATTTAATAACTAATCACTTTGTGTGGCCCAGCCAATAAACATTACATTTGAACAGTAATTTCTTCTACCCTTATTAGATTGTAACCTATCAAGAGTGATCCATTGGCTCAGTTGCATTAGTGATTCCTGCATCTTGACTATCCATCTCCTCAAGCTCCTCAACAGAATTTCCCTTTTGTGCTTTAGACCTTGCAGGGAATGTTGTTCCCACAGAATTCACCATGTTACCATCAGTTGATTCAGTATTCAAGTGTTCAGTACCACTTGGTGCAGAGAATGATTCGGGTAAGGCAGCCTGAAAGCTCCCAGTTTTAGCAGTTGAACTCACTGCCTCTACTTTTCTTTGAGATACATCAACTGATGCTGACTGCTCTGTATTCTGATCCCGCAAATGTCTATCCATTGAAGCCTGAATAGAAGAGACCATTTCCTGCAACTTTTTTCTCTGTGCCTCAATCAAAGTGGGGTCAAGCTGCCTGCTGTCTCTCATTGTCACAACTCCCGGAGCAATTCGAATAAGCTCACTGTTACCAGAAGCAGCTGTGAATACAGAAGGCTCAATTTTAGCAGAAGGACTGAAGTCCGTTTCTGTGCTATGCTTTCTTAAAAGTGGTGTTTCCCTGGCTCTTTGATCATGTTGTTGACTACTAGACGCAGTTCCTAGGGAATGACCCTTTCCTTGAAATGCAGTTATGTTATGCAGTTGTTCAGATTTCTTTTTCACTACTCCACCACTACCCAGCTTCAGTATTCCATGTGAAGGACTTGCTTCCCTGCTTCTTGAAGCAGCTTCTGCTCGCACTTGACTTAAGGCCTCTTTAACCAGCTCTTCAACATCGGGACCGATCGGGAAGTGCCCAGCAGCATCCACACACAGCTCTAGTCTGTCTTCTGCTGCATTGTACACAAAGTTTTTACCAGGCAGATGTGGAAAAGTGCAGTGCTTGCCATCAGCCAAACCTATAAAGACAGGAAAAGTTATTCGAAGCGCTAACATATTCTAAGGCATGCTCTGAACACACAGTAATTACTGTATTTAAATTTACTGAATCAAGTATGTAAAATCAAACACTGAAAGTTACTACTGTGGGAGAAAAAAATGTAGGCTTTTATGCCATACAAAAACCTCAGCATGCTGCAAAGATGCTGCTGCTTTCTATGATGACTCTGATGAAGAGACAATACTGTACTATTACAAGATAAAATGACCACACTGCTACGACTTGCAGTTCTATGCTTGCAGAAATGTAAAACAAGCCAAACCCCATCACTACCATCAGCCACACCCCCAAAATCACACAAAACTAAACCATCAAAAATCAAAACCCGAAGACTGACAAGGAGAACATTTCAATACACTATCTGGAAAAATACTGTTTGAGACTTCCATACTAGTTAGAACTGCAGTAGCATTTCTGGTTGCCTAACTGCTGCTAAGCCTGAGGAATTTCAAATTTGCTATTTTGTCTTGTTCTCTGAGAGGAAGTGTTGCTAGATTAACAGAAGTGTTTCAAGCTTACTGTATTTAGTAGTCCCAGATATTATAACTATTAACCTTTACAAAACAAACATAAGGCATAATATTATTGCTCTGCTGTTTGTTTAACTGCCCCACTTACAATTTGACCAATCTGTTAAAATTGAGAGTTCACTAGATAATTTTAAGTTCAGAAGTTTCTGTGTGCCAAAAATGGACAACATTCAGTTTTTACAGTTTATCATCATAAAACACAAAATAACTCTTCCAACTCTGTCCCATGCAGGCTGTGGTAAAAGCAGTAAGGTATCACTTCAGTGATGATGGCTTTCTATGAGTTAAAAGCTATTTGCAGATGAAAACTTAGCTGGAACCATTCTCTTCACTTTAGTTCCATCAGCTATGCATGGAGAGCTACAATGAAAACAACACAGTTTAAAAGATGCTAGGAACAGGTAAATTGTTGGGATTTTTCCTCTCATTCTAAAAATTCTTGAAGAAAACCATCAGAAATTATTCAGAAGGGAAGAAACAGAACAAGCAAATTCTATTTCTGTATTACCAAATACAATGCTTTCAAAATGAGTATTCTGGGCAACAGTGGAAAAGGTCATTCAATAATTTGATAAGTTATTAAACTGTTTTCATCCTAATGAACCTACTTATTAATCTCATCCTCCACAGCTTCTGATTCACATATGCACAATTGCAGAGGACCTACAAATAAGATTTTATTCTGAGAGCTTCACACATGTAGCTCCTTTCTTTACATATCCATGGGAACCAATAACCAAACAGCCAAAATGCAGAACAGAATTTAACCTCAAACACCTACCTGTCTAACTTTGCCTGAAGAAGACATTTAAAGTACATAATTTAGCAGCTCAACTTTCATTTGCAAAAGAGGGAACTGAAACAATTCCTATGATTGACCAAAACTGCCTCTGAAACTGCAATCCCAAAATCTCAAAGTAAGACCTTAAACAAGATCTATTAAATCAAGTTTCAAGCGATTAACAGTACCTACACTTCACAGCTTTGTTCCCAAGGTCCAGTGTAATAGGTGCATTATTACATTACCTAAAAGATTACAAATAGGTAAGTAGCTTCTTAAATGGGAAAGATGAGTCAGATTGTTGCATACTGGAATTGTAGAAGTGTACTAATGCTGAAATAGCAATTATACCTACCAGGACAGTCTGTGTTTGAAACTATTGCACTTCTCTGTACGCAGGCATTTTACACTATTATCTGCTACAGCCTTATTTCTCACACAGTAAGCTGGGAGAAATGGCTTTTAAGTTAGACATTTTCTGTGAGTTGGGTTAAAATTCCTTGGATTCATTTCAGGATTTCAAATCTGGCTAGCCATTAATTGGTCAAAAATACCCTTTCCATCAGGCACTGTTTAAGCTGACTCACTTTCCACAAACAATACACCATGTTACTGTACAAGCATAGTAAAAGAAGAAAAACTAAAAGGAAACATATAAGACACTTGCATGCTAATTCAATTATCAGGCTAATAATTCAGTGAGAGGTAGTGGGCACTGAGTATATTACACATTTTAATTTAGTTCCAGAAATAAGTAAGATAAAGTTAAGGTTGATAAAACTGCCTAAGAAAAAAACCAAATAGCAAAAAAGCAGTAAAGGGACAATTATAATATCTGAAATCAAAACAGCTAAACTGTGAATGCAAAGATTTCATCAAGAAAATAAACTTTGGGAGAAAATAACCCCTTAGTACTTTCTTCTCTAAAGAAACAGTTGCTGTTTTTTGTGGGCAGTATTTTTAAACCCACCTAAAAATCAAATGCACTCTACTTGCTTGGTTATTCTGCACAGAACCCAAGATGCAACATTCAGCAATTCAAGAAGGGGATGGATAGTTTTGCTTTTGAACAATAATCTTAGGAATATGAAAAACAAATTTAACCAACCATTTAAATTTAAAACATGCAGTACCCTGTATAAAATATCTACTAAGAAGCACAAGAAAGGTAAACTCCTTATCCAGTAAGCATCTTAAAGTAAAGGAATAGGTGTTATGATTTTCCTGTTGTTTGATCTTTATAGAAGTAAAATATTAAGAAAACAAAAAATCAGTTAATTTTTCTTTGCTCATATTGTCACTAAAAAAAAAAAAAAAGAGCTGTTTGTACAATTCAGGAAGTGAAAATTTCAGGAAGTAAGAGGTTTAAGTTCAATGAAATAGGTTTAGGCAGATTCCAGATTCCCTAGTCTTAGTCTGTCTGAGGGAGCATTAGGACTTCTCCAATATTTAAGAATGAAAATTTACCATAGTAATAGAACTTAAAAAAATATATTTATGCTTACAAGTGACTCAATACCAATTTACAGTTTTCAGGATTTGGAAACAGAGGAAGGAAGGAATAAAAACAAAACTGAAAAAATACCTGTTGTTTTCTTCATTATGCTGTAGAAGACTCCACCCTGCTGAAACAACTGAGGAAGCCCCTTTGCGTAAGACCAAACATCTTCTCCTGTAAAAATCAAACACAAACATTAAAATTAAACAGTTGTATTTTCATATTATAGACAATGGCTGAAAATGTAACTCCTTAAATCAAAAGTAAAAGTTGAGTCCTCACTCTCTTCTATGCAAGTAAGAATTTGAATTTTTATTGCAAATGCACAGAACACGAGCCTAGGACATTGAAAGACTTTTAGAAAAACATACCACTGTCTACAGTCAAATATCCTACATGTTCTAGAACAAAGGTTCCCAAATTTTATTTGATCCAAGGTGCAGCTCCTGGTTCTTTGCCAAGCCCTAAACACAAGTCTCCATTCTCCCCCTACCTCTGCTTTCAACATTAAACTAACACACTTCCAAAATTCAAGCACATATTTTTGCTTATTAAAATTTGAATTCTATATCCCTACACCTTCTCAAAAATCAGAGCTCAATTTCACAGCTGCCACACAGTAGACTTAATACTGCAGTTGAGACACAAACGTTTACCCAGGCAGCTGCATAGAAGCTGTGTCTGTGCCTTGCTTTTCTTGAGAGTTATAACAAAATACCAACCATGAAGCCCTGGCAGTCCTGTATAACCAGCGTTTCTCAACAACGCCAAAAATGGCATTGAAATGTGACAACCTTAAATGCCATTGAGAGAAAAAAAACCAAAACAACCACCTAGACTACATAAGGAAAGGAATATAAAGAACAGAAAAATTGGGTTACAGTGATGGAATATCAGTGACCTAACAGCACCTGCTCAGTCATTTCAGATGTGCATTTTACCTATACCCTTCTCCTTATTTTGCTAACCACTTACCTGCTCCAGAGAAGTGACATGTGCTGTAGCTGTCTAAGCAGTACAAACAGAAAGTTCTGATAAATTCTATTCTCCTGATGCAGAAACAACTACTGTGCATACACATTTTCAGAAAAAAAATTGGTTTTGGAAATTTGTATATTTCCATCAAATATACAAGGAACATATCAATACATTTTAGACAGAAATTGCCCCCTTCTGTAGGGATTGAAATCTCAGTAACAAATCTCTCAAATTTCTATTAAGATTGGAAAATGTAACTATAGTTAACTGGTTGTACTACTTGGCTAGAGAAAGCTGGAATGTGTGAGACTGTAAAATATAACCCACCAATAGGTCTTTGCTTGCTGTTATAGAGAAAAGCAAATAAAAGAGCACAGGAGGCACAGGACTCCCTGCTTGTCTGTTCCCCCACAACTGTCACTCACCTCTCCACTGCAGGCATTACTCAAGCCCCCATTCACTTTACAAAAGTACAGTGCGCATTCATCACATTCTGACTTGGATGTTTTAAAGACAGGAGACCAATATAATCTGATTCATTTTGAAAACATTCCTTCAAAACATATATGCTCAGGTTCATTGCATTCATTCACACATCAAGCTCACAAATTCGGCCTTTGCTTCCAAGATGAACATTGAAGTAATAAACCAACTGCTCTTCTTTCTTATTTTCCATGGTCTACTGAAGGAAGTCTTCTGTCACTGCTACCTGTGTTCTTACTCTCATTGGCAATTTCAAATGCACCTCCCTGTACAGTGTCTCCAGAGCATCGCTGCTGTGCCTCTTCCAAGTCTCCCTGACGGTTTAAACACTGCCCAGAGGCACCAAAACAACCACTGCACTGAGAACTATCAGAATACAGCTGTCAGTCCACTGAAGCCTGAAGAGGCCACAGCCAGCAGGACTCCATACTAAGGACTCCTTTACTGCTCCATTGAGCAATCCATTATGATTTGAAGGACTCCCCTTCATTCCACAAGACAACCACAGGACATAAAGAAGCCCAGTCTTAGAATTACTGACATTTTCCAAGGAAAGATTCCCTATTTGCTGTGGGCATGATTTTTCA
Organism: Haemorhous mexicanus; assembly: GCF_027477595.1. Classification (NCBI taxonomy): domain Eukaryota; kingdom Metazoa; phylum Chordata; class Aves; order Passeriformes; family Fringillidae; genus Haemorhous; species Haemorhous mexicanus. Next base: position 123,767,249 of record NC_082341.1, read on the forward strand.
AACCTTGCACGAGGGAAGCATCACTGTTTAGACAGCCTTTTATGCAATACTAACAAGTACTACATGCAGGAAAGCATAGAGAGCAGGGCTCACAATACAAAAGCATCAGCCACTGGAAGAAATACTAACTAATGACACTGTTTTGATAGACCTCTCCCACTGGAAGACAAAAATGCCCACAGTTACAACTGGACTTTCCCAGATCAGAGGAACTAGTGCATGTGACTCAACTAAACTACATTTGAGGTTTGCACATTTTTGTTGCTATTGAGTTTTACCGTTTGTTTTGGATTTGTTTGCCATGGTAGCAAGATGTTTATAGGTCACAAGTTAATTTGGATGATCATTTAGTTAGATTAAAAACTCCCTCAAGACACTAAATTTATCAAAGAGATTATAGTGCTCCTACTCCAGTACACACTTCCTCAGACCAGACCCAATCCCAGAACATTAAGGTATGGGAACAAATCAACAGGCCTTGTTAATTGATAAAAGTTAGCCTGCAGCTGCTATAGGCCCAGGACTGTCACTTCAGTCAGCAGAGAGAACACACAAAGTGCAACACAAATAATGAAACTCAATTGATAAACATATATTATAGGGAAGTTCAGCTGGCTTCAAAGCAAGCTGTTTAATTCCATGAAAATCCTGCTATCATATAATACATTAAATTTAAACCTGGCTATTTTGATTTCTTGTGTATGGATGAATTCATCAGTGAAAAACAAACCAATCAAAAAACATTCCTATCTGGCTTGCACATATTCGGAGTGCTTCTGCAGAGGTGTAATTAAATCTGGTTTAAAATATGTTTTAAATATGTTAAGGCAAAATTCCAATTCCTTTAGTAATTTCCCTACAGAATTCTGCATTTTGAGCTAAAAAAAAAGAAGAGAAAGCTTTACTTTACAAAAAATCATGCATAATATGTTAATTGGTCCAGAAATTACAGTATTTAATTTCCCAGAGCTTTTTTAAAATTGTATACAGAAAAACTTAAGAACATGATCTAAAATTCTAATAAGTAGCTGAGACCAGAAAAGAAAAATTCTAGTAGCTGAAATAAGAAAAATTCTTCAGTCTACAGGAGACTCTGTATGAAAGAAAATGTTTTAAGCACACAGAATGAATGATTATGGATGTTTGAAGACACACTTCCACTACAGGCACTGGGGAAAAGAAAAGTGCGTCCAGCACAATGAGCTATCTCAACAGCATCTCCCCTCTACACATTCTAATCTCACTGTATTATAGGAATGTTTTTAGCAGAACCAAGTTACAAAGCTGGCTCTCAGACCTTTGCAGCAGTTTTAAGCAGTACAGAAATGCTGTTGAGAAAAACTAAGGCTTCTTGTCTCAAAAAGGCTGAATATGCCACCTTGAGGAATTGCCACCCTTAAGAAAGTGCAAGGACTTAAGAAATTTGTTAATCTGTTGAAAAATCACAATTGCGAACAGTCTAGTAACTAGATTTCTCTCACAAGTATTTTTTAAGGAAAATGAAGATCCAATGAGAAAAGTGACGATATAATAACAGCATCTTATCCAGTAGTTACATAAGGTTTAATGACTGGTTGGTTTATCACTTGCTGCTGCTTTTACTTCTATTAGTAATGCACGATGGGTACAGCCAGAGAAGAGTGAGATAAATTCTATTCTAACTGGTGCTCTTAAAGCAGAATCTAACAGTAGTGATGGCAAAGACAAAAAACCATTCTTGCATACAAGATCAGCTCACAGTTTATGGATAAGCACCTGTGAAATAATAACACACCTTAATGTTTAAGTAACCAAGATCTTTTTAAAGCATGCCTAAGTTTTTTTAAGTCAGTAACTATACTTCCAGCAGTATTTCCTGTAGATAGGAAAGCACTCTTTAAAGCTTCATCTAAAAGTTAAGACAACTTTTAAACCTAATTTTTTCCTACACTTTGGAACTGGGGTATAAATGTCAGTGTGACGAGGGGAGTAGTGATTCAGCATACTATCTTGTAAAAGACACACGAGTAAACAATCACACTTGGAAAAGAATCAAAGTTCTGCTTGATGAACTTCTGACATACCACTCTGTGATTACGTAATTGTTTCGTTTCTGAAACATCACATGCTTTAGCCACACCAAATCCCTCCAGCAAAAGAGAAGGCTCCCACAAAAAAAAAAAACTGTAAACATGACTATTCAACTGGTTCATAGAGCTGAATGTATGATAATTACAGTTCTACTTCCTGCCAAAAAGCAGGAAGAACTGTGAAACCTGATGAACAAAATACACAAACAGGGGTCCAAGTCACCCGAGTTCAAAAAGGAAAAAAAAAAACCCACAGGCACCTGAGAAAAGTCCTTTTGTCTTGAATTATTCACAGTCAGATTTACATGACTGATAATTTGTAAGTATAGTTTTACAACCTTATGTCTAACCTTTGGAATTCAGATCCATGTTTAGATTCTTTCAGTTTCTCCTCTGTTTATATTCGGAAATAGTACTTTTCTTAAATCTTTAAAAAGACCAGATCTTCATTTAAAACTAATGGATTATGTAAGGAGAAAATGTTAAGTTGATATGCTTAAACCAAGACAACTCCCTGTGGGGCCAAATTTCAGGATTTCCTCCTACTACAAAGGTGAAAATTTGTTCTCAAACTTCCAATGAGCAGACTCTCAGCATCCCCTTCTCACCCCTGCTCTGAATTTATTTCCTGAAACCTGAGGGAGATGTAGGAAAAAAAAGTCTGTAGCTTTCACTCATACACTTTCAATATGTGCCTAATGAGAGGCAGGAAAAACAGAGACAGGACAGCAGAGGCAATGCAATTACCTCTAAACTGCAATTTTTGAAAGAGGACTTTGTAGCAATAGAAGAACAAGTATCTCATATACCTCATATATACATTTCTAAAAGTCACTGACAACATATTAAATGTTCTTCTAATAAAGGAATAAGGGAATTTTTTTCAGGTACAAGATTAAGCATAATTTAAGAAAAAGGGAAATGTGTATGTAACTACAGTTTGCAACATGTTATCTTCTACTTAAAAACACAATTTTGAAGAATAACACAAAGTTAGCCTTACCCATGAGCGTTGCCAGAAGACAGAGTGAATACATCTCCTTGTCAACTTGCTCTTGCAGATCCTTTGACGAGATCTTACTGGTCACAGCAACATCTTCGTGCTTCACAGCATGGCCTGAGTGAGCTGAGGCAGCCTGCCTGCCTTCCTCCTTGCCCTTCAGAATTTCTATGGCAATCCTGTCACCGTGCTGCAAAGGAACAGGCTCGTTTTCCATGCCTTCTTTGGGAGGCAGAAGCTCTTTTGGAGGAAAGCCATAGCGAATACATTGCAAATATGGGGGAATATTAAATTCTCTTGCTATGCCTTCCTGGAGCTCCAAGAAGGTGGTAGTGCACTTCAAGGTAAGCATTGACTGCCTCCCATCATTGGTGGTTATTCGAATTTTCTTTTCCTTTGCAGATGTTGGAGAATACGGGGTTTTGGTTGGTGTAGCGGGTGCAGACGAGGGCCCCTCACGAACAGCCCCAGGAGAAGCAGTCCTGGGCTGCCCTTTATGCTCTTGTTTCAATTTTTCACTTTTCCGTTTCTGCATTACGGAAGCCTGGTCCGCAATGTTCTGCTGAATAGTTCTTTCAGCCTTGCTCATATTCAACTCCTCCTTGTGCAAAGTTTTAGTCTTCTGTCCAGTCAAAATTATTTTGGTTGGAAGTTGCGACTCTAACTCTTGTCCTTGCTGTACATCATCAGCTCTTTGGGCGTGAGCACCATCGATATTTACAGGGGTATAATCATCAGGGTTCTTTTTGGCAGTTTGGTGCAGTATTGTGTTGACAACTTTCTGCACCAGAATCTCGCTACCAAATTCACCGGGGAAGTGCTTGGTAACAAGTTTCATGGCGACATCGTACACGTTGCTGTTCAAAGAGGTGTCACTTTCATACTGGAACCAGTAGACAGTCTCTCTCACCACTCTTCCACCCCACTCTAGAGTTATAGGAAAAGCTTCAGGCAGATTGTCATATTCTTTACCTTCCCAGTAATGCTTGAATCCACAGCCACACTTGCCACCTGAAGACTTAGTATTAGTTCTGTCTCCATCAATATACAAAACAGACCCATCTTCTCTGACGCGACGCATTAAGTTACCGTGGCACCAGTTACAGACAGTCAAATTACTCAGGCCATAGTCTGGTACCAGCACATCCTTCACAGGGTTGTAAGAACACACCAAACTGTTCAGGGGAAAACTGTAATTTTTGTCAGGCCTTAGCTGGCCGTGAGTACTTTTTGCCAGGTTATACAGCTTCCCCCCAGGAGCCAGCCACTCTGGGGGAACGTGATGCTCTGAAAGAGCCCCACAGATGAGGCACCTGTGAAGGCGGTTGTCCATCACTGCTTTTTTGGCAGCTGCAGTGACCTCTTCGGGCTGGACCCCTATTACACCAGTCCGTCTGTAGAAATATTGATGCACATCAGCTACAAGACTGGGGTGGATACCATGTTTACTCATGAAAACCTCCTCCATTGCAGCAACAAGCCTCATCAAGTACTTATCCTGTAAACTTCTGTCTCCTCCAATAATACAACCACCATCCTCCTCTAACATGATGTACTTTTTGATGAGGTCTTGAGGAACTCCCCAGGCTTTAGGAAGTAGCTTCCTAGGCAGCTTAGGTAAAGCAGCACCTTTTATTCCCACCAGAGGAATATAATGGTTACGTCCTGAGCTACTCCACGCAATACAGATTGGCTTGTTCAACATGCCATCTTTCCCCATGCATTTTTCCAGAGGTATCAGACCAGGGAGGAATGTTGCTGAATAATCTCCAGAGCTTCGCATCCCACTCAAGGAGTCTAACAGGATGATAGGCCGGTGAAGCACGTTGGCCAGACCAAAGATGTGAATATTCCTAAGGCCCATTGGCACACCTTCTGGAGGAACAAACAAAGGGTCACATTCATTGATAATATCCTCCCACTCTGCAGCATCAATAAAGTCATGGAAAAGTGCCTTGTAGTGGCTCAGATTCTCCTCAAAATGCTTCTTTAGATTCTCTCGGAGAGCATGCCAGAACAGCTCCCTGCCAACAAGTGCTCGTGAGACTGCATGGACAAGGCAGTGGCCATCTCCATCCACGTGGACAGGAATGAGGCACTCTTGACTGTTGTTGGCCTTCTTGATGTCCTCCAGGGTGTCGTGCAGGTAGATGAGGCTGCCGGAGCGGTCCTTCCCATAACCCATGGTTTCGACGTGCTCTGGCTCGATGAGGAAGGCGCGGTCGCCCAGGAGGGAGCAGTCAAAGATGTCTCCCTGGTTCATCTCCGTGAGGAGCTTGGCTTTGCCAGTCTGCTTGTCCATCCCATAGCGGGCCAGGATGGGGGCCAGGAGCTTGCAGTGGTAGTTGGAGAGGCCATGGACTTTGACGAGCTCAGTGTTCCTGCGGGGCGGGCCGGCGCCGCTGACGCCCAGGAGCGCATTCCGCAGCAGGTTGTGCAGCACCAGGTCGGGGTCCGTCACCTCCTCCACGGCCAGCAGCTGCCGCTGCTCGTGGCGCCGCCCGCAGTCCGTGCACTCGATGCTGCCGCTGCCCTGCGGCCCGTGCGCCGGGAAGAACAGCCGCGCCTGGCATTTGGGATCGGGGCAAGTGCCCGAGAAAATGCGCCGGTCTCGCTTCTTAGAGGCGGACGGAGGCGGCGGCTGCGGCTGCTGCTGAGGGGACGGCGGCGGCGGCTGCTGGGGCTGGGACATCGCTCCGCTCCTCTCCGCCCGGGCTTCACCCGCACCCGCTCCTCCGCCCCCCTCACAGGCGCATTCCCTGCACGCCGGACAACGACCACCGCCTCTCAGACGCCGCCGGTGCCGGTGCTGCCCGTGCGGTACCGAGCGCCGCCCGCCGCCCCCCGCCCGACGCGGAAGCCGCCGCCGCTCTCACCGCCCCTCGGCCGCCTCAGTGCCCGCAGCGCCGCGGCCTCGCGCACTTCCACGCCGGCGGCGCAGGCGCGGCCCTACAGGGGCGGATGGGAGTGATAGTTTCGTTCGCTGCTACAACCCGATGTAGAGAACGGATCTACGTGCTACTGGGAGACTACAGAGACCGTGATGCCACGCGGCGGAGAGTGGGAGGGCGGGGGAGAGGCGAGCCTTGGCAGGCTTGCTGGGAAGCGTAGTCTGCGGGCGGGTGGGCCGAGAGGGACGGGCAGGGCACTCGGCGGCGCTTGTTGCGCTTCCTGAGGGAGCGCTAGGGGTGGCAGTAGGGTGTGAGGTAACACCCCACATGTACATTCCTGCTGTGTCTCGCTCGGATGTTGGTCTGAGGTGACACCCCACGTGTATATTCTCCCTCTATGCCCCTCGGGTGCTGGTTTGAGGCGACACTCTACGTATACGCCTCCTCTTCCCCCCTCGGGGGCGCCTCCGAGGTGACACCCCGTGTGTACATCCCTCCTCTGCCGCCTCGCCCCCCGCCCGCTCACACCCCGCAGGAACATCGGGCGAGGCTCCCTCCCGTGTCACCTGTGCCCCGGACAGGCTCGGGGGGCGGGAGGCTGCTCAGCTCCAACAGGCTGCTGCCCGCAAGGGGCTGACAGGAAGGGACAGGGCGGGGGCCGGCCCCAGCCTGCCCCTCAGCAGTGCCGCTTAGAAGGAATCTGAGGGCCCCCGAGGGCTCCCCGGGCACGGAGGTTTCCAAAAGCACGGCAGGCAGCGTGTCCCGCCAGGCAGAGTGCCCTGCCAGGCAGCCTTGCCTGCAGGCTCGGGCACACGGGCTCTGCCCCAGCCTCTGCCCCGAGAGCCTCCGCAGGCAGGCCCGGGGGGCGGCCGCCGGGCTGTGCCTGCCCTCGGAGCTCCTCAGGGAGCCTGGAGCCCAGCACACCCTCGCCGGGGTTTCGATTCCCGAGAAGCCGCGCCGGGCTGCTTGTCCGGGGGGTGAGCTATCTGAGCGGAGGTGTTCCCCGGCTGCCGGCTGCTGATAGCGACAAAACAAGGCTGAAGGAGACGCGAGAGCAAGCTGTTAACGCGAGTGATCCCTCCAGCTGGTGCTACGTAAGGAGATAATGAGGGAACGGAGCTGGCGCTTACGTTATCTCCAGTGGCTGTCTGAAACGATACTTTTGCCAAAATGAAATGGAATAATGTTCACAACTTCCAACCTAATTGCAGGGCTGGCAGCATATTCATGTGGAGAACTCAAGGAGGGATACTGTCAGCAAACGGAGGAGTTAAGCTCTCTGAAAGCTATTCCAGATAAAGATTTATCCTTAAATTAAGGAAAACAAAAGCTGAATGTTGGAGGACAAGGTGAAACCGCGCAGGGTATTTCCAAGTACCGGTGACCTATCCCTATGAACACAAGGGCAAAAAAAAAAAAAAAAAAGACCATTTCCTCCCTCCTCCATCACCCTTGTTCTAGAAAACAAACACCTTGAATTTACATCCCAAGGCCTCACCTATTCTATAGTCACTCAAATGATCTAAAATTAGAATAAAAATCATAGAGATTGTATCAGAGAGATAGTATTGTGCTTGTACTTTCCAATACAAAGGGATTGAAAATTTTCATTTTCATTAATCCATGAAAAGTAATTTATGCATCTGACATTTAAATAATAAATATTCAGATGATTAATACATACAGAAAAAAAATCTGTTTCTGTGCTTTATCACAGGCTTAAGGAAAAAAATGGCTCCAGGCCTGGCCCTGTGACAGACTGAGCACTGCCACCTTCCAGTGACAGAGCTGAGCTGTGCATGCTCATTCCCTTTCAGTTTCAGTAATTTGTCAAGCACAGAAAATATGTGTGTGTGTGTGTGTGTGTGTGTGTGTGTGTGTGTGTGTGTTTGTGTGTAAATGTATGCATTCCACAGTGCATTTTTTTCTCTGATCTTTTAAAATATGTGGCAGGTTTGAAGAAGAAAAGATTAAAATTTATGAAGCAGATTTTCATTCTTGCCTGCTGCTAATATTTTTTAATGTGTATGACAGTAAGGTAGCAGCATCACCAGCTCCACAATCCTGCCAATGTGCCTTGTACTTGGGGATAAATCAGCAGTCTGTGCCCATTCATTCCTTAGTCTCCCCTTCATAAGTAGCAGGAACGCAGTAAAAATGCAAATAGGGAAGCCTCTGTCCTCTGTGAAACTGTGTGGCAGCGGCTGAGAATGGGCACCATTCACGGCATCGTCCGGTGACAATCCTGTGCTAACCCGGCCTGCATTTTGAAGAAATGTCCAAAGAATTTTTCCGTAACATCGCTGGCCTCTGGAGCAATCCAATTTTTCACATATGGGAAATAAACACTTCTGTTACCATTTAATAGTACTTTGTAGTCAATAATAGAGAGCACTCTGATGAAATAATTCACTTGTACTGTCAAAGCCAATGGAACTTATGATGCTTTGTTTACTTCTCCAACCAGATGTTTTTATGAAAGCACTCTGACTGTAAAGTCAAAATCATTTCTCCTTTTATTCCTTACAGTAATTTCACTGATAAATTATAATCAGTAGAGGAATCTATCTTTTATGGTGGCTTGACCCTAATTAACATGGATGTTTTTGATGAATGACATTTTTAAGTTTTCCAGCTATATGCAGACTTATGATCATGATCGATTGCCCAAGCAATTTCTGCAACAATAAACTTTCATTACAAAATCTTTGATAAAAATCACAATTCTCTGGCAAACTAATAATTTATGGAAATTAAATGCATCTTTATTAACAAGCTTTATACACTATATCTGGCAAACAGGATAAGGAAGTTCTGTGTTGTAACACTGAATACAAATTACACAAGTAACTAAATCTTTAAGCAGTCTTAAAGGAAAATTCAGGAAATACAGTGTCTGCCTGGTTAGTAAGTACCCTGCAGAGTGTAGCAATGAGTCCTAACAGAGATCATGGCAAGAGCCATGCTATTTTCACAGGCAAACAACAACATCACAGTCAAGAAAGTAGGATTGAAGATCACACTGATTACAAAGTTAAGTCTATTTGTAATGGGTCAGAAGAGTGATTAATTGTCAGCAACAGGGCATACCTGAACTCGTGCCACTTTGTTGATGAGAACCAAGCACTGACAGTCAAAGCACCAGGCATTCATTTCAGGCCCAGGATGGAAAATGTAAAAATTTCAGTATGATCTTCACCCAGTGCTATTCTGTCTCTTCTTTGTCATTTACCCTCAGGAAATGGGTCATTCCCAGGTCAAAGCAATTATTTTTCAGAGGCACTTGTTTCTTTGGAAGAGCAATGATAGAAGTTTCCAGCTAAACAGAAACAAAAGGCTTGTGCAGCATGCGAAAGAACAGATCATGATAAACTGGAAGATGGTCTGTGTTGTCGAGAAGTGAATGTTATTATCAGCCTTCAGCTACACCTCAACATGCTCTTCAGAAAGGATAGCTAAAATCTGGTGTTTTCTTCATTGAAACCCTTGCAGAGCTGATCCTGCCTAGCCTGCAAGACTAGCAGTTTAGCCTGACCTGGCTCTGAAAGCTCTCTATATGTACACTCAAGAAAAAAGGAGAGAGAAAACAAGTGTGAGCTAGAGGGAAGAGGGAAATATCATCACACCCCACAATGAATCCAACATTTTTTTTATTTAGATGTGACCACCTAGCATCTAAAAAGCATGTGCAGATCCACAACTGGGTAGTACTTATGATATCATAAGTACTATTAGCAGTACCAGCTACAAGGAGAGATCAACAGCATGTACTCCACTGCCCAGAGCAGCTTCAAGTGTTCTATGGGCTCTTTACTTCTTGCTCCTGTTTAGCCAATTTGGCACTCACTCCCTGACTGCTGCTGAACTCTGTATCTTATTTTGCCCGTCACCCAAGCCGGCATTGTGAAAAGCCCAAGTGCTCACTACCATGCTACCTGCACAATTCCAGAAGGGTGTTGGTCACAGGCCTTCTCATCTCCTGGTCCTCAGAGGCAGCGTGCAGCCCAGCAGTGTTCTGGAAGGACAGGAATGACCACTGAGCAACTTTGGCTTTCGTGAACCTTTGGGTTAATTAATAGTTAGTCAATGGCAGTCACAAAACAGCACCTGACTTATCCTGGGGAGCTGGGCTGGTAACTCATGTCCTGGATACATCCAACTGAATAACTTCTATATACCTCTTCTACTGCCTTCCAATGACCTCCAAAATTAAAAAATGTTTTCCTTCAGTGCTTTCACAGAGTCAGAGCTTGAACTGCTGCCATTGCACCAGGTTCAGCAACTCACACCACTATTAGATATTCTCTGGTAACACTGATGTCATTCCTACACGAGACCAAATTTGGGCTGCTCAAAGTGTGGAATGTGTGTTAGCAAAACATGAATGTCTTAGGAAAACAATATTAAAAGTGAAATACTGGGCAGAGCTTCCAGTACTAATTACAACCATTCAAATAACCTGCTCAAAGGCTTTGCTGCAGCAAAATCAATGTTCCCAATGATGATTCAGGTACAGCCTAGTCCAGTGAGAACAGCTCTAAAGCTGACTCTCATGCTGGGTCAATCTCAGCATCCATGGCAAGCTGCTCAACACTGGCTTGGGTTTGTTTACCTATGCTTCCCTTTTATTTCTTGGCTTAAAAGCCTGTTCTGAGGCCCTATCTTGAAAACATTTCAAATTGATTTCACATGCAAACTCCTCTGCAAAGTTAAGGCCCCACATTTTTTTACTCTGAATATTGCTTTGCAAATTGATGTCAGCACAACTGGCAAACAAAATGGATTCATCAGGACTGTCAGTGTTCAGAAACTGTCAATAGAAAATCAATCTTTAGGGCAGTAGACCATTATAAAAAAGGAGAATGTAAGTGTTATTAGCTTAGATGTGTAACCTGATTATATGGAAGCCTCAATGGCAATTACTGTGAATGTTTATCTGCTTTCCATAGTGCTCTGTCAAATATAAATTGAACGAATGGTAAAATCCCATTACACTAAAAGATAAATGCCTCAAAATAAAATAGGTTGAGCACCTAACACACTCACTGCCCTATTGATTGGTATGTTCACAGTGTATGCAGTCACTGACCTCATCAGCTGTTAAAGGTTTACTTAAATCTGTATAACAATCCCATATATTTAAGTATCCCAATTAACTGTCTGGTTCTAAGTGAGAGTCTCTGCAAATACTCAGTTTAAAGGAAGAATAGCATTTCCAGTACAGAGGAATTGCCAAGTCAAGGATATAAATGGGGAACAAAGACATCAAATGCTTCTTACAGAGAGCCCATAGCAGTGACACCTGGCTTGCAATTATGCTTCAAGTTTGGAAGTATTTAACAGGTTGAGACCGTGTGTTTTTCAGAGTTGAAGACAGAAGAGAGAACCTGATACACAAATACAAAATGGCAAAATGGTGGGAGTGGATCAACAAGCTGAAAAAAAAAAGTAAAACAAATCCACTCTATCTTTAAATTTTCTCCTGAGGTTTTTTAAACTAGATATTATAACACTTCAAATTGAAACCAGATGAACCCTTCCAACTGGTTTCCTGCCCTGTTCTTTGGCAACTGAGCTGAGCATAATACCCCACCTTCTAACATGCACAAACAGTCTTACCACCAGTAACCAAATGTTCTAATACTTTCTAGTTTTCTGATAGCTCAGAAGGTTCTTGATCCTTTATACACCTATAAAGGTCTAGACTACAGCTCTTGTGTTCATTAATTCATTGCAGTTCACTAATAACCTTCCAGTAAGTGGCATCCTCTACCACACTTCCTTGTCTTGGATGTGATTTCTAAGTATTGAAATAAGTGAAAAGGAGGTTTGTAAAACCAAAGAAACAGGTGTCTACTACTGGGCAGGAATTTCTTCAAATAACAGCTTTTTCTTGCATCTGATGTGAAACCACTGACAGTAACAAGACCATATATTAAAAAAAAAAGTAAAAAAAAAAAAGTAATTTTTTTTTTTGTCTTTGAGAAGTATTTTCCTGTTATAAACTCATTGGCTTATATAATGGAAAATGCATAAAGTGACTTTTAATTAACTCTTGCCCTTCACTAATTTTATCAGAAAAAAACGAAAACAAAAACCAAAACCCAAAAAAACCCACCTAAACCAACCAAACAAAAAACCCAAATAAAAAAAAAATCCCACCAAATTTCTCTTGGGGACTTTACCATTTCTGGTCTATATAACTTATTCCCATAAAACCATAGATGGTGTTTACCTCTCTCCATCCAGCACTGGTAGTCGGAAGCCAAAGCTGCACGCGGAGAAGCCCGCGGGAGGGACGGTCCCTTCCCCGGCGCTGTTGCGCTGGTTCGGCGCTGGCAGTAGGTGTCAGCAGAAGCTCACCGAGGGAACCTTCCCATCATCCCGGGAAGGGCCGCGCTGCACGGATCAGACATCAGTGCTGTAAGGCACCGCTGCTTTGTCACTCTGCTGCCTTTTTTTTGACCAGCCAAATAACGAAAAGCAGCGGGTCCGGCTGCTGAGCATCCTACGTGGTTGTACACCGCAGCAAACAAGCAGGTGGGGCTTTGCTTACGCACAGATAGTTCATTTGCATAGCAAGCGTGGTGGTTCACAAGACAGGTGCTGGTCTCGAAGAACATTTTGTGCTGGAGAATGACAGGATACCGTGATTTGCACACTGAGAACGTGAGTGCCTGTTCTGAGGTCCGGAACTCTTCAGGCGAGTGGATCAAGTAACTGCAGAGGGAAGATCCTCCTTATGGTATGACTTTACTATAGAGCACTGCATAAGGATGATTCAGGGGATAAAATTTTAAGGAGAGGTTTTTCAAATAAAATCGTACTAAGGGCAAGCTCACTGCTCAGAGGAAGAGCTATCTGCAGGTACAGCAGGAGACAGCTCATTCACAGGTAGAAGGTTTGAGGGAGATTCTGTCGATATAGAGTATGTCAAGCATCCTATGGGGAAGGCTTTCTAGATTTGAATCAGAGCAAATCTAGATGAGTAAAATAAAGTGTCAAACAAATTGCACAGCTTGATGAAATAACAAGAGAGTGAAAGAAAGACAACTTTGATAAAGCATCTTTGGAACTCTCCGCATTTCTAGATAATAGTGAATGTGAAGGAAGTAAAAATCAAAAATTATTCAGAAAAAAATCTGAAGTTACATGTGCCCAAGCCATCTCAATCCAAGGAACAGTAAAGTGAAGAAAAATCACTTCAGTTAAACAATGACCTTGACTCCAAAACACAAAAAAAACCCCAAAAAGCCACATGGCAAAAATGTCCATTAAATCAAATTACCAAATAGAAAGCAGGATGGGGGAAAAAAATATCCAATGATGCCAAAGCAGAAAGATGTAATAAAGGGGATATAAGGAGAACACTGCAAGCGGATTATTTCTTTTGGGAATGTTTGACAATGCCAGCCCAATATGGTCACCTATTTTCTCTCCATGAGGGCAGAGCACATACAGGAGAAGAAGTGATAGCTGTCTGATTTTCGCATTCATGAGTTTTGGTATCCTCTCACATTGCACTTTACAATCAAGCTGGCAGAAAATGTACTGATCCGATACTGCTGTGCTAGATAGAAAAGCCATGATTATTGCAAACTTACGTAACAACAGCATATGCAGAGCAGCTGGTCACTACCACATTGTAAAACCATATCAAAATGAGGTTATGCAGGCATCTGTCCTCAGTCTGTTCATTAATTACATGCAAGATTATACTTATCAAACTTGTGGGAAACACCGAGCTGGAAAGAGCTGCAAGCAATTTGAGGGAGAAATGTATAGTTTAAAATTCTCTTGACAAGCTAGTGAAATAAATAGGATTGGAAATCAGCATATATAATATTTTATTCTCACTTATAATCACAGGATAAAGGAGTACGTTTATTGGAAACATTTTTCAGAAAGGATTAGGGCATGCAGTGAATCACAAACTGATTGTGAATCAGCCACGTCATATTGTTATGAAAAAGCAATGCCTTTTAAAGGATTCAGTGAATGAGTGTCACAGGGATACAAAAGGATCAACATGGCAACTTGCAGCAAGCACACTGTGTGTTAATACCTCATTTCAAGAAACATGAGAACCAACAGGGAAAGGTCTAAGCTCGATCAACAATAAAATAATCATCATCTAGAAAAAATAAGTGAGAGAAAGAATAGATGTTGTCATGTAAGCACGCAAGAGCAAGGTAACGGAGGCAGGTAACACACTAACTGTGAGTCAAAGTCTCAGTAAAGAATCATGATACAGACATAGAGAAAATCAGAAAAATATGTTAGAGATGATATGGCTTCATGAAAAATAGTCTGCTCTACTCACAACCCTTTCCTAGCTTTCTATTGGTGAGTATGATTGATAAATCCACTCCTCTGATGGATAAGCTTTGTTCACCTCCTGTTTACACCAGGAGCAGCCAGCCCAGCACTCAAGGTGAAATCTGGGGAAATGCTCCTGACGAAGACAAACAAAAACACGCTACATTGAAAAGTAGAAAAAAGGAAAATGATAGTTTGAGAAAAAGAGACTGAGAGATTACCTTCTGATATGTGGGTTAGCAGAGATGAAAGATTTAGCTGGTGCTATAGTAACCTACAGAAGAATACTTGAATGAAGCTGTTACCCCTCCAAGAGCATTGTTCCCAACTCAGCTCTTCCAAAGCACTTCACTGGCTCTCTGTAGTGTGGGAAGAAAGAAATGCATGTGGAACCTCTGATACAGGGAGATACCTAAGCTGTCTAGCAGAGTGGGAAACACCAGCTCCTCAGAAAGGGAATCCCAACAATCCCTCTTCCTTATTGCACAATACCAGACCCCTCGAAGAAGGCCTTCCACAGGTAAACCTACTACAATTGCCAGAATAAGACAGAGAAGAAAGTAGAGGATTATGTAACTGCACCAAAACACTGTCTTTCAAGTCTAGGTGTAGGAAAGACAAATAAATCTTTAGGAACAGACAGGATCTGAAAATTCTCTGAAGTGGAAGATAATTTTTACCACTGGTTTAATATTGATTTAGGTTTATCTAATCCCTACTTTAATTATTGTGCCTTGGTCACTCCCTAGACTCCAGACTCTTTCCAAACAGACTTTTTGTAAGTAGCCATCTCCTAATGTATGCCAAAGCATTTCTCATAAACTTCCAGTAGTTCCTACCAACAAATAAGGTACCTCCGATGCAGAAAGCTACTGGTGTTTGAAATACGCTCTACTGACAGCAGATCCATAGACTGTTGGTCAGAACACCTGGGACACTTGCTGGGTCTTTCCTGCTGGAGCTCTGCAAAAGTTGATTACAAAATGGATGCTTTTAGACTAGAGTAACAGCACAATGAATACCCCAGGGTATAGTAGATATCTCTTACTTGCACAGTTCAACTACCCTTTCATTGTATGCTCGCTAAATTTCACTATGCTTATGTCTGTGTGCAAGATTAAAAAAAAAATTAGTTACTTCAGTTCTTTCCCATTTTGCCCTACAGTAGAGATGTCATCCATTTCCTTAATCTGGTTGCATTTGAATTGCATTACAGGGCAGAAAAGTTCATAGAACAGAAGAGAGTAAAGATAAGAAAGCTGAGCAACAAAACCAAAGAAAAACAAACATTTTATTTCATTTTAAAGTTGTACTCTTGCTATCAGCAGAGCTGGAAACACTGCCTGTTAATGATGAGTAAGCATTAAGTAACAACACTTCCAGTTGACACATATATATAAGAATTCACATAGAGAAGCTTAAGTAACCCTTGTACATCACTTGGAGATGGATTACAACTTCCTTACAGGTCTTGTAATCTTGCCCACTCAAAGGGCTTATTCTCTTCTTTTCAAGATTTTAGACCCTAACTCCTATATTAATACAGATAGGAACACCTCCATGAATTTGTGGTGGGTTTGAGAAAGCTATTGACTCATTGCTGCTAGTTCCTGATAACTCATGGGAAACACATGAGGCAGGGGTTTTCATGTTCCCCAAAATGGCAACTACAGCTAGGACAGAAAGGAAAAAAGAGAAGAAACAAAAAAACATTTCATTAAATGAATTTGTTTTCTAAGCAGGATATTTTCTTGAACTGAAACTTTGGCAAGTTAATTCAATTTCATCTTCTTGGAAACTTACATTGTTATATCACATGACACTTTTTTTCCCCCTATACCACTAAGATTTAATCCCAATTTGCTTTTATACAACTGTGTTAAGAAGCAAAGGTAGACTTAGGGTTTGACTTAGGGTCTCTAAATTATCATCTGCTTAATTTTTACAGTTTGCATTGAGTACGATGATTTTATGTCCTCTCATATTTTGATTGCTGTATTCTTTGGATTTCTGTTGGGAGGTATCTTGATATAACAACTATGTTTCGCCTTTGCAATACATACCATAGTGCCTTTTTTTCTTGTATCTTTTTGTAGAGAAATAGCTTATAATTCTTGTCTGGATGTTTAAGAATTGTTATTTAATATATTTAAGATAAATAGATTCAAATTTAAAAACTATTTTAAATTTTAAAATCATTTTAAAGAGCTTTTTATAGACTTGAAAAATAGACTGTCTTCCATTATTTTAGCTAACTGTGCTTACAGAGGTTGACTCTTAGATGCTGTAGCCAACATCACTGATGTTCTGTATGACAAATAGTTCACAGCAGCAGGGATCCTGAATGAAAAAAATGTGCTCTGCTTTGTATGCAAAAATTTACCAGGATTGTGGTGTGCATGGGAAGGGTGTTACAGTGCATCCAGCAACAGAAGCTGAAGGGTAGCTAACCTTCTGGTCTAACTAACTTTGAACTTTACAGAGAACCCACTAAAGTATAAAATAGTAACAGAATATGCCACAACATTGTGTAAGTTGAGTAAGTGAGTTGAGTAAGAGGATATGACTGAGGAATAACAAATTTTGGTTTTGGAAGAAGGGAAAGAAAATAAAGTGTGATTACTACCTACCTAGACAGAGGATATGATGCTTAATTGCACACCTCTCACCATTCCAGGGAAAGAACTGCACTTACTCACTTGAAAGCTGCCCCTAGTTAGGGGAAAAGCAACAATGCTTACATGTCCTGAAATATCACCCACAAACTTGGCAACATCTTGCACCAATGTTCATCATGTCTCAGGATCAAACAGAAAATGGCCATTATTTAATAACAACTAAGACTAGGAAACAAGTCTCTGTTTACACTCATCTGAATATCTGTCCATGAACTCCAATTCTGCAAAAATCCGATCTAGATTTACTCACGACACTGACAAGTACAAACTGAAGTATGAAACTCAAAGCATGCAACTTTGTGGAGGAAACACAACCAACCTTAAGTGGTGGCTATGAGAAGAGTGACTCTACTCCTCTGTACCTGTTGTGACTTGGGTGTTGATGTACAAGCCTAATGGCAGTGCTTTGGAGAAGTGATTTTTCTTGAAGGCACAATGAGAGATAGGGATCCCCAGATGTGATTTGGTAACTAAGTTCTTGGAACTCAATAAAGCATTTGAGTCTCTTTTTATTTGACATTTGTGTTAAACTTTCATCTTAATTGCTGTTGTCCATGTTTTAAATGTTCAATAAAATTTGTTATACTACCTTATTGGAGGAAAGCATTTTCAGTACTATACCTTGTAAATCTCTCAGCTAATTAGAAATATGAACTGTTAGCTAGCCTCCTGAAGATGAACTTTATAATTCTTTCAGGAATTTGCTCTGAAAAGATGGGAATTTACATGCCTGAAGATAGGAGCCTGTTCATGAGCATGGATTCAGTGGCAGATGAATCCATGTCACAACAAGCCTTTCTCATGACACGTAATCATTGATTTATTGCCCGGTTAGTATGTGGTTGTGGGGGATCTACCCAGCCTGAGCATGTACTGTCAGGTCTGCTGAACAGAAAGCCAAGGTAAAAGGTCACCTTATTTAACTCTGCTCTCTACTTCAAAACTTTTAAAATTTCTTTTATTGCACTTGTCCTTAGTCAATCTCTAGTTCTTTCATCCCTACTTTGGCTCATAGCCCATAGTGCTAGAGAGCTTGCTACAAGTCTACATCAGCTAACAACCATTTGCCTTCTCAATTTCCCCTCTGAAGTTCAGCCCGTGCTATTACGTGGCTTCTTCACGTGGGAGGAGGCAGCAGTAGGATGTATGAAGGCAGAGTTGCTAAGGGGAAAGAAGTGCAAAGGGATGAAAGGTGGAGACATGCAAATCGGTGAAGTAAGAAGGAAAATGAAAGAAAGTATAGCAAGAAGGCAGAAGTCCTGGTGACCTCACAAAAGATGTTTCCCCCCTTTGGCTTCTCATAGTAAGATGACAATGCATCATATCCACAGCTACTGAGTTACTGCACAAAGGGTTTATTCTGACCTCAGTCTGTGCACCAGACTGCTGATATTGACAGTTTTGTTGTGCTTTAAAAGCAGAATGTCATCATCGTAATCTGTTTTTCCACTGTTTTCTCCTTCTGTATTGGTGGTGCTTTTAGGTGTGCTGTTCAGACATTGACCTGAGTGTAGTTAAACAAATCAACCTGTCTGGAAGGATATGCATAAGAGAAGAAAACAAACAATGGAGCAGACATGAGGAAACAAATGAGGCACATCTATTAGCTTTGTTTGCTCAGCAGCCGGCCTGAGACTGATCTTTTAAAGATTTTCTAAGTTTAGTGCTTCCTAGTACAGAGGACATGGCATTAGGGACCTTGAGGGTGTAGTTGTGTCCTCACAGTAGAATACCAGAGCAGGAGGAAAAAGCCATTCTTATAGGAAAATTAAGATGGAAGTAAAGGCTGGCTGCAGTGGCAAGTCACTTTTTCCTTTGTTTCCTTTTTTTAAGAGGTTTTTATTGTATGTGAACTCTGCTTACATTGAAGTGGAGATGGTTAATTTTCTCTTTGATATTTAAGTTTTCTGCTGTTTTTTTCAACTAGTTAGGATGCTAGTTGCATCCTAACTAGCAACAGAAAAGTGTCTGGTGGAGAGAATTAAACTTGGAAGAGCATGAACTTGCAGTTGCTCGGGAACTCCACCACCATGGCTGCATCTGCTCATTGTGGTCTAGACTGGAAACTTTTCCCCAGGCTGTCAGCATGGCAACCCATCACCTGCAAGAGGACCATGTCTTTCCCCAGTTGCCTAGTTTGTGTCAAAGTATGTGAAGCAGGAAAAAATGAATTATATCAGGCCAAAGAAGGATTTGTAGTGTTTTTACACCCACATGCACACAAAAAGGACTAGAAGAGATTTCCAGCACTTCAGACTCCTCAACTGATAAAATATTCTATTTACAGCTGACCTTTTGCATTCCTCTGTGCCATCTCTGTGTTCTTTTAAGCGCCAGGAAAACTCTAGAAATAGTTTCTTGTTATTGTTAATTAACTGAAGTAGATTTCACTCAAGATGGATGGTTTTTAAAATTTTTAATTTCTGGTAAGGAATAAACAATACAAGTGTGCCTGGTCAGAGCTTTGGAAATAGGAATTCTGTAGGCATTTTATGAAGTGTTTAAGAAGCTCAAATATGTTGAGATGATACATCAGGTTGTAGGCTACTTTGGGGTGGAACAGATTTTTCCTTCTTAGGAAGGGGAAAGAGCATTTTTTGTTCTTAGCTTTGTCCTGATATGGGAGAAGATTTTTCAAGACTTTTTCCTCATTCAGATTCTTTAGGAATTGAGGGGAAGGAAGGAAGGAATGGTTACATCTATTATTCAGTCCTGTCTCTGCTATTCTAATCCAATGCAGAAATAGGGTTCTGATACTGACAGATTAATCCCTGAAAATCTAGGCCTTACAGGAAATGTTTAGTTTTGTTAATCAAACCCCTTCTCCCAAGTAATAATACAGCTAGAATCACTCATCAGTTTTTAGCATTACTTCTGAAACAGGGGTGGGCCTCTTGAATGGGTCAAACTGCATAATCTTTTTGTCTGGAGATTTGCCTTTTGGAAGTTGTCCTGAAAATAGTTTTCTGTGTGACTGTATTCTACATAATTACACATGCAAGATGGATCAAGGACACCCACGTGTGCTAAACATTAAATGTGTGCAAGCCTTATGAGAAACATAAGGTTAGGATAATCACAGAAACACAGAATCATGGAATAGTTCAGGTTGGAAGGGACCTCTAAAGGCCATCTAGTCCAAACTGCCTGCAACGAGCAGGGCCATCTTCAGCTCAGTCAGATTGCTTAAAGCCCCATCCAACCTGAACTTGAATGTTTCTACTCATAGAATCTACCACTCATAGACAGGCAGCCTGTTCCAGTGTTTCACAACTGCACTGTAAAACTTCTCTTCCTTCTATCTAATCTAAACCTACCCTCTGTCAGTTTAAAGGCATTATCCCCTGTCCTATCACTTCCTGCCCTTGTAAAAAGTACCCTCTTCAGCTCCCTTGTAGCTCCCCTTTAGGTACTGGAAGGTGCTATAAGGTCAACCTTCCTATAACAACCCCAACTCTCAGCCTGTCTTCATAGAAGAGGTGCTCCAGCCCTAGGAGCATCTTTAAGGACTTCCTTTTTCTGGACAAAGACTTGTTGCAACAGGTCCATGTCTTTCCTGTGTTGGGGACCCCAGAGCTGGATGCAGTACTGCAGGTGGGATCTCATCACAGCAAATAAGTGGGCAGAATCCCCTCCCTCAGTCTGCTGGCCCTGATGCTTTTGGTGCAGCCCATGATACAATCAGCTTTCTGAACCACAAGCACATTTTGCTGGGTCACATCCAGCTTTTCATCCACCCCAAGTCCTTCTCCACAGGTCTGCTCTCCATCCATTCATCCCCAGCTTGTATTGATACCAGGGATTGCCCCAGGTATAGTGTCTTGCACTTGTTGAACCTCATGAGATTCCCATAGGCCCACTTCTGGAGCATGTCCAGGTCCATCTGGATGGCATCCTCTCCTTCAGGCCTGTCAACAGCACCACTTGGCTGGGTGTCATCTGCAAATCTATTGAGAGTGCACTCAACTCCTTTGTTCATGCCATTGGTGAGGACATTGAAGAGCAGTGGTCCCAGTATGGATCCCTAAAGGACATCATTTGCCACTGATCTTCACCTGGAGATTGAGCCATTGACCACTACCCTTGGGATGCAATGAATTTTAGGTGCAGTCAGGTGACTGGTCATAATGACGGGTTAAAACAGCATTCCTACTAAAACATGGTAGCAAAATCCCTGGATGAAGAGAGGAAGTTTGCATGAAAACACAACCATCTTGGCAAGAACTGCTTATACCTACTTTTCCTAAAGATGTGGCTTCTAGCTGTACTTTTTCATCTCACTCCTTTGCTTCACTGAAAGCTGGGAAGGAAGGAAATTGTACTGAAGGGACATTGTAATTTAGGGATCATTCTTTTAAGATGTGCTATGACAACAGATTAACTATACCAGACTGTCATATTGAGCTAATTCTCTGGGATTCACTTTTGCCCATACTACAGTCTCTGCCTTCTTTCCAGCACCTCAGGATGCAAGAGATGCTGCTGTCCTCAGCAGTCTCTCCCCTTCCTCTTATTACCACTCAAAAAAATTCACCTGTGGCCTGGTTATGCTTGGAAAAATCTCCCTCATCTCATACCCTCTCACTGAGGCCTTCCTGGAAATTCTCATCATTTTGTGAAGTGTCCGAGCTGGTGCCATCTCTTAAGGTGTGCCATGTGGGGACCTCAGTTGGCCATATCCAGAACCATGGATCTGACAGAAGTGTTTTGAGGCTGGATTGCACAAATGAAGGGTGAGGTGAGTTTTGCTGTGCTGCGTCCTGTGGTAACTTGTGGAGAAGAAAGAGTGCCAGGAAGCACAGAAAAGCAGCCAAAAGAGAGATAACAAATGTTGCTTGAAACAAACTATTTTTACCCCATCCTGCCGTGAGAAATGAGCACAAGGTCATTATTGAGAAAAAAGGCAAAATAATGCCTATAGGACGGAGTGGGGAGGATGCTTCTGTATCCTAGCTGATGTCTCCTGTGTCCCTCCCCTTCATCCAGCCCGATTGATCTACTTTTACCGCCCAGATGGATAAAATATCGGCATCAGAAACCACCGTCGCTTTCTGTGTTGGGGTGTGAGAGCTCTGCAGCGGACGGAGCGGCCCGGTGCTGGGCAGGCTCCGTGTATGTCCCGACGGGGCACAGTCGCTGCCGGCGGCCTGGCAGCACCGTCAGCTCTCGGAGCCCGCTGCCGAGGCGCAGCCGGCGCGCCCGCTGGGTGCCGCCTGTGGGGAGGACGGCATCGCCCTGGATTAGCTGCCGGTTTAGCGGGAGGATCGCGGTAATCCGTGCCTGGATCGCACACCCCGCGCTAGCCGGCAGCCGCAGGCTCTGCGGTCCCTCGGGCAGCTGCAGCCGCGGAGCCCCGGGCGGGAGCGGGGCCGACTGCGCGTCCCCGGCTGACCCCGGCCGCCGCCGCCCGGGGGGCGCTGCTCGGGGCGGGCCGGCGGCGGGGGCGGCACCGACAGCGACACCGACAGCGACAGCGGCCTCGCCTGCGCCGGCGGCGAGCGGCGGTGGCCCGTGGCCGCCCCGGGGTGGGCGAAGCCCCGAGGGGGGAGCCCGTCATCCCGCGGCCGCGGCGGGAGGAGCGCGGCTGACGCGGCAGGGAGGAGGAAGCGGCAACTCCAGCGGGCGGACGAGCGGACGGACGGACGGACGGACGGACAGACAGACATCCCCGGCCCGCCCCGGCCGGCGGAGGGACGGAGGGTCGGAGGGAGGCAGGTAGACGGGGTGCAGCCGTCCGGGGGTCCGTGCCCCCTCCCACGGCCGGGGTAGAGGGAGCCCGTCCGGAGCCGCGGAGGCTCCGCGGCCGCGAGGACACGGGACTCAGCCGGGGATATGGGACTCAGCCGGGGACACGGGACTCAGCCGGGGACACGGGACTCGGGGACGTTTCGCTTCCCTTTTGTTGCAGCCCGAACCGCCCCGCACGGCCGGCGGTGCCGAGCAGCGTGTTCGGTGCGGCCCTGGCCGGGCTCCTGCGGAGGGGCTGGGGGCTGAACGCGTTCCCGCAGGGAAGCGCCGCTCCGCGTGGGCGTGCGGCTCCAGCGGCTGGGATCCGCTTACGGACAGGGGGCAAAGTGCTCGCAGGCGAATAAACAAACAAACATGGAGAAACTTCTGCTCCCTCCGCCCCCGCCGCTATAATTTTAGATATTGCATTTGCAAAGAAGTTTTAAAGTAATTTAGTGTTTCACATTTTCCTCTCTTTCTTTCTTTTTTTTTTTTTTTTTTTAATTCCCACCCTTCTCCAGCAGTGTTACTGGCTCCTGCTAGTACTCTTGCCCAAACGTTTTTACTGCGTGTATATGTAGTTTTACACACTATGCTTTATTTTGCATGGCTGGCTCGGTGTGGGCGGGTTTACTTTCTGGGTTTCAACTACGAGCACCACCAAACTCCATTTCAGTTCCGCTTCTTAACTCCATAAGGACAGTGAAGCTATGCTGGAATCAGACATTAAAGAGGTGAAGAATGGCTGGACGTTTACATTTAGATCAGATGAAAAAGCCCTTTTCCAGAGTCCTTGACCTCTGCCTCAGCAGGATGAGGAGTCCCTGGTTAGCTTTGCTTTGTGCCTTGCAGAGGCAAAGCAGTGAACGCGGTTTGGGTCTGCAGTCCCTCTGTCTGGTGGTTCCGTGCCAGAGAGGCAAGGGCTGGAATTGTCTCTTTACTCATTTAAACACCTTCAGCATGAGAGGAGGTTGGAGGCAGGGAGAGAATTAAAATAATGCTTCCTCCTCCCGTGCAGAAGAAGTTGCAAAGTATTAGTGCTCCCTGCACAGATCTTTTATGGGAAGGTAAAATTCTGACTCAGAGTTGAGGGATTTGAATTAAGGAGAGGGATGGTCGAGCTTGAAGGAGTATCCAGTAATATTCACTTGCATGACTTTGTAACTTCAAGGATGTCTGCCTCAGTGCTTTTGTGAGCATTGGTGAGAGCTCCTTGGCTTCCCCTTGCTGAGACTTACATGCTCCTGCAAAGCTTCTTTCTTAAAATCTGAATTCTGTCAGGCTCTTTCCCTTAATTTTTGAGATTGTATGAAGAGCAGAAGAGCTTTCAACTATGCACTAGTTGGCAGCAAAAACCAGTTAGTGATCTCTGTATTTCTCTCCAGTAAGTGCTACAGCCTCTTTATTATGTGCTCTAAGCATTGAAATAGCATTGACATTTATACTGGACATTCAAAATAGATGTTGACAGCCCTTGCATTTAATTTCTTTCATGCTAATCTAATAAATTCAGTATCTATTGTAGTCTTCAAAGAGGATTAAGCATTTCCTGAGGGAAGGTTATGCGGACTGGTGAGTACATGGGCTGCATCCAGAGTGCTGCGAGACTGTAATTCATTGGTTGTGTTGTTCTGAGGGGATCTTCATCCTGATAATCAACAACCCATAAGGAGTTGTTGCTTTTTATGACCAGTGTGTGCATTCTCATTCTCCAGGGACAGGTATCTTTCTAAAAAACCTGACAAAGCTGGATGTTCAAGTCTCATTGAACAGAAGTCTTCAAAAGACTTATGGGGGTACAGTAGTTGGGTGGTTCCTAGTCCACTCTGCTTATAAAATAATGTATTGCAGGGAGCTAATAGTTCAAGTTTTAAGATGTGAGCACTTTAAAATCACTACTCTGTTCAGTTTTTGACTTGTTTAAAGTCAATCCACAAGTAGGTGGATAATTTGACTGTAATGGCATGTGTTTAAAATAGTGATTGGTGGTTTTTAATATGCAGAGTTGCTTCAGCCTAGCTAGCTGGAGTAGCTGCTAACCTCCAAAGCTGACTTGACCCAGCAACAAAATATTTCAGTAGGGTATGCTGAGGGCCAAAAATAAAGTATATTAAATAAAATGAGCCAGGTATTAGCAAATAAAACTAGATGCAAAGCCTCTCTTGTTTCTCTTGGGATCTAGGGTTTGTGATGGAAATCATCTGTCAATCTGAAATGCCATGCATGCTAATCGCAGGTTCATGTTAATCATCACTGTATAAGAGGGTATGTCCAATCCTATTTTCCTTCCTATCCATACAGGATAAGCTGCTAATAAGTTGTGATCCTCCAGCCACATCCACACATCGGTTCTCTCCTGAGTTGTCCTCCCTATATCCCAGATAATTTTCCAGATGGTTTCAGTTTTATAATTTGCATGCAAGTAACTAGGACTTTTTTGACCCATGGCTACAAGCCATTTTATACACAAATACCCTGCATTTCTACATGGAAATAGAGCTCAGATTACACATATTTGCAGTTCCAAATTATGTTTTTGTTTTGGCTGTCTAAGTTGTCATTAAGAAGAATGTTATTTTGAAGGAATGTGCACTTCCCAAAAGGAAAGTCACTGGTAGTTGGTTTTGTGACTTCATTTTTGGACATCCCTAAGTCATTGAAGAGCTATTCTGCTATGATTTTTTTTTTTCCCTGTAGACCAAGGAACTAGAAACTACTGTAAATAATGTATGTACTTATATAGACTGAGCCATAGTAAAGCAATATGTTGTTTTTATTTGAAGTTAGCTCTTTGAGTGTTTGTATTGAAGGATTCATTTTGTTCTAGTTTAAGTAGTATCCATATACTAAAATGTCCTACAAAGAAAACACACTTTCCAAAGTAGGACTGAAGGGCTTCTGTGTGCTGTAAGAACATTATAAAATATGATAAAAGGTTCCTGCTTGCATTCCTAATTCTCAAACAGAATTTATTCCTCCAAAGTCTTCCAAACCACCTAACACTGTGCCTGCCTGACTCTGAAAGTGTCTTAAACATATTGGCTCTCCCCCTTTGAGCAGAAAGTTCTTAAGCGCCTTATCTAGAGCTGCTGTAGTTGAGCATCAAAGCCCTGAGGAGATGAAGAAAGTAGGGCACCTGGCAAGCACATTGTAAACACACGGGCTGGTGCATCGCCCGTGTCTCGAAATGCAGCTCTGTGTTTCCTCTTGGGAGCACTGCCCAAAGAGGAGCCAGTGCTCAGCCTTCCCTGGGAGCTGCTGGTGCTGGGATTTGTCTGAACAGCAGGCTGTGTTCTGGTCCTGGGCTCCTGGTCCCTGGGCCCGAGGGGTTCAAACCCACATTTTCTGTCACCTCTGCAGCTGTTGGAGAGGCTGAAGGAGGTGAGCAGAAGGGCGCACTTGGCTCCTTGTGTTCACCCTGGCCCAGCTGGTGGAAGATGCAGCAGGTTGCCCTAGGCTGGCATGAAGGAGCCAGAACCTTGATGCTGTCACAGCAGTGTGTGTCCTGGTGGGAAGAGGGCTGGGATCTGGTGGTTGCTTGCAGGGGGTGATTATCAGAGGTGAGCATTTCCATGACATCCTCTGTGTTTCAAGAGAGGATCACCACTTGACTAATTTCTCCAGGTGAGAACTGGGTCCAGGAGAACAGACTTGGAGATCTGGAGTGTGGGTGGTGACAGCTGGTTGTAGTCCCAGTTTGGAAGTTCAAACCTGCAAGCTGAAGTGGGGAAAGTGTCCAGTGTTTCCTTCCAGAAAGCCCCATTTCCAGTGCAGGAATCTCCATCCTGGCCCACCACTTTCACACAGTGTATCTGTGTGGCAACAGGTGTCGCCCTGCCAGTTTTATATTATGCAGGTTTTTAGGTGGTGTTTTACATGTTCTGTGCCACAGATTTGTGTGCTGGTGTCCTCACCTGTAACTCCATTCCTTTGCCCATTTCTGTGTTAGGATTCTTTCTCCCTGCTCTTTAGCAAAGGAAGAAGTAAGGTTGTATCTTCATGTGATCTTTTCACTCCAGTTTCTCAGACGCCCTGTGAGCATCACTTGAGGAGAAGAGGGAACTTCCTTGTTCCCTCATATTTGAAATACTTTGCTTTGCAACTACAGTTTTTCTGTGGCTTAGGGCAGGAAAGCATCTGGGGGTTGGGGGAGTGTGGGTAAGCAAGATTGATGTCTAAATTTATTTCACAGCTCCTTTATTCAAAGAGATGTCACATCTTACTTCTTGGCAGTCTTGTTTGAAACAGTGAGGGCAACTGGCAAGCTGCTAGTGCTGAGTGTCTTGCCAAATACTATTGCAAAATACTGCCAGTGCAGAAGTTGCACAGCTCTACAGACTGTTATGTTCCTCTGGGAGTAAACCAAAGGGGTACCAACTTCTGATCCTTTGCCTCTGAAGAGGAGCAGGACTGACATGTTTCCATTGCCTTATGAGACAGCATCATGCTGCTTTGCTGCTGCTGTCTCTTGCAGCCCTTGGGATTTGTTTCCCTACAATGGTGCTTCTCCGTCTCCCGCTCACTGTTGTGAAATAACGGAGGAAACAGAACTATTGAAAACATCTTCACTGTATTGTTAATTGCAAAGTATTTTGGAGCAGACACTGGACCGAGGAAAGCTTTGCCTCCCATCCTGGACTCAATGTTGCTAATGCAGCAGGTGCATCAGAGTAGATTTGCTGTGCCCCACGGAGTTATCCCCCCTATCTGAGTGCTTTTTGAAGAGCCATGCAACTGAAGTCAATCCCAACTATTTATTTATAATATAGGATGCAAAATCTGATATCTGAGTATATGCAAACTCTGTGCCAGTTATTGAGACCTTGTAACTTTGCTGTTAAAACAAGGCATGAGTTGGAAACACAGATCTATTTTTCAGTAACTATCTTGATAGCTATTTTAGAGCTTTGCATAATTAATCTGTGCTCAAATTGGTATTTTAGTGAGAAAATGGGCACCTGTGAAGATTATTGTCCTGTGGTATTGTACATAATATTACATTACAGTGATATTTCTGGATTCAGCTAGGAAGATAAGCTGGAGGGGTAAGTGCTGCTCATGGCTAAACATCTTAAATAATGCTGCTATTCTGGTTAGAAGGAACCTTGGAAGGTGGTGAGTTAACTCACCAGCTTGAGTTAACTCCTCACCCTGAGTGTTCAGACAGGGCTGCTCAGGGCTGTGTTTGCCTGGGTTTTGAAAATTTCCAGAGACAGAGGCTGCACAGCCCCCCTGGACACTTTGTCCTAGTGGTCAGTTTTCCTTGTGGGGATTTTCCTTCTCATGCAATGCACCAGCAAGTCTTGGGAACCCTCTCCAAGACATTGGGAGGCTGCTGTTGGGTGCCCCTCAAGCCTCTTCTCAAGGCTCACAAAACGAGTCCAGTTGCCTCCAACTCACCTAGAGAATGTGCTGCAGCCCATCACTGTCTGTGTTTTGGCCTCTTCCATACCCTGTGTTCCTGCTTAAGTGAAGGAATGTTGGATGCATTAGGATGCAAGTGTACTTGGTCTGCATGACTCTGAACTACTCTGTGTTTATATTATAATAGTTTAGGTTTAGATTTTTGTTTGTTTGTTTGTAGATTCCTAGTGTTAGGTATTTATGAACTGGGATCACTATCAAACCCTAAAATATGTTTTATACTAAATTGAGTAAATAAGTAAGGACTGAGCATTCAGAAAATGAATGCTTTTAGTCAACCATGCTAGAATTTCCAGTTTATGGTATGTGTTTTGCTTTAATGCTGGAAAGAGCATAGAAGAGGGACAGGAGGTAATTAAAGAAGAAAATAACTCCTGTACTCCCTTTGGATGGGACTTAACCATACTTTGCAAAAGCAAGATGTATTAAGTCTACAAGTTTGGAATGCTGCCAAAAACTACTAAACAGGGAAAATTTAGGACGATTTGGAAATAAAAACTACCTGGCAAAAGCACCCAGACTGTCAAATGCCTTGAAGACAAGCGCATTAAAGAACTAAGAGACTTCTGCTTCCTTGCTGCCATAGTAGTGGTGCATCTTGAATATATTAAAGTGCGGGGGGGAGGAAGAAAAAACCTATGTTTTCATAAAAAGATAAGTAAAAAGAGCATGTAGCATTAAGGCTGTATAGCAATGCTTAATGAGGGGTAAGAAGTGAAACAGAAGGGGGTTATTTGGAGTCATAGTGGATGCCGATAGCCTCGAATCCAATTATCCAATTAGCCTCCTGATTTTTTAGATTTTTTTTCAAATAGCAGACTCTCCTATTTCATTTAAGCAATAAATGTAATGCTGTTAATTTAATCTCCCGGTACTCATGGTAAATATTTTGTAAATAAATAACTTGTTTTCATCATTTGCTCTTTAAAAGGGGTCACAGAATTTTCAGACTAGTGAAAAAGCCACATTTTTTTATTTTAATACCTAAATTTCCCTCCCAAATCAGCCTTTGGTAAGAGAATATCTGTTGTCTTTGGAGTTTTTGGGACTAACAATTCTTTCCTGCCATCCTTCTGTTTTCAGAGCCCTGATAATAAACAGATGGAGTGTCTTTGTCAGGGAACCCCAAAACCGTCCTTTAGTTGTGTCCCTAGAAAATAATGTGACACTTTGAGCAGTGACAGAAAACCAGACAATTACTGTGCTCTGGTGAGGGAATGTGTGCTACAAAATTTTCAGCTGTCTTGGTGTAAAGTGTTTGTATCAAGAATGAACAGTGCTGTTTGCAATGAGGTTTTACATCTTGTGTGTGTGTCCACACACATTATATGTAACTCCAAAGGCATATGCCAGATAGATTGGTTTAACTTCACTTTTCTTCAGAATTTTTTGGAGATTGGCTCTCTCTTTGGTGCTCTTTTCATGTTAACTAATAGGTTATGTGGTGGATGAATAGGATTCTTTATAGAATTATCTAAAACCAGGCCCTGATTTATTTGAAAACAAAGGGTTTCTTTAGAGCTAAGTTTAAGCTGGCCTTGCCATGAATCCTAGAATTATTCTACATTTAAATGAGAGAACAGTGATGCACTTGTACTTGGGCTTTGAACAGCACTGAGCTGTTGACCAGAGACTTGGAGACTGCTGAGCAAATCTGTTTAGGTTCCTTTGCCGAAGTTTCCAAGCCTACTCTTCTCTCCTTGCAGATGATGAGAAGCAAAGCTCAAAAGACACTAAAAATTGCATTGATCAGTTTGTTTGGAGGAAGGCAAGTTGTTTGCTGGTGTGTGATCAAAAAATGTATAAAATTCTGCTCTGTAGCAATCTGAACACATACTTTTTCTGTTTTGCTTTGGGGTGTGTGGGGTCTAGTGCACAGCAGCTAAACAATACCTCACTTGTTTATGAAAAACCTTGTGAAGAAGGGGTGAGAAAGAAGAAAATATTTACAGTAGCTTTCTACCCAATTAAAATCAGAAGGCAGACTAAAAAGGAAAGAGTTCATCTACGGTCCAAACCAATTAAAAGTAAATTTTGCTGCTTGGATGTTAATTTACACATCCAAGGCAATGTAAATTTAAACTAGAAGCTTGACTTAACCTCGCCAGTTCAGATGAACTTCAGATTTATGACTCATTTAGTTTTGGTCCTAGCATCTGGCTCTTTAAGCACATTTTATGTGAATTGACATTAGAAATTCATAAACTGCCTTAAAATGTTAAATCTGTGGAGTACTTCACCAGAATGTGTAAATAATGCCTGTCTCGCAAACACAGCTCTGCAACACGAGCTGGCTCAGATCCTCAGTTAAGATATTCTTATGGTTTATGCCCTCAGCCATTTATCCCCTTGTTTAATTATCTGGGAGTAAAACCAGATTTCTGTAGCTTCTCTCATGTATTAAAAGGTATCTTGAATTTCTGTGCAAATGCTTTAATTGTATTTGTCAGTATTAGTTAAGATTGTTTGTGGGGTTTTACACATAAAATGTGGGTTTATTTATAAAGAATGGAAATGGAGGTAGAAGGAGGAACCTCATAACCCTTACTGGGTTTTACTCAAAAATTAAACTGCAAACTTGTCAATGCATGCACAAATCAGTTTTCTGTTTTACATAGGAGCATCACTTGAAATGACCTGAAAGAAATTTTATCATCAACCACTGCAGTAATCCATGTCCCAGTCAAATCCTGGATAATTATTCAGGGAACCATGTTGGATGCATGATGTGCACAGAGTAAGAAGCAAAACAGTCCTTGAGAAGGAATCCAAAGGGGCTGAATATTTCAGAAGCTACAGAGCATGAGGAACAGAGGATGTCCTTGAAGCTCAGAATCTAAACAGGGACAGGGGACACACACAGACATGCACAATTTGACACTTCTTTAGGAAAAGAAAGTTTATGAAATGAAAATATGTTGATATTAGGAAGTGGCAAGGAGAAACTAGGAAGATTCTTTGTCTTGTTTACTGCTCTATGACTCGGCAGCTGGAAAAGATTGATGACTTGGGTGCTTGGCCCTTTGTTTTGGTTTTGCTGTTTTAATCTATGAGTCAGAAAGTCCCTAGACATAGGTCCTCATTTAAAGAAAAGAAAGAAAGAAAAATAAGACAGATTATTAGCAATGTTATTTTAAAGCAAATGCAGTTGCTAAGTTAAAATATTGTGATAGTTGTTGCAGTGTATTTACAGATCTACCAAAGATGTCCATATGTCACATCAGATGTCAGTTAAAATTGTCAATATGTTGTCTCAAATCAGTTGGTGCCTGGTGTCTAGAGAGTGAACACTGTCACTCCAGTCATGCTTGTTGCTGCAAAGCATTTAGGTCAATGTAACAGTGGAGGAAAGCACTGTTGTTCTGCTCTGCTGTGGCTGGTGTGTCCTGCTTTGGTCTCTGCCACATGGATGTCACAGTTGGTCCCTGGATTCCTCTGGCTTGGCTTCAGCTGAGTCTCTCTTACATTATTAGTTCAGCTCAGGAGCGTGCTTTTGGAGTACATCCCTTGTGGTTCACTCTGCTGGGGGATCCTGGAGAACATGAGCTGGATTCCTTTCAGATGAAGTAAGATTGGAAGATATTCTTCCAGCATGCATTTAGCACTGAACCAGGCACAGGACCAGGCTAAAGCTGGGTTGAAGCAAAACAGGCAGCCTGCCATGCCAACATGGGTCATGTGGGTGCTGCATCTTCAGCATCAACTGTCTTCCTCTCTATGGATATGCTTTTCTTGCACTGCAATACTTGCTAAGGTAGAGATTGAAACAAAAACTGCAGCAAGAGTAGGTCCAAGCACCTGGAGCCTGTCTTTTCTCTTGACTTCAGGTGCATCCTTGTAAGTTATTGCTCATAAAAGAGTAACACACCTCTGAAATTACTTTCCCTGCAAATGGAAGTCTCATTTTTCACCTTTGTTTTTCCCAGCTTCCTTCCTGTCAGCTGACTTCCCTCAGTGCTTCTCTCATGTTTCTAAACCACTTTTTCCTCCCCTCACTTCTGGTTTGCCACCATGGCATTCCTCAACCATTGCTCTCAGCCATAAGGTCTCAGTCTCAAGTGGTCTCAAGATGCAATCTGTGTTTTATGAAGAAGTGTTTCCTTCACCTGTTTTTAAAGCTCTTTCCTGGTGAAATCTCTTCCATTGCTTCACTACCCTTCCAATAGTTTTTTCATTTTCTTGTCTCCCCTCCTCCAATGCTTGAACCTTTTTTGTGCTCTTTTTAAGCTCATTAGGACTTGTCCTGAAGAGACAATTCCCTTCACTTTGAAGTAGTCTTCCAAGATAACAGCTACCCCTCAAGTGGGTTCCCTCCACCCCACACTAGCTTGTCCATCCCACTTCCCCATAAGTCACATTTTCCAGACCAGTTTTCATTCTTATTTCTGTTCCCCAGACCCCCACAGGTAGGACCACCATGCCCTAGGTATTCCAACAAAAACAGAGGGAAGTAGAATGACTTTCCTGAGTTCAGCAGATTATGCTCAGGCTTTCCACTCTTATTTTATATCTCACAGCAATATTTGTCTTAGAGCAGCATGACATTTGTCTTTGTGACCTGCTATAGTCTGAGGCCTTGTTTCCCATCCTTTATTTCCATATTAGACATTTCCTGCCTGTGGGCAATATTTTGCATATAACCTGCTACATTTCACTCCATTCTTCCAGATCACTACTCTGTCCTGATGATGATATATTTAACCTTTGTTTCTCACATCCAGAACTAATATTTATTCTTCCTGCTTCTGTAACCCGGTTGTTAAAATATCTCAAGGCAGTTTCAAAGCTTTTCTAAAGGGAAGGTGTGACATCTGTGATTTCTCTCCTACCTCTCTGGAAGGCTGTCAGAGGAAGTTAGCAATCTGATTTAACAAATCTCTTTTGTCTATTACTTAGGATTATCTTCCAGGTGCTGCTAATTGATCTGTTTTGGATTGTTTTCCCCAGGAATTTGAAGTTCAACTGACTGACTCACTGGGTCTTTAATATTCTTACCTTTTTTTTGTTGCTTTGGTTTGTTTACTTGGGTTTTTTTCCATTGTGCAGACGTGCATACACTTCCATTCACATTCTCTGTCTCTCTCCTGTTCCTCCTGAAGTCTTACCTGTCATAACTATTATTTATGCCAATAACTGCTTGCATTTGACCCCTTTGGTGAAGACTGATGTCCTAGACATGATGATCTTCTGGGTGTCATCTCTCATCAGCTTTTCTCTATGTAGGGCCAGAAGGTTTTACTTGCTCTTAGGCCGTAAATGTGTTGATAATAAGGATTTCTTTTTGTTGCTAGTATTTTTTTTTTTGCATTATAATTCTACCTTAACCATGCTGATTCTCATGTCCTTCTGCAGATTTTATATTTATTGCTAGCATTTGACTATGTTTTCACATGCTGTACCTGTCTTGACAAATACATCTTGTGCTGCTTTTGTTTATTTTTATAGGGCACAAGCACAGATAATCAGGTTGTATTGTTTTGTAGAGGAATTGCTGCTTCTTTCTTGTCTCCCCTCTTAGTGTCTCTTGTGTTCACATTTTCTTTGCTACATTCTTGGGCTCCCCCACCTCCCATTTAAAGACATTTAGTCAACTTTTCTCTGAACTGGTTGCTTTCCCTTTGTCTAGAAACAAATCTAAAGGATCCACTGCCTTTTTTAAATGTAAAAACACCCTGATTTTGAAATATCAGAAGTTTAAGTCTAAACTAAACTAAAGTGCTGTCAATTCACAGGCCTTTGTTCTTTATGCCATGTGACTGTTGAGATACCACATGGTAGTAGATTCCCTGTTCAGGCTCTTTGGTTTGACTTCCAAGTTGCTAGCTGTTTGATATGTAGATTTGAGATATCAAACAAATAACCCTGGTGCTGTAGGTGGTTTTTAATGGCTTTGTTGTTGTTTAAACTGATTAGCCCTGTCAGTGCAAATGGCTTGTTTTTGCAAGGCTTCAGATTGTGTGGGTCTTCATTGTGCTTGTTGTCTGCCATTGTGCTGTGACAATGGATCTACCATAGTGGGAAACATCAATTTAAAACCTAAGGAGAGTGTATCCTCTCAGATTTACAGAATAACAGGATGGTTTGTATTGGAAGGGACCTTAAAGATCATCTAGTCTCCATTTCTGGTCTGTAACCTCAGCCCATTCATGGGATGGTCCAGATTTTGTTTCACAAGTTGTTGACACTGTACAAAGGTCAGCTGCTCTTCCAACCATGGATTTCTCTCCATGGCTCATGACAGCAATGACAGTAGAATACATTAGCTGAGCTGCTGCTTGATGTGGGTGACCTCAGCAATGAACTGAAATGCCTCCCCTTGCTGTTTTGGATGGGGATTGCTGTGCTGCATTCCACTCCTGAGAGGCAGCTGAACCTTTGGGTGTTCACCCTTGGTGACAGCAGTGATGCTAAAGGATTACCACTGACTTGTTTCACATCCAGGGTGAGTGGCAAAGGCACCCACCCTGCTGTGGGAAGCCTGTCAGTTTGGAACTTCCTCTGAATTAAAACTGTGACATGTGCTGCCACACTTGGAAAAGAAAAGGATCTGGTTAAAATGTAAGACAAATTTCACAATTTATGTGTTCAGAAGATACTAACAATTATTCTCTGGAATAATCTTTTGTTAGTATCCAATTTACTTACTTTTGTAGTAAATTTGTCCCTGCTGCCCTCCCTTCCCCCCCCCCCCCATATATGTTTGGGGTTTTTGTTGAGTGGTTTCTTTCTTTACAAAAGAAAATCTCAAAATTATTATTATTATTATTTTGGTTATAAAGTAAAGGAGTGTGAGTTCTGCATGTTTTCCTCTCTCCTTCCAGATACGACAGGAAGTCATGGTCTCCCCTCTCAACTTTCCTGGACACACAATAAAACAAAACTGAATATAATCCCATGCAAATTAAATAAGTAATCCCAACATCTTGTTTTCATACTTCCACAATTCTAGCAGCCATACAAGTACAGTTTGGCTCTACCTGTCCACCATGGTTGGCATATTAATGCTTTCAGATTTTCTTTTATGTAAAATATCAAAAATGTCTTTTTCTTTGGTGTTTGATTTTTATTTGTTCAGTTTTTGTTTCACTCAACCACTGGTCCTTTTGTTAGTTGATAGAAGTGCTACTGCCTCTTGTTTATCCAGTAAATTGCTCAGACTGGTGTGACTTGGGACATCCTTCCAATAAAAAGATTTGAAAATGTGGTACAAGTTTACCTGTGCAGGTTCTTGTTATGGTTTTACCCCAGATGTCAGCCAGCCCCTCGCTCACTCCCCCTGTCCTGGTGGGATGCAGGGGAGAACTGGAGAAAGGTACAACCCATGGGTTGAGGTGAGAAAAGTCTAAGAATTGAAATAAAGTAATAATAATAATAATAATAATAATAATAATAATAATAAAAGTAGTAGTAGTGGTAGTGAAAAAGGAGAAAATGGAAAGAGAGGAATAAAACCCAAGAGAAAGAAGTGATGGACAATACAATTGCTCACCATGCCCTGATGCCCATTCCATCCCTGAGCTGGGATTGGTGGCTCCTGGCCAACCCCCCAGTTTGTATGCTGAGTATGATGTTCTAAGGTATGGAATATCCCTTTGGCCAGTTCAGGTCAGCTGTGCCACCTGTGATCCCTCCCACATTCTGGTGCACCTGCTCAGTGGCAGAGGATGGGAACCTGAAAAACCCTTAACTTAGGGTAAACACTGCTTAGCAACAACTAAAACATCAATATGTTGTCAACACCGTTCTCATACTGCATCCAAAACACAACACTGTACCAACTAATAGAAAGAAAATGAACTCTATCCCAGCTGAAACCAGGACAGTTCACAATGTATGCAATAAAGTGCATATGAAAAACTTCATTTAGCAATTATGTGTCTAGGAATGCTGGAAATAGGAGTCAGCAGTAGAAACAGCCAACCTCCTTACTGTGACTTTAAAAAAATCCTGATTACTTCTGCATTTCTCTTCTCAAGATTAGTCATCATTCCTGTAAGAGTGAGAAATAAACAGTGGTTGTATTTTCTGACTTTGGACTCACTTCTACATCAATCGGGGGAGATGGATGGGTGAAGGATGAAAATGTCCACAATTATCCCAACTTTATTTTAACAGAGGTGTGTGGTGAGGACCCCTTGGACATTTCCCGGTACCCCAGCCTCCCTGGGGGAGGTGGCCGCAGCACAGGCAGGTTCTGAGGTTCCCTGAGGTTCTGGTGTGGCAACAGCTGCTTTCGGGAAGGCATAAGTTGGTGACAAACAAATCAAAAAAAGGAGCAGCGTAGGCCTGGGAGAACCACAGTTACATAAAGGTGAACAATGAAACATTATTTCTCAAGTGGGTATTTTGAAGGGCTGTTACCGCAACACTTTTTAAATAAACGCAAGGTGCATTTGAATCGGAAGCAATTTGGTGTAGCAAACTGCTACTGACTCATCCCAGACCTGAGGGGAAACAGAGCTGCTGTGACATGGAGAGATTTTTGAGAGCTTGCATGCATGTGCTTCAGACCATCCAAGAGTGAGAGATATTAGTACCCTCCTCCAACACTGCTCCTGTTAGCGTCCACTAGCACGGTGCACATTCCAGTTAGGAGATCCTCACTGCCACTGCAATTGCATCCAGACAGAGACTGATTGTGGGTAGCTTCTTGAATGGTATACAGATTGCATACATATCCCATATTGTTATACCAATGCAATAGCAATGTATTTATCAAGAGCTTCAGTGCATGAGATGTACGTCTTGAGTTCTCATGGCTTTACGAAATCTTTTATCTTCTTTCTAGAAAAAAAAATTTTCTTCAATTCAAAGATTTATAAAAACATTTAATGAACCAGGTTGACACAAAGATTGCCATATAATTAGAAAACTCTGACATTCTGCTCTTTTGTGTTCTTGTGTAAACTTAGAATCGTGCTGTCATCTACAAAAACTACTTTCATTTGTACAGCATTGTTGGAGAAAAGTGTAGTTGGAGTAAGACTTGCTCTTGATATATCCAAGAGTAGCTTGGATTGTGTGCAGGGACATTTTCATATGAAACATTTGAGTAATTTGAACAATGACTTCAAGAAAATATCATGATTTTAAATAATCTGGTTCTTACTGTCC
This sequence comes from Haemorhous mexicanus, assembly GCF_027477595.1. Lineage (NCBI taxonomy): Eukaryota > Metazoa > Chordata > Aves > Passeriformes > Fringillidae > Haemorhous > Haemorhous mexicanus. Next base: position 123,804,471 of record NC_082341.1, read on the forward strand.
CTTATAAAATGGCTGTATGTACATCAAAGCTAAATGTCAATAGATACAATTTTGTGGTAATTTCTCCTACCTGTAGTCAGGTTGCATGCTGTGACCTACAATATCCTGCCTCGTTCCATGTGGTCCCTACCCCGCAACACCACAACACCTAACATCAAAAAACTGTTGACCTCAAATATTAAATACTGCCAATGATCCTTTTTAGAGCTGCAAAATGGAACAGTGGTCTTGAATTAGTGTTGAGATTAGATGGATTTATTTAATTGTTGCTTCTGCTTCATACTTAGATTTACAATATTCATTACCTGGCTTCTGCTAGATTGCCATATTATAAAAAGAAAGGTAAATTAAAGAAAAAATTAGTTTAGTGGAGTCCAGAAGTTGATCATCTGTACCTACTTCTTGTTGTATTGGTTTTACCTGGTATAAGAGAACCATATGCATATTTATGTAAAATATTGCTGATGTGATAAATCCTTTCTGAAACTGATTTAAAAGTTCAGACTCATATGTACCTTCAAACACTGACCCATAGTTCCCAGGACAGAAAATGTGAAAATGAAAATGTTCTTGGAGAACAAAAATCAGACTCTCTGGCTAGTAGATGAATGTACATCTTCTCTGTGGGTCAGGAATAGGGTTGGAAATCTGGCAAACCTGGGAAGTGACTAGATAAACAAGGAAGCAAAGTAAGGTCAGCAAAAAATAAACTCTTGAAGCATTTCTCTTAAATCTGTGTTCTTTTTTGATTTTAAGATACATCTTCCTGCTTTGGTAGGTTGGTTTTTTTCATTGTTGCTACCTTTTTTCTACTCTGAGTTGGTGCATAACAGTGCTTTAGTGATGTGGAATTGATGTGTCTTTTGCCATAAACAGTTTGTTGGAAATATTAATAGAATAGCAAAAACAAATCTGGCCAATTCTGTAGATTCTAGGCTGCCTTTAAAATGCTTTTATTTTGGAAAAAGCCTGTGAGCCTTTTGTGAGGGGACATACACACCCCAAACCAAAGCCCTTGTTCAGTTTCTTTTGACTAGAATACCAGTAAATAGCTTGAAAATGCTAACAGGGTCCTTGTGTTCTTGCTCATCTCTACAATTTAAGGAAGAACTCTTGACATTCTGGGTAGACCCCACCTACATAACATTGTGTGCCAGAGAACTTGTTTACCAAAGCATGTTTGTTCACCCCAGCCTGTATTTGCAATTCTAGCAGAACGTGCTGTAGCTGGGATTCAGGAGGCTGAAATAAGAAACATCCATACAGAATTACCACTTGGAGAGATTTTTTTCTTTTATACTTAGCTTTGGTATACCTTCCTGCACAAATCGCTCAGATCTCCTGGAAACTCAGAGACTTGACCTATTTTATAGAACTGTATTTATAAATGGAATTCCAAAGAGTCTTTGTTGAGAGCAGAATGCAGGTCATACAGTGCTGTCAGTTGGGAGGGGTTTTTGACAATTTATACTTTATGGGCTGTATTTGATAACTTCAGCTTCACAGTGTTTACCAGTGCAGTAATTTATTACTGTGTTTTACACATGTCTGCTGAAACTAGTCCCAGAGCATGTCAGCATGGACCAATAAGCTGTATATGTGACATGTCAAGCACATGTGTTGCTATATGCCTGTAAGGCAGCTGGGTATCTTTGTCCTTTTGTTATCTATTTAGTCCCTTTTGTTATCTGTGTATTCACCCTTGCAGGAATTGGTGGTAAGCCAGGTCCAATGTGCTTCTCTTTTCCCTCGTATTCTTGGAGCCCATGTAAATCTTTTGTGCTTCCATGTGAGCAAGTGGAGGTGGCTTGAGGCAGTATCCACACTGTGGGTCTCTGAGATAACTGATAACTAAGGTAAACTAGGCTATCAGGAGTTCAGCATTCACACTGTTCTTCTTCTGGCAGCTGAACTAGTTCGTGGAGGTTTCACTTGGGCATGCTTGCAGTGAGTGAGGGCAG